>NW_028186978.1:11029902-11075738 GCF_003343005.1 Rhea americana | reverse complement strand
AAAAAAAAAAAAAAGAAACAGCTGAAGTAGAAAACACAGCTTCAGCTTCAGCCCACACCTGAAGTTTGAGTTTGGCAGTGTTGGAGAGCAACAGAAAAAAGTCTGATGAGATTTGACAGGCAGCTTTAACCAAAACTGTAATACTAACCTAGGTCAAATACGTAAAGAGCATAATGCCATCAAGCAAATATTTTCAGTAACTGCAGATTTAAGTAAAGATCAATGATTTAGCAGGCATAAAAGATGAATATTCATGAGTTATTATTACTCACTGGAGAACTATTCACTATAGTTTCATTTCTTATTTTTAACCAAAAGATCAGCTGATCAAGATTATAAAAATGATCAGTCTGGCTGTCAAGTATTATCAGATGATGATATGGATAATAAAGTCAAAATTAAGCTACAATCTATTTAGTTTCAGGACTAACAAATAAATTGTTTATGATGTTTCATAACCATGCTGAGTAAGATCTAAGCCTACCAAAACCTTATGCCCATTAAAGAGCTTATCCAAATGCTGATAGGCAAGCATAATAATCCATATTTCATCCATTATGAAAAACTAAGGAGAAAATTAAGGTTATGTATAGAATACTATTTTTTTGCTACTGTCAACAGAAGTTAAGCTTGACTTTGGAAAGAAGATGTTAAAGCTCACTTTTGGGGACGGGTTTAAAGAAAACACATTGAAGACTATAAAGGAAAAGTCAATTTCTCTGGAGAAAGGAGTGGAGTATCTCAATTTATCAGGTGCAATCAGGAAGCCTTTCATGTAGATATCAGGTATAACACAGGAAAGCGCTAAGCCAGTTCTACTGACTGCTTTCCTACTGTGCATTTTAACAGAGGTGAAAAAAAGCAGGAGGCAGTTAACTGTAGCACAGATGGCATGAATAACTTCTCATAGTATYGAGTTATCTGGCATGAAAATTCTTTAAGGTGTAAGATCAGATATCTAGCACTGTGTAATCTATTCAACAGTCATTTTTCAGTGGTATCTCTGCTATTTGTATTGGGACCATCTATCCATTTTACTTGTGGGGTGATTTATTCAATCTCTGCCACCAGTGAAACTTTACCTTCTGCTACTACAGCATGAAAATTTATTACTTTCTATTTGGAAAGAAATGAGTGCTCAACTCTCATCATTTTCCTTACGTTGCCGGTGCTCACCTCGTACTTCAGTTTGCTGCAGCTTGTCCGTAAATGCTAACAACGGTGACCTAGACCGTTGTATAACAGGCAAGGTTGGATCAGTGAATGTTATAGTATCCTTTCCACCTGAAACAAAGAAAATGTTAGAACAACTAATTTGCCAACTGCATTCATTGTTCACTCATGATATTCAAGCAGATTCTACTCCCCCCCCCCGCCAATGTTATAGAAAAGTACAGAACAGGAAAAGCATCTCAAATGATCCTTCCACAGTATGGGAACCTCCTCCCCCCCCCCCTTACTGCAGCTGAAATATGCAAGTCAAACATAGAAAAGGCATGTTTCTACCCACGCTACTGGGTAAAGAACAAACTTTGAAAGAGGACCAGATGCTGCATTCWGCAAATTCTATTAGCCATACAATTCAGCATATTAATCATCTGATCATACCAGAAGTTTTATAAGAAGTATTTTTAGGTAAGGATTTACACTAACACGTGGATCATTTGCACGTCGTCATTCAGCACCAACTCTGTACTCTCCTGCCTCAGTGATGCACCTGTTCACATCACGAATGCAGTTTGGCACTACAGTCCCATACACATATTATCCTACAACGTCCCCTTTAAAAAAAGTAAGTAAGCAAAAAGCTTCGCATAACTAAGAGGCAGGCTAGAACCGAGGGAGCAAGCACACATACATTGCCCGGGAACAGGAGGGATTCTGATCTGAAAATTCCCAAAGCATTTCTGAGCATTTCTGTTTCAAGCCAAATGGAAAAGGGCAACTTTCCAGCTCTTTTGTGGAGAAAATTGTGCAAGAAACTCTTCAGATAAGGACTCTGCTGTGGATGCCTAGCCTTTACATGTTTTAGCAGTACAGAAAGCAACACCTGCAGATCCTTTAGAAAATCCTCCATTATTCGGGATCCTCAGGTCTTTTAGTGACTGACACTACCTTAAACCTAGTGGGGAAATGGCAGGAAATCTGCAAGATCAGCTAACCATGGCATTTGCATGGCCTCCAGAGCACTGCCAGCTGCTAGGTTATGGCTGCAAAGGTGGCAAGCTCCTGCTCTATTTATCTCCATAAGACTGGACATTTATGTTACAATCATTTTCCCCTCTAAATCTGTTTGTACGTTACCCTTAAGCCAACATCCTAAATCTAATCACCCATTTGAGACAAAGACTTTCAAAAGAGCACCAGGTCAGGAGATATCCTGAATAAATCCAGCTTTGGGAAAGCTCTGGTACCTTCTGTGAAGCAACGAAAGTCAAGCTCCTCTCATGGAGTCCAGGTGGACTGTCCCAATCTCTAACTATTTTTGAAAACAGAGGCTGTAAATACCTTGATACTGAAGCTATTATGGACTTTTCAAAATATTCTTAACAATTGGATAGAGACTGCAACAGTGAGAATGCACTTAATGCTTTAGAAACATTGAATTCATGAAGTTTTGATCCCACTGTCAAGGATGCATCAGCATTTTGCCTTCGCTACAGCAAATAACAGCGCTGTAAGATCACCTAGCAAAGAATAAAGTGGAATAAAAGAATTCACAATGTAAGATAAATTAATTAAAAATGAAAACTAGGCAAAACAAACCAAATTGCCATTTCAAAAGGCAAAAGCACCTGGAACTTTCCTGTGGCAGTGAAGAAATTTTGTTTTGGAAGGACAACTAAATAAAACAGGAACTAGTGATACGAAAATATCCAGTAGATATTCATATATGTAGTCCATATGTATCCAAAAGATCCAGTAAAACCCAACAGAACAAGATTCCAAAAGATTAATCCGAATAATGAATTTTTAAAGGTGCTTTTTGGCAGAATAATAAAGTAAAGCCTGAGCTGGAATCCTTGATGTTTCCAAGACAAGCTTCAAAAAAGAAACTTGTTCACTTCCAGCCAACATTTACACAGTAAATACATTCACTTTCACATTTTTCTATGGTTACAGAAAACAGAGCTAAGCTCAGTATCCACACATCTAAACAACAGCTATGGAGTTGAATTCATATTTGTTTATTAACACAATTCACATCATTTCATGAAAGAGGAACACGCCTATTGCTGACCTGTATCCTGGGAATCATGACCTGAAGTTGGACTACACACAGGAAATTTCAATTAGCTGCTGCATAAATTGAATATTATAACTTATATAGCTTTATGCAGAGTTCCTCTACTCAACGAATTTCTCAAGGGCTTTAGTGATTACCATGCAGATCTCAAAATAGGCAGACAAGTAAGTCTTCAACAGTAGTAAATTCAGTAATTTGCTTCCTTCTCCAGGACAAGCAAACTTCTCCACAGGATTCCCAATCTTGGGGATCCTTTTACATCCTCTTTTCCATTTAAACAACCCTACACAACTGTAACTGGTTATATCCACAACAGTGCTGAGCCAATGAATGCTGCTCCATGCTGATTATTGCGGAGCAAGGAGGAGTACTGGAACACTCCTATGAACTAGAAAGAAAAGGGCTAAGTCATGCATAATTTTTTCTTAGGCTTTTTCACTGGAAATCCGTGATTCATCTCGAGTATTGTGTCCAGTTCTGGGCTCCCCAGGACAAGAGAGACATGGAGATACTGGAGAGTCCAGYGTAGGGCTACAAGGATGATCAAAGGGCTGGRGCAYCTGCCCTATGAGGAACGGCTGCGAGAGCTGGGCCTCTTCAGCCTGGGGAAGAGAAGACWGAGGGGGGATCTKATCAATGTGTACAAGTACCTGAAGGGAGGGTGTCAAGGGGACAGGGACAAACTCTTTTCAGTTGCCCCGTGTGACAGGACAAGAGATGATGGGCAGAAATTGAAGCACAAGAAGTTCCGCCTGAACATGAGGGGGCACTTCTTCCCTGTGAGAGTGACGGAGCACTGGACCAGGTTGCCCAGAGAGGTTGTGGAGTCTCCTYCTCTGGAGAAATTCAAGGCCCGCCTGGATGCAACCCTGTCTACCRTGCTCTAGGTGACCCTGCTGAGCAGCGAGGTTGGACTAGATGATCTCCAGAGGTCCCTTCCAACCTTACTGATTCTGTGATTCTATCATTTTCAGGAAATGATGACTTGAAATAAAACAGGCTTGCTTATCTGAGCATCAAATCTGGAGAGGAAATAAACTGGCCTTTACTATATATTATTACTGAATATGCTTAACATATCACGYGTGCCTAAGTGAACCAGCTGCAACGTACCTCAGACAAAGCAAATAATGAAATGTTTCTGTGAACATCACATTCTTTGCTTCCTTCTCAACACAAGTGGGCTCATAAAAAGAAAACTAGAAACAAATCTATGCCTATGCTTTCTCTCTTTTCACAATGAATCTCACAAGAGATTGGTTCAGTTAAAGCTCATTTTCCAAACATGGGAAGCTGAAGTCTGTGATAGGCAGAACTTTTGCAGAAACTGAACTTATGCTACCACTTTCACCATTTCAAAAACAAAATATGCAGTTTCTCTTGATTTGTTTCCCCACAGTTCATTCCTGTGTTGCACATAAAGCAGRTGACAAATAAGCTACCTAACAAAAAAAAATAGAAGCAATTAAGCTTTCTTCAGTAGGGCAAAGTTTATTAACACCATTTTTAAGTACGTGGAACATATCAGTATCATGGTGATGGTGGATGTTGTAAATGATATATGTACAATGATGCCGAAGAGGAAACATTAGCTTCACATAAAGAACCTCCAATTTATAATGTGCACCTCTTTTAGTGGTGGATCAAACATTAGCCGTCATATGTATGTTTTTCCAGTAAGAAAAAGTTCAACTCACAACCAAATGGTATTTTTCTTTCTGGACTCAAGGCTGACTAGATGAGATACTTTTCATGTTCTGCCTCTCATCTAAGCCAAGGCTCAGCTGCAGAGTCCATTATGATAGTTTCCACATTATTTGTTACATGCTGCTGTTTTATGGAGCAGAAGGTTTCAATGCTCTGTAAACTAGTGACCCACCAGGTGTTGCAAGACTCTTTGTGACCACCTTGGGACCAGATTGCACTTGGAAACAAAAATACACTCTTGATTTAATAGGGAAGCAGTAAATCAACCAACAAATCTGGGTGCTCAACAGAACTTGCAATTCAGTGTAAAATTCCATTACAACTATTCAAGATAATCCTTTGCCACAGTTTTCCTCAAGTTAAAGGAATTGTCTTGTACAACAGCCTCTATTTCCCTGGTGGTCATCTAACTCACTGAATTGAGCATCTTAATCTGACAGATGTAAAAATGTTCAGATAACATTTCCATTTATTTACATGCAGTGACAATATTTAACGTACTGCTAAAAGCAGTTACTAAAAATATACATGTCAAGCAGAACCTACTCCCAAATCCCACTGAGACACTGTAGCTCAGGCCTTCAGGCAGCAAAAGAAAGGAAGGAAAAAAACAGTTGTTATTGTATAAATATTAATTTGATGTCTTACTTAAATAGACCACCAATGGAATAAGAAATTCCCATTTTTCCACATATTCTTTTAAATACATTTTGCAAAGATTAGAAACATTGCACTTATTAGTATATGAATGGAACACTATCTCTGAAATAGTACGTTAAACTGTTAAGTTGATGATACATACTTGTACTAATGTACAAACTGCATTGGCAGAGTCTAGACAAATATTTCACCTGCATTTCGGAAAGGTGGTAAGGGACAAATGCACTCATCATACTATATACATTAGGTGACTAACTGAAGTGCACTACATGGGAACAAATTTGTGACCTTCAGTTCTGGGAAGTATCAGTGACAGAGAGAACCAACTTCAGAAAGGTGAAACTTCAGAAAGGCATACAGCAGACAAGCTAACGTGGAAATACACCCTATCAGTCCAAAAAGCTGAACAGCATAGGTTTGTCACAAGGTCTCTACAGCTTTGTGAAATGCTTTCTTCTGCATGGAAAATTTAGCACTAAATAACAGAYAGTCTAAAAACTGGAAGCCTAAAGCCCACTAGGTCCCCCACCAATAGYACTGGTGAAAACTGTAGCAACTGAAAACTGTAAACAAAAACGCCTAATGGTGCAAACATCAACAATGGAGACGAATAATTTACAGCGGTTGAAGGAGATAAAATTAGGTATAATGGGAGAAAAAGAAGCAAAAAATAAATGTAAATTAAATATTGCACATTTTCCTACTAGCAAGGTCTATTAGAAAACAGATTAATCTCCCATTGCTTGAGTAATTTAAAACCAAATGGAAAATTTAATAAGATGCTACCACAAATAATCCTGCTCTAGAGAGACAGACTAGAAAATTTAAGATCTTTTACATTTACAATTTCTCAGAGTTTATGATTCTACAGAAAAATATGCAAAAATACAGCAATAAACCCTATGCAAATTACAGAAAGTACAAAATTAATACATAAAATTTATTGAAAAAGATAATAGCTAATATCCTGAGTGTATCATTTTATACAACCACTAAAAATAAAACAGTTCATTTTTTTTGCCTTCAAACTATGCAGTATACATCTTTGAAATCAATCAGTCTTAGGAGTCTAGTGATTTTTGGTTTGAATTTAACATTTATTAAAGGTTTCTAATTTTGCAAATGTGCTGAACATCACATTTGCAAAATCACTGTCATTAAAAAGAATTATAGCTAAGCTTTTCTTAAAAGCAAATATACCCTTGAAAACTAAGTAATGAAAGCTGTTCTTGTGAATTTCTACTAACCTGGAAGACTCCACAAGCCAGCAATTTCCAAAGTTCTTAACTTCTTTTCTAGTTCTGACACTCGATTACCTAGAATTCTTTGAAGAAAAAAAGAAAGAAACAAACAAAACACCGAGGAATATTTAGCTGAGATGAGATTTCTCATTATAGTGATCTAACCAAAGCCCAATTGCTTAATGACTGCAGTTGAATTCCTGAAGTGTTACTTAATGCAGTAAAGTTATTAATATTTTTCCTTTTACTAATGGCAATGGATAACATTCCCCAAAGCTTTGAGAAGGGAAATGTGCTTGCCTAGTATCCCGTGATAAGAAAAAAATATCTAGGATGTACTGGACATTTGACCTGTGCTCTACTTAAAAGACCAATAGCAATTCACAGTATTTCCATTTCCTCACCTGCAAATATCCCCTTTTCAAGCTACTTTTATTTTTTCTACAAGCTGAAATCAGGAGGTAAAGCTACGCAAATAGAGTATGTAAAACAAAACAGTATCTTGACTGAGTCTTAAATTTTGAGACATACTTTTTGCCTATTGTTTTATTCACAGAGATTTGTCCAGCACTAATCTTGCTTAATAGGGCAAAGAATAGCTTTTCTACTAAACCTTTTTAGTATTGAACTTTGCTTTCTTCCCTACTAAAAAGCTTCAAATACTTTACAGCCCTTATCGCCCACTCTTAGTTTTCACTGCACGTCTTGGGCCATCTCTTCCTTTGTATCTGATCCCTACATAAATACTATTTGCAGTTAGCTCTCCTGCTGGATTTAACTTTCAGTCTTAATTCTCTCCCAGGATCAAATGATTTTTATCTTGCAAAGAAAGCTCTTTTTTTTGCAATGAATTTTTGAAAGTGTTTCTCTCACAGGCAAGGCCAAGTCTCCTAGAGTTAGAAGTCTTTAAACAAATCCCAAACAATACTCAATTGAGTGAGAAACGTAGAAAAGACAGCAATCCTAAACACCACGGCCGAGATAATGGAGAGCAAGCTGTACTCATCAAATTACAGTAACAGGATAAGTCAGTTAAATTTCAACTGAATGCTCAGAAGCAGCATATCACAACGCAGCAAGGCAAGTGTCTTTCCCTGCCCACCAGAGCTGTGTAACACGGCACAGCAATCTCTCCACCCACGGTTTTATGCTGCAGACATTTGAGCATACTGGGACTGTCATCACTGACAAGATGGCAGAATTGGTAAAGAACAAGAAAAACAGCAGCAAAAATCAAAGGGGCTTGAAAAAACTGATTAACAAGGACAAAATATTTTTATTTTGTCTCTACTATGAGGGCTCTGCAATGACAGAATAAAAGCCTGCAATATTCAAAGGTTACAAAAACATTACGATGAGAGAGAGATTTCATATAAAAAGAGAAAGGGAAAGTTTATAATAAATATCAAAGAAAGCATCGAGATGTGCAGGGGTCTATAACAATTAAAGGGCAAACAGCCCATGATGTTTACAAGCAAAAGGAGAGAAAGCATTTGGGAACAGTTATGTTTATTCCTCCTTTGAAACACAGTAATTAAACAGGCCACCAAGGTTATAATAGATCTACTACTGTCTTTTCCAATCACAGTCAAATTAGATGGAATCTAGATTTTGCTTTCAAAATACTTTCTTCYGGTATGAGAGACTCAGTCTTAATAATTCTATTTCCATATCCCAATTTATGGCCCAGTCTCCGAGGTGTCCAGCCACTGGACATCCAGAGGCCACTCTCTCAGCAGCAGAAAGGAACAGTGCTCATGGAGAAAGGTAGGGGGCAACTTTCAAGAAGCTCCACCTTGCATGCAGGGAGATGAATCCCTGCTTGAAGGGCCCACTAAAGGTCAGCTGAAGAATATCCAGTGCCCCTTGCTTAGAGGGGCAAGGAACAAAGAGAGATCATGCAAGACTTCTGTCTCTATGTGCTAGCGCAACAAGAGAGTCAACAAAACAAACCCTATGGGGCTAAAGATTTGCCATCACAAATGAGGGTCCTGAGTTTAGCATTCTTGCCAGCCAAACCTCAGAACTGTCTCATCAGTCATGSTAATAATTCATCACCAGTTCTAGGGCAGAAAAGAAGAAAAAWGTACTGCCCTCTCTCTACTAGCAGTATCAGAGAACTACTACTAAACCCTCTGCTCAAGTTCAAAATCATTGTCACTGCTCTTGTTACTCAATCAACAACAGCAAAGCCATTTTTCTCTTGCTTCTCTTAAAATTCTATAGTTCATTTATCAGTTGTACCATACTATTTCTCAAAATTTTGGATCAAATGCATTCTGATAATTCTTACTGGATCCTCAAGAGAGGCACTGAGCAATTTTTTAACCTTTGCTGCAAGGTCTTTCAGAAAGAGGGGACAATACTTAACTGTGGTCCTTTCATTTAGGCACAGGACAAATACTTTCAATGATGAGTACCTTTCTAGTTTGCTCCAAACTACATTATCTGAATAGAGCTACGGTAGAAATTAATCCTACATAAACCTGTGAGTACTTACAGAAATATTTTTTGAAAATAAAGCAAGTAGTCCTGAACACAGCTTAGTCTGTCCCATTTCCTCCTCTCCCCAGTGAACCTCCAAATAATTTGCCACTTCTGTAAGTGCTGTGAGAAGTTGTACTGGCCTGTAACAGTAAGTATTTTTAAAAAGGTTGCATGGGATGATAGCACCAAACTCCCTAGTCTGTTTTCTATCTCTAGCCACAGCAGACCAGATCCTTCAGCTAAAAGAAAAGATCATGTCACTGGCAAAGGTGCTGACAACTATTTCTGTTGTCATCTAGTCCTGTGTCTAGTGCAACACGGCAGTTAGTCTAAACCTTTCTCCAGGATGAGGTTTTACAGCAATCTGTTGTTTCTGTTGCTCACATAAGAGTGGCAATGCTCCCCGATGAATTTAGGAGCTCCCTCCTAGCTCTTCCATACCTTCCAACACACCTGGGCATAAGCTCAAGGGAGAAATGCTGATTTACAGCACCAGAGATCTGTGCACCTCACCTTCAACGCAGATCTTACTACAGAAGGCATATACAATCACACAGACATAATCACCCAAATGTCTGTGAACAGGGCCTGTCACTGCCACATATCCAGTTCTATACATCACATAGAAGCATTTACTCAGCAACAGATTGACATAATCCTTTTTGTTATTTTGGCCATCATTGAGCTCAACTAAGTTAAAAACATTAAAATTAGTGCAACAAGTCTCAGTGGCAGAGCAATTTCTAAACTCATCTGGCTTGCATGGGTGCTGGCAAATTCATGAACAAATCATACTAAAATAGAATATATAATAAACTATTTACTGCTGGTGGAAGCCAGAAAGGATTTTCCTAGGCAGAATCAGAGGTGCTTATTTTCACTTTTCTGTAACTGCTTAATCTTGCAATACCTTACTGCATGCAGAATTCATTTAGGGACTCCATTTTCAAATTAAACTGATGCGTTTGTGAGGAAAAATGTAGGACACTACTTAGTGTCCTACACTAAGTACTAAGTACTAAGTACTAAGTACTAAGTACTGCTACACTAGGTAGCAGTAGTAGCTACCTATATCTATAGATACCTACAGAAACTGACCTCTTTTCTTCAGAAAACACTTATTTTCCTTAAACATGGGGTTGAAAAAAATTAAAGGCTGGATTTAGGCCAGTCATTCCTAGGCACATATTCCTACAGTTCTCTTTATCTTGCCACATATTTAGAAAAGCAGCAATAATAAAAGTCARTAAAAGTGTGTATGTTCCAAGAGCAAGTGGCAGAAGATGGTTTTAGCAACAGCATAACTGCAGAAAGCCATCTTCTACAGTACATCCAAAATCTAATCTAACTAAAGAAAAAAGAACCATTATCCTGTTATAGCATCAGTTAATCATATCTACTATTCTGTTATTGTAAACTTAAATAGCCACATTCCTATCTTCAAGCAGCAAGTTTTGACTTCATCAGGTTAACTGCTTGGAGGCAAATGAGTTCATATAGTCTGAGGCTTCTCATTTACTGGTAAGAGAATCACTAGCTGATCAATCATCTATCAAATAACAGAAGTAAAACTTCTTCCCGAAATGAAACAACTACCCCAAAAGCTCACACGCTTTACCCAACAGAATCTCACATTCCTTACCCAACAGTATGAATGAGTAACGGTATCCTCTGAACATGCTCTTTGCACAGGGAAAGCCAGGCAAATGGRACAGAAGGATAAAGGAGAAGACTCCTACCTTCTGATTTATGTAAAACCTTTTGTCATTACATTTCTCTGTAGCCTTACTTTCTTCTCAACTTCCCTACTTAGA
Organism: Rhea americana; assembly: GCF_003343005.1. Classification (NCBI taxonomy): domain Eukaryota; kingdom Metazoa; phylum Chordata; class Aves; order Rheiformes; family Rheidae; genus Rhea; species Rhea americana. The sequence continues at coordinate 11,064,582 of NW_028186978.1, read as the reverse complement.
ATGGAACACCTTCTTCAAAACAAAAGAGTGGTTCTTCTACTAGTACCAGTTCTCTATGGACTTGCCAGCTTTACCTGTGCACTGACCTCACTCTAATATTCTCCAACAGCAGGGCAGTTTCCTCCCCATTTTCAGAAATCAGTAGTCTTTACTAGTAACTTTTTACGTTTTAAGTAAATGTCCCAAACAACTAATGCATGCATCTCCAATCAAGAATGTTTTTCCCTGATGTCCTGCCTGCATTTCTTTCTCACTGTAACCCTTTTGCATCTCAGATGTTTCTACATGAAGTACATCCCATTCCTCCCAGCTCCTTAAAAGCTTCCAAAATACAGCTGAAGTCAGAAGTAATAGAAAGAATAAGCATACTACACAGGAGTATTTCGATGTATTTTCACCCAACTTGCCCAAGATTTATTATTCTCCTTCTCCCCCGAAGCACCTGAAAACAAATACAMCACCACAATTCTGAGCATCCCTCACTCAGGAAAGGGGTGGATTATTACCTCCCTCTATGAGCTGATCTTTCTGTTGTACACAAAATATTAGTTTGTGCCTCCTTGTGAAGGCTTATCTTAAGAAAACCAGTACCTCATAGTTTAAAACAGAGAGGGTGGTATCAGAAGGTTGAGCCATTATCACATTGACACATTCGAAAAACGTAAGAGATTGCACGCGATCAAAAAAAAGACACAGTACTAAAGAAGATGTTTGCTGCAGTTACAGGCAAGAATATGCAAACTAGAACACCAGGAATGGCACAGTATCAGGATGTAAAAGGCAAAGATTGATTAAACCTGGAATAACAAAAGTTATTCTCTAGATGTTTTTCTTCAGGTGTTACATTAGCAGTAAGTAATAAGGGAGTGAGCATGTATTTAAAAGGGTGCTGGCTCCTTTACTAACACTGCTGAGTAAAGAAGTCCTGTTCCATGACATGCTTGCAGACATGAAGTTACTGAGCTACCACCAATTAGATGCAGCAGTGATGCATTTTCACTGCTTTAGTCTCCCTTCAGCTGATTAGGCATTTGCTTTCTCAAGAGCATTTAAAAGTGGCTATAAACTGCTCCTCCACTTCTGTTGCCACATCACTAAGAAATATGCAATGGATTCTGCCTAGTATCAGAGTTATCAATTTTCAAAATGAATAATCTATTCTAGTGCAATACAATTTACTTCAGTAGTACTCCTTCCTTCCATGAAAGATGCCTGCCTGTTTCTGGCATCTGGTCCTGATGTGCCTTTGAGAAGCCTGAATAACCTCTGATTAACAGTGGTGACTCAGTGTTGCAAAAAAAATGAGCATAAAATCAAGGAACACTTCCTAGCTCTGATTTTCATATATTACATAAGGACAATAATATCAGAGTATCAGAAAATGTGTCAAAAATGATTACATTCTGCCATGATAGGTGCTGTGCAGGATACAAAGAATTCTACTGATTAGTAGAACAGTTAAGAGTAAACAAATTCTCCTTCTTGAAAGTTCAGATTTTAAGAAATCATGCAGTTGCAATCCAGCTGTATTTATCTCCCAAAACTTTTGGCGAAGTACCTATAGAAGCAACAGCTATCAGTTGTATGACCCATAGCCTCCTAGCTTCTGTTAAATGTTACGTTCAGTCTTTCCAGATTCCTAGGTGCAACATTTACTGTTCCCACCAATGTTCTTYAGCAAATTCTTACATTAGCTGTAAATTCAACAGCTACCTTTTCCTCCAGTTCAAGGGAGTCCTTCCTCTTGGCACCTTTCCTTCAGTCCTCCCTACAGACTCTCTGCTAGAACTCCCTCTGCATTATTAGAATCAAAACGGTTTCCTATGGTTTGTTTTCAATCTGAGCAGTCACCTAATCCTTTTCTAGCAGAGGCTGATGTACTACACTGCAAATCCCAGATTTTGTTTTTAAAATGTAATTTTTCTCTAAACACACAGCTGATCTTTTTGTTCTCAAAATGAAACAGCTCAATTGTTAACAATGACAATGGATCTTCCAGAAAACAGACCTTCCTTCCCATTTCCCTAAAACTTCTGCGAAATTATGATTTTTTTCAGAGTTTGGTAAATTCWCCCGTATTTGGAAGCCATGCAACCTACTTGTTGGTTTGCCTTTGGTGTTGTATGATCATGTTTTTCTCGTGGATAGTCTCCAGCAATGCAGTGGCCAGCGATTTGAGATCTGAAATGGATTGTGGTGTGGCTGGCAGGCTACATCCTTGATCCTCTGACAACAATTCTTGGACTGTAACGTTAAAAACACAAATGAGTTTTGGCTTCTCATGTGTAGAGATGTGACACAAACATTTATTTAGCATTAAAGAACTATTCTCATCACTTAAATGAATAAAGATTTTCCTTCAATTAACAAACAAAAACAAAGTCCAGAAAGGTAAGACCSAACTGGCATTTTGAGCTTTTTGAGCTGATTATTATTCCAGAGCAATTGCGAGGACAAGTATAGGCAGGCACATTTTCTGCTAACTTAATTTTGCTTTTAGAAAAGTAATTTTTGTTCCGCAGGAACAAACTCATTCTTCTATGCCACTGAGGCACACAGATGGTTAAAGTGGGGTGTTTCTCTCTTCTACATTAAAACACAAACCCATAAGGCAACTTTTATATTACTTTTTAGAATTATTACAAGCTTCAGGTTATTTCAGATTGATGTGAAAATACAGTCACCCATGAATTCTTCCTCTGCAACTTAGAGTATGTTAACTTCTCAACCACATCAGTAAGTTCACTAGTATCACTAACTTCTGTAAGTAGAATCTGGCCTCTTCTCTTTATATATATGTATGCAAGTAAACAGAGAAGAGGACACAAGGAATCAAAACCAGAAAACTGAGTTTCAGTCCAGCATGACAAACACTACTGATCTCATGTGCATTTGTATATGTGAATGTACCTACACATGAAGAAAGAGAAAACAGCAGGGTGTAAGAGACTGCGTGGCACACAGAAGAATTTTCTCTAATATTCTGATTTTTGCTTCTTTTCTAATCTTGAATTTTCATTTGAAGAGGAGAAAAAAAAAAGAGATTACTCTGTTTCCCTTCTCATGAAGAACAGGAACAAAAAATCCAACTTAGCACCTTTCTCCTGCCCCAGTCTATTTTTACTGGAATATGCATTGGGACTATCATTGGTAGTAGAGCTAAGAGATGAATAAATAAGTGATTTGTCAGGGTCAAAGTTACAGAGGGGCTTAGAGATAAGAAAAAACAGACTTGAAGCAATTGACTAGGGTGAGAATGAACGGCAAAAGAGTAACAAAAGGAGAACCGGTTATTAATAGGGAAATTTTATATCATCAAGTCCACTGAGAAAAGGACAGAAAATTAGCATGTGGTAGTAAATGTGAAAGAGAAGAAAGATTTTGGTTTGGTTGGTGAGGAAAAGTAATAGAAATCAAGGGTAAGATAGGAGGAACTTAGTAAGATATGCGACACCATGCTGCATCTATGTAATACCTTGCTTTGCAGAAAGGACTCCAGTCAGAGCACTGCTACTGGATCTACTCTGAGCCTTTGAATTTTTTCGTCTTTCTAGCGCATTCTAAGGAAACAATAAATATTATATTTTTAGAAAAACAATAGCCYCAAATCCTTTCATTAGGATCTGATACTTTGATTTTGGTCTCAAAACTTCCCCACAGGGCCTGAAGCTACACCCATAGTATTCTTTAGGGATGTGATCCTTCTAGAATATTAGATTCTCTAGCCAAAACAGTCTTTGAAATGTTAAAAGACTCATTCTGTCTCATTACAATGACTTTATTGTACTCCCTCCCACTCCTCCTCCACCCCTCATGCATTTTTAAAGTTTGCCTATTTCTGAATAAACTGATGAGTGCCAGTGAGGATGTCGCAATATCCTGTGGAGAATGTCATCTGGGAATGAAATCAAACTTCCCCCAACATTTCTTTGGATAGGCTTCAGAAGGAAAACCCAAACAAACTCCCTCTACCAAATATAGCTTCTGGAAGCTGTTTCTGTAGCAAATACTGACTTTTAAGAGTCTGCAGCAGAATCACGATCCTGCTACAAAAGCCCAGTTGTTCAAAAACCTTTACAGTTCTGTGAAACCCAAGAGACCACTGCGATTCGCAATTCTCATATAAACTGCTAACTCACACTCTGAGAGACTCAAGTCATAAGAGTAAATAGACATTGAAATGAAGTTGGCAATACTTTAAAGATCTTTGCTCATGCATGAAAAGCAATTAGTGCTGTGACTGCTTCACAGTGATCTAACTAGTTATGAAGTCCTACTGACTAAGACAACCTTTCCCATGCCCTGACAAGCAGCCATACCCTCCAACACCCCAAAATCACAAGGAGACAAAAACAGGCTGCTTTTCTTCAGAAAAGAGCAAGAATATTTTGCCCTCAGGGCTCATTCCTGAAGATTTGATGCAAAACAGCATATATCCTATCCCAGAAAAGGAGGAATAATAAAGACTTAGCAATCATTAAGATACATCAAGAAATAGTKCTTTCAGGGAGCAGGGAGACAGAACTACTTGTGACAGAAACACAGCTATACTTATTCATCACATGCTGCATGACCCCCCTACCTTTCACTTACCAGCAGACTGGGAGGCTCCCCAGCAGGAGCCAAAGAATTTAGGAAAGGTGTTTCATTCACTTTTCAAGACATTCCTAAAGGTATCACTTGGTACTACATTGGCTGAGAAGCCTACAAGGAAGATTATTTGGCATATAATATGTATAGGTACTAATATTATCAAAATGTTAATGATGTAATTTTCTCCAAAGACACTATTTTGTTCTTTAAATGCATATAAACATGAGACTGAATAGTAACCTCTGTGAATAATGGAGCACAGTTCAGATGGTACAATTAGAGAACTCTACCTTGTATTTAGTAATATTAGACTTAAGGAGGTTGATTTCCTCTTGAAGTTGCTTTAATCTCTCCTGAAGATACCTGAAAACAACAATAATTTACACCATTTAACAGTGAAGTGTTATTGCGGCTCTTTACTATTTGGCATCTCCTGTTTTTGAACCTCAGACAGAATTCCTTCTATGGTTTTCTGAGGTATAAAGTAACAAAATCTTATTATTCTTAACCCTGTAAAAGTTTAAGTAGGCAAACAAATAGCACCAGAAAAGTAGGCTGTCCTTGTGTTAGATTTGTTAAAYGTGCTGCAAAACCAATTTATTTTCATCCTCTGGTTCTTGCGGAGGGGAGCTGGAAGGATCTACTTATGTCTACAGGAAGTATTTAGTCAGGAAGCATTTACTTGTGTCCGCTGTACTTGAAGGTTTGTGAGATGGACACTTGAAGATTTGTATACCTGTCAACACAAGACTTGGCTAAGCAGAGCTTTTCAGCTGCAACATAAATCACTTACACAGTGTGTCTCATTAGCAATCACAAAGTAGGAAATTTAACAGTATGGTTGAAAAGTGGTAAGTAAGYAACTAAAACAGAAGAGTTTCTCCTTATGGAGTTTATCCACTTGGACTAAGCAAGTATTTCCATACAGAAAAGCATCTTTTTTCATGCATAAAGGGTGTATATAACACCCCTTTTCATGTATAGCAGCTGTATCAGGGTTTGTGCCAATTTAACTGTTTTGGAGAAAAAAAAGTCACAGCAATATCTTGGGTGGGATTGGGGAGTGAATTAAATTGATACAGAACTCTGCAAGCCATGCAAAATAGGAAGCAAATCTGGAGTTGCTGGGAGGAAGTAATACCTCTGGCATTACACTTTCCTACTTCAAGTCTAAGTCTTTGTAAATGAACAGTGTCTTACAAGCTCTATTAAACTTTAAGGCAATTGTTGACATTAGGGGAGGACCTGTTGTGGCCAGTGACTCTTCTTTGCTGTCCCAGCAAAGACCATAAAAAACGTTCTTTTCCAAGGAAGTGACAAAAATATTAAGGTGCATCTACTTGGTGGATTTCACCAGCACAGTGCTGGCAAATCACCCCATGTTGACAAGCTCCCCCTGTGGTGGTGAAGTTTATCCAAAACYGTTAACTCAGGGTACTCAAAGTCCCTGCTTCCAGTTCAAGATTAGCCCCTTATAGCTCACTATGAGTTTCAGAAGACAGTAATTTTTAATGTTCTTGCTTTTGATGTCATACAGTGATGAGAATGAAGAGGTCTGTACTTTTCTTGCTTCTCCTTATTTATCTATATTTGGGAATACCACTGACACCTCTGTAGCCAAATAAAGCCCTAATAATTTCCTGCAGCATAACTTTCTCAGTATTATTTGATGATTAGCTATAGTAGAACAAAACACATCAAAGGAATTAAAAAAATCTCTTAACTTATACTCCTGGATGTATTTTCTTTAAMGTTTTTTTGTGCTCAATTTCCTGAAGCTCCAGTTGAAGCAATACACTACTTATTCTAGGGGAACAGTAAGGTCTGCCATGTACTCACCTGTTCTCCATACACAAAGCATCTATGTCAATGATACGGTTTTCATGCCCTCCTAAGACATGATTAAGTTCTCGGTTCAGCCTGTCACCCTTATCTTGGTAAAAAGAACGTTCTTCTTTCACATCCTCCAACTCATCCAGTGCAGATTGAAGATCATGTCTCAGAGTCTCGATCTGAGAAGGAAGGAGAACCATATTACTGTTTTGAAGTTTAAACTAAAGACTACATAGTGCTTAACCTGAAAACAGCAGCAAGTACTTCACAACAGGATTGATTTTTGGAGGGTCAAAACTGGTTCCAAAGCTCACAATCTCCATTCTGCAAAAGCTCACTAGCAATTCATAAAAGACAAGCAAGATTAAAATATCCTTAAAGCTCTGGAGAAGAAATCAGAAGAAATCAGAATATGTTGTATCCAAAATATATTCACTAAGTACACTTACAATGTAATTATTGTCCTAAGTGGTACTGCTGATAATACAGTAAGAAAAGCTCTGATCATAGCTTTATTACAGTGCTTCTGTAACTACTGACTTGAATATTCACTTACCTGTATTACCATCCTCCCGCTGCCCCATATTCACCTCTTAGATTTTATTGACAAGGAAGAAAAGAAAAATCCCAATGGTTGCCATTTTGTTTTGATCCCACTTGCAACAATATTCTTTTAAAATTGTATTTCCTCAATTTTGCTGTTATTTCATTAAWCTGAAATTAAATAACATTTCTAGAAAATGACTAAAATATAACAGCAAAAAGAAGCTTAATTCATATATTCTCCTACAAACACACTAAGCTGTTTTTAGCATATAACTTCTAGGATCCAGAAATGAACTCAACTGAATTAGAAATTGGCAAATTTGGAGGCTAAAGAGAAAAAGAAAGTCTGTAAGGAAGAGGTTGTACTAATCATGGGTTTTTCAGCAACAAAGTTCCATAGAATAAGAAAAGGAACTGAGAAAAGAACACAGTAAGCCAAGATAGAATCGATAGGGTGAACTTCACTATTAAGTAAACAGGTAAAAAAGTTCAGTACAAAAGATATGCAAGGACAAAGTGCCTCTATCTTTCAAGGAGAGAAAACTGAATGTGAAAGAAGTCTACAATAAGATGAGAAGTCTTCATCGCTGTGTCAGACAACACTGATAAACCCAAGAAGGTAACAAAAGAAAGCGAAAAGAGGCCAAGAGATGAAGGAGAGAAAAGAACTCAGGAACGGAGATATCAGAGAAAGAATCTTATCAGAAGAACAGCAAATACAGCAAACAGGCCTGTTGTACTTTGAAGAACCAGAAATAAGCACCTCGTCCTGACTCACCAAATGGCTTATTCAGGATGGAACTGACACTGGTAGGAATGAGTGTGGAAATAACAGAAAATACAAACCCTCCAAACCCTCCAGAAAGCTATACATCAATATCCAGGAAAGAGTCTGACAGATTGGGTAGTACACGGTACATAACATTAATACAGCCCTGAGGGAGGGAAAAGAGGTCTAATGCAAGAAACTTTTAAATGAGGGGAAAGAATGGTGAAGAGGCAGGAGGAAGAGGAGGGAAAATTCACACTTCTACAGGAAATTTGATCCAGGGAATGTATTTAAGATATTATACTGTGTTGAATACCACACTTGTAACAGCTTTCACTACGAAATCTCTTCTGTTGATAATACTGATTTGTCACCAGGTGTTGCTATGCATTATAAAAGGGGGAGAATGGATAATCTAGAGGAGGAAGAATTTCTGAGGTGAGGTAACTCACTATAATCATGTATGCATGTTCAAGTTAGTGCACAGTAAGAACCACTTCAGTAAAAATCCCAGCRCCCTCACCAATATTTGTGTCGATAACCAGCTACTAGTCATCCAAATACAACAGAAGCAATTGTTCACTTGCTACCACATCTGCTCTGTAAACAACCACAGTATACACCCATGCAGTTATTACTTGTTCTCGAGCTTTCTCCAGCTGTTGAACAAGGTCTTCACGCTCATGTGCTGCAAAGTGGCGAGCCCCAACTTCTTCATCTCCAAGTCTTTGCTTTGCTATTGTCATTCGAAGGAGCTGCAATTACAAAGACAGACTCCATAAGCAAGAAAACTCAGGCTATAGCATTAGTGCACATCTGCATTAGAAAGAGTAAAGCTGTCACAGATGTCATCTCTTCCAAGCCAGAAAGCTTATATTATTTAAACCAGAGGAAATTTTCTGAGCTGAGGGCTCAGTGCTGTTGTCAGTGAAAAATTCCAGTCAAACCCCCAGAGCATCAGCAGGATCTGCATTAGACTCTGCAATACTCATCACCAGAGTATACAAATGATGAAAGCTCAAGGAAACACAGAAGTGTGGTCAATGTTTTTAAAAGTGACAGGAATTAATTCTGGTCAGATTGAAGACTTCTCAGGCAGCCATTTTCATACACAGGCCTTAAAATTGCTTACAGCAGAAAACAGGCACTTATCTTTTCCTAGATAGGTTACCAAAAAAAAAAAAAAAAAGTCACAAAGTGGCTTGCTCTGCTTCACCTTTGCTACACTACTTAACAAAATCCCACTGCAATACCTCAGTGCACAARTAGCATAAACAGCTGTTGATATATTTGTCTGTGCATTATTTTTTGATTACTCACAAAAGTTAATTCACATTAAAAACCAAAAGACGCATCAGCAACATAGGACTTGGCCAAAATCTACAAACAGTTAATGAACTCATCAACTCYGTGCCTGTTGAAAACAGTCTGACTTAATTTCAGTCAGTCATACACAGTATCTGAGTTGAATAGCAACTACCATAAGGATTATCTTTCAAGAATTATGAAGGAATAAAATAACAGCATGCAGCATTTACAGTTGTTCATACTTTGTACAACTAGGCAAAAGTGTTGCCYCCCTATGGCCTAATTTGTAGGAGCTCCAAGGGGCTAGAGAAACCTGCTGTGATAACCCTCCTGACTTTCCCCACATTTTCAGCTGCACCAAGAAATTAATGTGCATTATTACATTGTGGAGTTAGAAAAAAATCAATCTTCTGAAAGAGAAAGACTGTACATTAAAATCTATCTTTGGTATTTATGGGGTGCCAGTCACCATGGCTGCAATGTGCCAATTAAAATCCTGCTGATACAAGACAGACTACCAGAATGATCCTTCCCATTTATTTCAGCTCAGGTCCAGTGCAACTCAGTGAACCTAGTACAACTTGTTCTGATAAGCAGTTCACTTGCTAAGGGAAAGCAGGGGCCCCAAAAGTAACTATGTTTGGCAAACTACATAACCCTCCGCCCATAGGGAAAGTACAAACTACTGCACAGTCAGTATAGCTGAATGGGTCATAGAAGATATAATTCCTRAACACTTCATCAAAACAAAGAACAAACTAGTAAGCCAAAACAGCAACTAGCAAATTCTGAAATGATTTCATAGCTATGGGGTATTTTTTTTTTTAAATGCTAAAAAAGCTGATGAGGAAAAGGCATGATAACATGATTAATTCGTATTTCCAGAATCTCTCTCTGTGTTCAGTGAGAAGAGCAACAAGAAACAAAGGTAATAATAAAGACACAGGCTTGGTCAGAAAACACGGAACAGGAGGGGAAAAAAAAAAAATCAGCCTTTACGGAGGCCGGCGGGGCCTGCAGCAGGGCAGAACTTCTCTGTAACACAGCATCAGGCTGGGAACTGCATCAGCACAGTGACTCACCCCATGACCAACCCTCCTCCAGCCCGGAGGGGCTGAGGCGTAAGATGCAATTATATCTGCAAGCAATTATTACTCGCAAGGTCAAACAGGCTGCCAATAAAAGGCAGGCTCTTTATTTACTAATAAGTTTGAAGGGAAACAATGAATGAAGTCTTAGGGAAAGAATGCTTCAGAAATCCAAATTCAGCCAGTAAAAGAAACATTACAAACACACATAAAATAAACTGCCAATCCACAAAACAGCAGAGTGCTTCTTCCAGACAGTTGGCCAATCAGCGAGTTGACAGGGCAGAACAGGCCAAGTCCTTTAATTCTGCACTGCGAGCGTCTCAGGAGGCAGCACCACCTGCTATAAAATTCTTCCCTTAAAACGCTGTGACCCAAAGAGACACTAAGTGTTACACCWCAGGGGTAAGGGCTTATTTCATATTTTAGTGCTTTATGATAACTTTTATGTACCTGCCCTCTGGCTGCCATATTTTTATTCCTGCTATTCCGGATTCACCGAGGGAAGAGCCACTTGACGGCACGCGGCAGCGGCAGCAGCGATCAATGCCACCCTGCGCATTCGCAGCGGCACAGATCTGCAGTATCTGTGCTTTACCACAGATAGCTCCCGTTTGTCAAGAACCAGTATATTGTTAGTAAAAGCAATCAGTGCAGCTAACCACTAGTTTACAGTATTTAAATACTGTAGCCTTTCTTTTTCAGAACGCCCCAGACCGGCTCCGCGGGGATAGCTGTTGCGCAGGCTGGGAGACCGGAGACAATGCCCACACCAAAGAGTTTCAAGTGCTTGATTRCCAACACACATGCAGAAGGAAATGGGAAACAAGCACAGGCAGTATGCTGCTCACAGAAGACAGTAACTATCATGTTTAGCCACAGTCACTGACAACAACTACCTCCACCATATTGCTTACAAAATCTTAAAACATAGACCAAAACTATGTCACTTTGTTACATAAAGTCCCAGTTCTGCCAAAACACATGCGCCACGTTTAACTTTTTGCACTGTTGCTGCATAAATGAYTGTCTGCCTTATCATAACGAACTGTCAGTAACACCACAGCTATTGTTTTCCACGCATCCGCATCAAGCATCTTCCTCTCACTTAGCACTGCCCTCGACAGCTCACAAAATCATCTGTGTGGGCAGGAATTGAAGTGGAGGCAACTGAGTCATCTACTCTTCTAGAAGCCTCTAGCTTCTCTCATGCTTTCTATTTTCTCCCCTTTAAGAGAAAGGATGAGATTTCGTAACTACCCTTCTCAGTTTCAATGATTGTTCTCCAACCTTTACTGGCTTAATGTTAGGAAGGAAAAGGATTTCCAAATAAATATCTCATAAACACTGAATAGTTTTCATGTACCAGAGTTGGTAAGAAATTCTGATCAATCATAAAAATAAACAGTCTTAAGACACTGTTGCTGGAATGCTGCAGTGCAACTGTTGCGGCACTTCTGAAGCTGCAGCAACAAATCCTTCTGGAGACTGCCTGAAGATGTTTTATTATTTGTGCCATGAGGATCCTAGCTGAATTAAAGGGGRAAAATAGTCCAGTTAAACCCTACACAAGTAGTTTGCTATTRCCTAACTAATTACATATCTAACATGATTTCAACAGCAAGTAACTGGTCATCACTTTAATGTCTTCTTGCTAATACAAGTGATTGGATCCTCATAGCAGCAAACATTAAAGCAAGTAAAAACAAGTCAAACCATCAAAACATTTATCAATAGAGCTAATGTATGATATTTAAAAAGAGTTTTTCTTTTTTAGTCCTACAAAGCCCTTGTCATTCAGTGACAAAGCCTGCATGAGTCACCCCTGCTCAGACACAGGCAGAATTGTTCATCCATAAGCAGCTTCACTTGCTGCAAAAGCAGCTGTTTGTTCATCTCTTGCCAGAAGTAAGGTTGACGTAGACCAGCTGGGCAGGATGCCCTCCCTCACTTCAGAAAAAAACAGAGAGAAAAATGCAGGGAAAAAATGTAAAAACAAGCAAATTATTATAGTTCTTTGTTTTTGTATATACCATGCATTATCTGGACTTCGGTGCCTAAAGTAACCCAGCTGCCAGTACAGGAGAACTGATGAGCAGAACAGAATGGCTTCAGGAACAAGCCCAGAATTTTATCAACAAAGCTAGAAGGGATCAAAATCTGACACAAGAGGAAAGCGTTAAATCCCTCAGAGAGATGGCAATGCTTTTTCAGGCACTTCAAAAAACAGCAACCTGACTCTAAAACAAGCTCTATTTCTCATGTACTAGAGAAGTGAAGAATGTGTTCCAAAAATGAAAATCCTAGTCTAAATCAATCCCTGTCTGATGCAATTCCTTCCCCCACTTTTTTTTTTTTTAACGATGCACTATTTTACACCTTTTGGAGGGGTGTACGGTGGGTGGAATGACTCTTCCTGTATTCTTCCATTCCTTAGGAGGGTCATTCATTTCAATTCATACTCAGAATATAGATTTTACAAACATGGTCAGCTAATATCAAGTTAATCCGCCAAGACAAACCCAGGCAAAACCAGCTCAGAACATAAAGATGTTACTAAGATCATATTATCACATGGAATTATAATAGGTGCATAACCTTGATATTCAAATTCACTGATATCTCCTGAAATGGGACTGCAATACAAAAATAGTGTCCCAGCCTTCAAATCTACAATACAAAACACGTGATGGAGATCTTGAACCGTGAAACAAAGTCCCAGGTGAGAGTAAAAAGCTTATTTATAAGCCCCTTCTCAGTGGCTTAGAGACATCCACATTTAAATCTGCAACTCACCTGCCTGCAGGTACACAGACAGACAGAATATAACACTTGCAGTACTGGGACTCCGTGGCCTCTTGTCTCAAGAGGCTTGCAGGGATGTAGCATTTGGATCTGCGCACAATGGATTACACAGTTGTAATCTCTACAGTTACAATCAGACTTCAAATTAAAGGTACACTAAGCCCTCCAAGGCTATGTGTCAGTATGATGTAATATCCATGAAGTAACTCACTATAATTTGTATAAGGCTGTATAACTGTACTACCTTTGCGTTTGTTCGGACTAACAAACCCCTGTAGGCTGTCCGAAACTGGCCTGGGAAAGGCTGTATGGCATAGCACAGCACCGAGTGGCTGAAAAAGTACTATCTGCCCAAGGTACTTACTCTCTCATGGTTTCTTTTGGTACTGTAGAACTGTCCTCAAAACTGCAGTGTATCTCAGACAATAACACGCAAATAAAAAGAAACACCGAAGGAGTTGCTCTTTAAAGACTTGAGCAAGTTATGCTGAATATCACGGATACTAAAAGTTCAGGTCTTATCTGACTGTTTCCCCAATTCTCCCCTCCCCAAAAAACACTTGTGACAAACAGTGAATAAGTGTATTATCACAACATATGTATGCAAAAAAAGAAATATCCTCAAAAAAACACCAGAATAAACAACCCCCCTACCTAAATACCAAGATACTGCCACCTAACTACCTAAAAGCCAAGATACTTTTATTCACATTTTTAAAACCTATAACTTTTAAAACTTCAGCTGAGGGAAAGAAAGTTGTTGTTCATTGTTTGTTTTGTCTTTCACTTCTTTGCTATCCACCCCAACTGGTCTCAAAGCCTGCCTCTCCTTAGTTTGATCTCTGAATGTACTTCTGCACACATCTCCAGCTGTGAACGTTACACAGATTTGGCTTGAGTTTAAATATTTCAATTAACARAGACAACAGGAGTTAGATTAATACCAAATGGCAGATTTTGAGCAATGTTCCATATAACCTGCTAAATTTAGCAATAAAATAGATTGGTTATGTAAAGGTAACAGAAYGAGGGCTTAACATAAAGCTAAATATATATATTTGTGACTACCTGCCTCATATTTTTGAGAGGAAATATTATGCCTCCCCTGATTTTACCATCTACTAAAATTCTGCAATTTCGTTACAGTGAAAAATGTCACATGATCAAGATGAAACACTTCCATACTCACTTACAAGAGGAAATACCACTGATTAAATATATATATATATATACATATATATATATATATATATATATATTTTTAAAAAAAGAAAGCCTGAGACCATTAAAGCAAAGCTGGGTGCAAAATAAATAGCTAAGGACAACAGGGAAAAGCAACATACACAAATACATAATAAGCTACACTTACTAGTAACATGTACAGGCTTCTTTTGTTCTACTGTTTTGAGCATTTATTTTAATGCAAATATTCTAGAAGTTCTGTAATTAATTGTTTTCATYTCCTTGTTTTCCTGAGAAGTAAATGCAAAACTCCAGCTCAGTTTACATATTCCATGACATTTACTAAGAAAAAAAGAGTTTATAATACCTTATTGTCCCCTTGTACTTCTCCCAATCTCTGCTGAAGTTCTCTAATCTCTTCGCCAAGATGTTTGTTTCGATCTTGAGCATCACTCAGTAGCTGAGCAAGATTTGCCTAGAAAAGTAGCAGACATCAGACAAAAGTCTGTGTTTATGGAGTGCATGTGGTGATTGAACAGAAAACTTGGATTTACTTATTAATTGCCAACAATCTCCAGTTTTATTGGTTTTGGTCCAGACTACATACTTCATCAGAAATATAACAAAGGCCATCAGGATTTCTGTATCTAAATTAGTGGGAAATACGCACAGCAYGTATGCATGCAAAGCCCCAGAACAGCACACAAAACTCAAACAAAACAAGGTGAGAATATTCACATTAGTTCTGATATATTGGGGGGGGGGTGAACAAAACACAAAATATTTTGACAATATTTAGACAAAGTTCTAAACTCACCTAGGATTAGACAAAAGGCTTAGCTGAGGAATAATTATGACAGTGTTCAGAGTAGATTCCTATCTAGTAAGGAGGGTGCCAGCCCAAATTCCTGCCCCTATATGTTGCTGTACCATGGATGTCTAGTGGCACAGAATTTCAAGTATGACTTGACTTGTGTTGCTAGCACAGATTTCTAGAAAAAGTCAGTACTATAGAAGGACCATCTGTTCCATTGAAACCTAAAGATGAATTCACTTAGGAGAAAAAAAAAACAAACAAAAAAGCCCTTAAAATCATCCAGGTCAAAAGTTATCATTTACATTACCCTATTAAGTCAACAGCGTGAGCAGTCTGGTCTCTAATTTTAATAAAAAWTCAGCAACTTGATCACTAACCAAAGAATAATGTAATCTCTTCTTTCCTTGTTCATGATACCTGAAAAATGACCAAATACTATGGAAAAGCATATTATATTTTTCCCCCTAAATACATCTTACAAATACACAGACAACTGACTCAGTGCAGGAAAAGCCTACCAACGAAATCTCCTCTAAGAGCATAATAATCATAGTGSCCAGTTTGCAACCTGTCAAGATGTTCCCTATGGTCAGCTAGGTATGTCATTCATTGCCATAAATCTGAAGGGTATAAAAAGAAATGGGGAAAGACTTTTCAGCTCTTCCAAGCATGACTTGGTAAAGCCMCATGAATCAGTATTTCTAAGCTACCCTCACACATAGTCTGTGGGTTTGAGGCCAACGCATAAGCTGACAGTTCSTATTTCCCTCCTGATATTTCAGGTTCAGTTTTAGTGTCCCTACTTGCTGTACTCCTCTTTCAACTTCCCCATTTTTCTATTTCAATACCTTTCTTTCCTGCTCCTTCACCCATTCATTCTCACTATCACTTGACAGTCTCATAGGACATTTTTGCGAGTTTTCTTTTGAAAATCATATACTATCAAGCCAATATGATATCTAATACCCATTCCTGTGATCTCTCTGCTTGTTTACCAAATGCTATTTCCATACTTCATGTTTTCCATTCCAAGAAAACTATCAACATGAATATAACACTTGAAGGATTAGACTATTACACTGTAATCACTCGGAACTTTTGTACATTACTACACAAAGAAAGCTGCTCCAGACTGCTACTAGCCAACTTTGTAATAGCAATTGGCCTAAAAGAGTGATAGCTGCACAGGGAAAATAACTAAATAAGCTGATACATTCTTCTAGATGAAAAACAAGTCTGATTCACTGCTACAATTTTTGTACTTCTACGGCACTGATATCAAAGCTTTCAGAAAAAAATTTTATAAGTTTCCCACAGTTTTGGAAGAAATTAAGTATTTTTTTTAATTACTGGTAAATTCAAAGACTGCTAATAAATAATTTGAGGAAAGAGAGTAATATCAGAGCGACTTAAACATCCAGTTGTAGGACCAAAATTAATCTGCCTCTAATTAATCTGCCTCTRATTTTCAAAAAAGCARCCATTCAGCAATGCAAAAGGTTTTKCAAGTATGCTTTGGTAGGATAATTTTTTTCTAYTAGTTAAACAAATAAATAATAGTCATCCATATATTGAATGAACCAAGCAGCTCTAGAACACATTCAATCAATGGTTCTGAGTGGTACTTCTTATCAGCTGTTTAAAAGAAARAGCAAAGAACCCCTGTTTGCAGGAAATTGTATTTAAACTGAAGCATCTACGGCAAATTTGCAAATGCAATTTTTTTGAAGACAGCTGACTGACTTTCAATAAAGGCCATCCAACCACCAGCCTGAGCTAGTGAAAAGGAACTGTATTTGCACAATCCTCTCTGAAACACTTCTGTTTGTAAAGTCCCTTTTTATGATGAATTTGAACAAGTCCTAACACTGCAAKAGCATATGAAATTTCAACACCTGGGAAGAACTCAATCTCACTAATCAGTGTTTACAGCTACAACATCAGTATTCAGCTGGTCTCAAGTCAAAGTCCAGCTCCCACTGACTGCAGGAGAGGCATTACCCTACCTGTACTAAATCTTCCTTCTCAGATTTATTTCCTGTAAAACCATTTCTCTGGGATTGCAATTCTCTGCTGAGTTTTATTTGTCAGTCATATAAATGACTTAATGTGACAAAAACCTTTATATTCGAGATGGAGATTTTGGAAGAAGCTTTAAATGAAGAATTTCAGACATCAAAATAAAATAGCCTCCTTTAAGCATGCTAAGAGCATTACAGTGAGCTAAGTATAGACTTGTTCCTTAATGCAAAGCTTCTACCACACTTCTGTTAAGCTAGAACAACTGAGCTATGTCACAGAAGTATTCTCCAGCAATTATTCATTTCCCTGGCATAGAGCTTCCATACAACATAAAATTTAGACTGTTCCCTGTTTTAGAAGTTTTGGCAAGACCCCACTAAAGCTCTCAGTTAAGTGTGGATAGAAGAAGAAATTTTTGATTTTCAGGTGCTCTAAAGAGTTTAAAGAGAGCCAAGGAGAAAGTTTAACTGACACCTGGGCTTGGCATCATTTCTTGGCATATATATCACCATATGGCCAAAAGATGATAAAACTAACAATGGAGGACAGGCTGCATGAACCTGTAAGCATATATTTTTGAAGAAAGGGGGAGAAATCTATGCAAGGAGAAGGGTGATTCGTTTTTCCACGTGACTACTATTTTTTAATATTTATAGAACAAACGCAGAATTCACTTGGAATTTGGAAATGCAAGATGAGTTACTTTAGCATACAATAAAGCTCATTTCTTTTACTTGTGTAACACAGAACAACTTTGAAAGTTAGTCAAATCCAGTTTTTCTATATTCACTTTGTTTGACAGTTTCTTTTGACTCTAGGTGAAGCCTTAAAAATGACTCCTATGAATGCTAGCGACTTTACTACCCTCTCTCTCTCTTCTGCTATTCAGAACTTTAACTCCAAAGTACTGCAGAAGAGAGATTTCTGAGCTGTGGGCGAGGGGAGGGAAAGGGGAAAGGCACAGTGCTCTACACCTTTTTAACAGTTCCATCTTCACTTGCTTCTACAACAGTGCAAATCAGTAGAAACCGCTAATTTCTCCTCCTCTCTCTCAACTCAACTATTTTAACACTAAATAATAGGTAGTGCTTCTTTCTAATATCTAACTAACTTCCCAACTTTCCAAAATCTTTGTGGAGTTCTGCCCCTCTCCAGTAACTTCATCCCCCTTTATTCCTCAGCCTCTTCAGCATGACAGGCAATTTGTTTTAGATGTTAGTCCCAGGAAGCATACATAAAAGATTTGAGACCCTCCATTATAATACAGGACATAACTTCCCCACATTCTTTTTCCTCTGACCAAAAGCAAATRCAGCCATTGGCTAAGATCCCACTAGAAGTTGTGAAGAAAGGTGAAAAAGAAGGAAGTGAGACTGCGTTGTGAGAAGTTTTCTACCTTCATTAGGTAGGAAAAAAGATGCAAATCAGAGCAAACCAAAGAGTGAAAGATTYGATGGAATGGGAACACAGACCTAACTCTTTTCCACTTAGACTTTATTAAAAATCTCAATAACTTTTTGGGGGATAGAAGGTGGAAAAAAGCTTTACTTTTAGCTACAGATAAATATCTGAAACCAGTGATGAAAATACCTATCAATATTTATTTATTAATCTACRTCAGTGAATAACTGTCAAGCAGCAACAGATCCTTGTTCACTACTGATGCACTGAATTTCAACAGATGACCCAAGAAGAAAGAAGCTGTACTTCCAAACAGTCATCCCTGGAATTACGCACTGCACTTGAATTTGGCTCCTTTAACARTTTTGCAAATCTAGCCACACACACACATCGTGTTAATTTCCTTCACACTACTGTAAAAATGATGGATAGTAACAGTCTTTAATATACCTCTCAATTCTCTAACACATAAATCTTACCTGACACTTAAAAAAAAACCCAACAACAGCAACAAAGTCTTTTTATCTTTAGATACTGCTTGAAAAGGTAATTTTTGTTGGGGGGAAGGGAAACTTCCAACATATCTTTAAAGTTAGAAATTATTTTGTAAACATAAACAAGCATTTCCACATTGTAGTTTACAGTCTGTTTCTTTCACCCACAGATTCAAAGAAAGAAGAACACTGAATTATAGGACAGACAGAAAAAAAGAGTTTGATGAAATGTTAAACATACTTGATGGGTGGGACTGATAGCAAATTTAATTGCAGTTTCTCCTCCARTGCTTTGATATGATTGCAATGGTTGAATTAATATAGGAAAAACCTGCTTTGCTTACCAATGACCATCATTCACTCCAAAGTACAGGAACTGATGACCTCTCTTAGCACTCCAGTTTCCTTATTATAAAAGTAAAAATTCTTGTATCTTTCTTTTTAAGTTAAAAAAACACGTACACAGTACTTCCAAAATTACAGGTCTTGAGCATACTAAACAAAGTACACTTAATGTGGGTCACATTTCTCCACAGAGGAACAAGAACAAAAATCAAAGTCTTGCTAGGCAGCAACTYGGCATTAAAAATCAAACAAAACAAAACAACCCTTCTCTTCCTCTGGATAGCTGCAGCTCTCAAAATCAGGCATAAACCCCAGTACAGACGCATACCAGTCATAACTTTTAGGGCTTCACAAAACAAGAAAGACATGCTTGCCTTCATATCCCTTCAATAACTTTCAAGATGATGCCCAGAAATCAGAATTTTTATAGAGTTGATTAATTATTTTATCATTAAAATTATTTTATAATTATTTCTATTTACTTTTCATTGATTATTTTATAATGGCTTTTTGGCTCTATTAAAAACAYGTATAAAACTAATATTTCTTTTTCCCCTCCTTTTCAACCAATCTTCTATATGTTAGCTTAGAAAATTGTTACACAGAACCAAATAACCAGTTCACCTACCAGACCTACAGTGTTTGGTGAAGGCTACCGAATAAAAAAAGTAAAACAGCTCATTACAGAATCACAGAATGGTTGAGGCTGGAAGGGACCTTCGGAGATCACCTAGTCCAATCCCCCTGCTCAAGCAGGGTCACCTCAAGCATATTAGACAGGATCATGTCCAGGGGTGTTTTGACTACCTCCTGAGAAGSAGACTCCACAACATTAACATTAACATGTATTCCTAGGAACAACAGAGGGTGAACTATCAGATATCATGGAAAGTTAATTCGGCAGGAATGTTCTTCAATGTGAGGGTTCAATAAAGTAATTCAGCCCCTACATAATTCATATAGGGTGCTGCATCAAGTTTTCACTGGCAGTATGTGAACATGGTAAACCGAAATTATTAATTTTTCCTTACACAGACTACTATACTATACTAGAAGATAATTTCATTCAMTTGTGTTATAAGAAATGTTTATAAGAAACATTTCAGCTGCTCTCAGATTTTAAAGACAACTTAAACTTTGCTATAATGCAGAAAAAAAAGAACCAAAATCCTTTAAGCATTTTGAATGTCGTGACTAATTCAYGGGCACATATTCAGGCACACAGGTGTAGACAAGGCGCTCTCTATTCCATCAGGTTAAGACAGAAATCAGGGAAGGAGAGGACATTGTATAGGTCAGGTCTGAACAGCACCTCAAAATTTAAAAGGATTATTACATTTATTAGAATCAGCATTTATTCTCTCCCAAACTCATGTTTGCTGTAGAATCCACAAGATAAGCAGACAAAATGGCGTAATTTCAGAAAAGCATGATATGTAGCATTGCTAAGAAGTTCTAGCCTTTGTAGACTGTCACCTGCTCATTTCAATTGACTGTCAAATTCCACTGCATTTTCACCATGCAGAAACCAAAGTYTGTCCACTGACTATGCTCAAACCTCAAGAGCGGGCACATTTTGAAATACCCAGGAATATGGTTCTCTCATGCGTTACAAGGATAACAATCTCACTGTTTTCCATTTGCTACCTCACATTATGGGAGTCAAACACCCACCTACAAACTAAAGCAAAGCGTGTAGGTCTCAATTTGGCACACGCTTAGCATTTTTCATCTTCAAACCTGAACAAAGGAAGAAATCACATTAATCTTCACAGCACCCTTGCGAGATAAATGCACAGTGATTGCTTACCCCGTAGCACACTTTATCTGAAGATGTTATCTCATAGGATTCTGAATGCAGGARTTTTTGTGCCTTAGCGTAAGATTAGCCAGAGTTCTTGAATTCATTAATTAGCAAGAAATAGTCACACTAGTCAGTTTTTCTGATGATGCCAGCAACAGACAAGAGGTAATCCCTGAACACAGTCTGTTTTGAAAATGAATGGTGACAACTAAGTGCATTAATCTAAGAGTTGGAAGCAGAACTCAAAGGGATCAGAATGGATTCCCTTCAATTTGTCACAATATACTTTTGTTTGGAAACACCAGTCTTCCTGACGTTGTTTGCCCCAAAATGCCATGCCTATGGCTAACTTGTACATTAACAGAAGTCAAGCTGTCTGACYAAAGTCTCGGTCAGTGGGTAGCTTGCTGCTGCAATGTCAAACAGAGCTGAAGCARTCCAAATCCAGGCCTCAGTCCATCACCTTGGGACACCTATGGATACCTAAAACAGAGTTAAGGATCACCACTGTCAGGAAAGATGCACAAAAAGATGATCACAGTTCATCTGATTAAACTCTCTGTTCAGTGAACAGAGTAGCCTTCAAGTAGTGCTCTACAGCAGGACTGCTTATCATTATGTTTAGCCCTATTAATTTTGACTCTTGACAAATTTAAAATACAAATATAGGCCCTCATCCAGTGAGCATATGCACTGTGACTTTATTCTTGAGACACAGCCCCACTGCAAATCCATTATCTCCAACTGAGTGGTCTCACAGAAATCAAATTAAGCAAAGCGTATTTAGGACTGTGGCCCAGCGCAGTCATTTTCCTAACCATGCRTTTTACTTCACCTTCATTTATTCAAAGGATCTCATTTGTATTAGAAGAAGTTCCATTTCATACAGAAGGTCAAARGATTCACTGATCTGTTATTTCAATGGCAAAATTCCTCCTAAACTAGTTATGCTGAAAACATGAACAATGTAGAAGAAAATAATAGCCAGTATAACTCAAGTTAGAATCTCCCTCATAYCCCCTTTTTCTTAAAGCTTCCCATCACGGCAACGCTGTCCAGCAGATTTCCAATGTTTGTTTGCTGATGTTACAAAACTTTTCTGTATCACAGCAAATGCRTATGTCTACCACTGCAGAATGGGAGAATTTTGATTTATACAGGATGCACAACAGAAGTTCCGTACRCAAAGCTACATTTTAGTATGTCTTTCAAAATGGAGAGTGTCTGTTGTTTACCTTCTCAAAATGTGAATTTTGGCATCAAAATTGACTTGGCATTATCCTTATGCTCTCTAAAAATTGCATCCCTCCATTACTTACTCAAAAATTACTCCACATCTGGTACCAACCAACATTGTAAAACTACCTTCAATTGTAGCCACTAGTTGTGAATATCTGGTATAAAGGGGGGCCAGAAAAGCACTTACAGGTAATATTCTGTGATAATGACACAAACGGTAAAACRTCCACTGCAAGGGAAGAGATTACAGTAGCACAGTTTTTCATTTCTCCTTTTTATTGGTTGGCTGCAGACTACATGCATGCAGCAATCTTTGGATTATGTGGAGATTATGTGGGCAGGGAGAACACTGCAGAGCACTGCACGTTAAGATACCTTTAAGTACAACTGATCTTACAAAAACACATTCCRAGTTACTCCTTGCTGAACAGAATTTGCCAGTTACATGACATTTCTGATACCAAACATGAAAATTCTGTTTTGTGAAACAGAAAGGAGGCATGGTGTGGAAGACAAGACATTTTAAGAAGTCACAAAGTGTAACTGATAAGGAAGGTGAAAAATGAAGAGATGAAGGACAAAGTAGCAGTTCCAACCCACCCATTACATTCAGAGTAGTAGATGGCAATTTCAATCATGATTTTTCAGTTCTGGTAAAGAAATGTAATGGGTAGCAAATTGTTCAGTATATCATGTTTTCATCTCATTTACAACCATGAAAACAGCATGCATGTTTGTATCACACAAAGTTTATTATAACATCAGGGTCTCTGCTTTCATAAAATGACTGTGGGATCACAAACTTCTCCCAACAGGCAGCTAGGTCTTTGGGCAAAGAGAGGACAGAAGTCCAAAAGAGCCCAAGAGAACTTCCCTCTTTCTTAGATAAGCAAATGCACTGTAAGAAACATATTTACAATAAAAATACAAAACTTTTCATAGCTTTATTTTATTTTCCTTTGATGCKTTTCTCAAAGCAATTCTAAACTGYTCTTTAGAAAGGCTGCCCTTACTACTCAAGAGTATACACCACCTACTCTATAGACACACTTCTCAAAATGAAAACCCAAGAAGTGCACTAACAGACTATTAATATACAACCTAAAGTATATATTATCCTTGGGAAAGACCTATAAATGACCCTGAGAACATATTTTTCTTTTTTCACTGTTACCTAGCACAAATATGTAACTTCCTTACAAAAACCCTCCTATCTAGATTATTAAATGGCTTCCCAGGCACTTACCATGATAACAKCTGCCAAAACTTAGTCTAAATTTAGAAGCTGCAATTATATTAAATTCTGATGCTATTTTAGAAACTAGGGTCAGAATTATTTGTTTCGAGACCTGGAGGTGGAAGGAGAACAATATCCATGAGATGGCAAATCTCCCTTCCTACTACTCTCAGTAATACTCAATATACTGCTTTTTTATTATTAATTGTATATTTGTCAGCTACAGTTCTAGTAATCACAATACACAAATCTGTATCTAGTCACAAATTTTTATTAGAACTCTGTTGAAATAATAGCATTTCAAATAAATGATGCTAAATAATGATCAAAAATGATTCTACACTGAGACGTTGACTTCCTGGCAGCTATTTGTTTAYGGGTCTGAAGGAGTAATTATATTGTCTCTGAAAGCTTTGTTAAAAAAATCAACCAAACAAAAACACCCTCCAAAAAAAGTAAGCCCTAAAATTTTATTAAAATAGCAATTATGCCAACTCCCAGAGAAGGATGGTAAGTAAAACTTCTTACCTACAAAGAGAATGCAATATCTTCATATTAAACAGCCTAAGCCTAAGACTTTCAAGACTAACAATTACGGTAACAATATTTGTTCTTCTGGATTATCCTCCTTTCCCTTCTCATACATTTTATTTTGGGTGTCATTTTTCACTAGAACTCAAGATAATATCAGGATGTGACAGCCAATCCTCTGCAACAGGGACACGCTATGTGGATCTCTGGCAAAAAAAAAGGAAGCAGGAAAAAAGATTTTCAGGGGAACCATAAAATGCAATTACCGTTTTCTTACCGTTTATAACCCATAGAGTCCAAATGACCTAGGAGAATACCTAATGGAAAACAGTACTCACAACAATAAATTAACAATTATGGGATGCAGACAATGCATTCCCAAACTGCATTTGAAGTATAAGAAGTCCTGTCATGCACCCATTTTAGGATGCAATAGAAAAAGGATAAACAACAAGGAGAATAATCTCAAGTCTCCATCCTGACCAACKTCAATTCTAGGTGAACATAAAAGCAAGAGCCAAATATTCTGATTAATGATCGTTCTGATATTTCCAGAAAGCACCAGAAGCCACAATTTAAAGACTGATCTTTCAACAAAGAGAAATGTTTGTTTTTTTCCCAGACTTCTTAGATGGTATTTTCGTATTTTGCAAAATGTGAAAATATTTGTATACTTTCGTTATAAATAAATAAATAATGTCAACTGAAAAATCCTACCTGTTTCCTCTTTTCAGGGGGAAGAGATGGGTCCCCATCCTGCAAACAAACATATTTTATTAACAATTTATTTCTGAAACCAGCAACTATATTAACTTTATATTAACAAATTTTAGAACACATTACTACACTATTTTCAAAATTGTTTCTAAAATACTGCTACTTGATTCATACTTCTTGATATTAATTTTAACTCAAAAATTTTTCTGACTCAAGATYTGTTTACATTTCTAGAATAGCAGGCCATTACAATTTTATGTTGCATTGTTTTCCATAACAGTACATTAAGTTGCTATGGAATAATATTACTGCAGTCAGTTTTTAAATGGAWTTATAACTGAAACTAATTTTCTCAGAGCAGGAACTATTGTTTTGTGTCTTATACAACAGCAACTACCTCATCAATGCATAATAAATGAGTAATAGCATCATCAGGACTGTACTACCGCAGGACAACTGTAAACAATCTTTAAATATTTTTACAGCTATCATTACAGATTTCTTTCAAAATTCAGGTCCATTCTTGTCCCCAAGCTATACAATATTCCTAAAGAACAACCTACAATCAGCTCCCGGTATTTCTTTTTCAAAGACTGGTGTCGTTCCCGCAGCTGGTTGGCCATAAGCTTGTACTGGTCTCTTTCCTGTTGACAAGTGTCCAGCTCTTTGGAAAGGATTAGCAATGCCTCCTTTTTACTTTCCAGCTTCCGTTTACACACCAGATACTGCAGAGGGGAGGAAAAAAAAAAAAACAAACAACCCATAACTGTAATAAACCACTTCTATCCCAGCCAAAACTGGACTGCATAGACCCAGTTTATTTTCTCAAAGAGCATTCTTTGCACAGCACCCAGATCTGACACCAGTCGTCTTAACACACTATTACAAACAAYTGAAAAGATAGCCGTTGTATTAGAATCTGGAAAGCAATCTGTAAGGCCACAYACTCTCCTGATTACCATGTTAAAAAATTCAACAGTTTAAGTTTTCTTATCTGCTTCCTCACATACAGTACTAAGGGAAATCTCACAACCTAACCTGAAACCCTGGGAAGGGTGCTAAAAGGAATAAGCTTTTGCAAACTCCCTTTGCTACTTACCTCCATAATGCATAGCTCTTAGCAACCAGCCAAACAGCATTTCCACTTCATTCTCCTTTCCCTCCCCCTCTTCCCCACCACTAGCAATGTTCTCTGCACTCAACCACCCTCCTAGACAGTGGATGAGAGCCACATTATGGAAGAAAGGATAGCATGAGTGGCAACCAAAACTTACCTAGCATCTGAGACCATTACAGTGAGATACGATAYAGGCACAGAGAAAAGAAACCAATCCAGTCCCTTGGCGCACTATAATATTACTTGCTTAGTAAATCAAAGGAATGGCAAATAATGGAGGAATATCGTAAGCATCTGACTGGAGACAGAAGTGAGCCTTCCCCTTCCATGCTCCGGCCACCCCCGCCTAGCTTAGGGCTCATGCTCAGAGCTAATGCACAAAAGGAAACAGAATCTGCAAATCTTCGCTGCCCTGCACTAGTCTGATCTACTTCATTGCCTTTCCCTATTGAGAGGAAGAGGGTAATGCGCACATCATACTTTCCTGCAGTGGCTGAATTTTACCTATCAGAAGTTTCCAGCAACTTTTTTCATTTAGCATGATGTTCCATCAGCAAATTCTTCTCACCCATCACTTGACACTACTCATGCTAAGGTATATATTTCTATTTCTGATGTTACTCACATGAGATGTGGCACTAAATACTTTGTGAATTTGCTCTGCAAGAGACCAAATATCACAGCACTCATGAAAACAATTTATAGTTTCATTATATACTCTGACAAGAATACTTTGTCATTATGGGCTCTTGTATAAAGCAAGAGCATCAGCACTTCCACACTGTTCAAGTCAGTGCTGTTCTTTGGGACAAAAATCATTACTCATATATACTACTTGCTTGGAACTGACTTTGTTAACCTCAATTTCAAGTAAATGAGAAAGTGAAAAGGGAGTCTGGCATACTAGTACAGCCAACATTTTCCAAATATTGTATACGCTTTGCTGCAAAAAGGCGGGAAGGGAATGAGAAAAGCAATTCCAAGACGGATCTGAACTCTCAGAAAGGACACTTCCACCTTGGATTAATTTTATTTCTGGCAATACTGAAGTTGAAATCCTGCCATAAATTTTCTGGATTATGATCCCTTGGCATCAGTTTTACAAAGGCAACTCTATCTATGTGCTTGTGTCCTTACTGATACTTTACACAAATGTCAGGTCCCCTGATAAAACACTGAAAGGCATTGGAAGCTAAACTTTAATATTGTCAGCAAGTGATTATAGTGACACGGTAAGCAATTTTAAATTAAAAAAAATCTTTTTTTTTTCACTTACAGTAAAATATTTGTCCTGACAATCTCCTTTCTTTTTGCTAGTTTCATCTCATGCCTTAGCCAAGTCTACAATAYGTCTTCACTAAACTGTTTCTAAATACTAACAATCTGATATAGTAACTGTAAATAAAACTGAGCAAAAGCAAACACTCAAATTACCTCAAAAAAAGAAAAAAAAGACAGAGAACTCCAGAACAGAAAAACTTGTCTTATTCTTTTTATCAACAGGAAGACTGAAACCAGCACATAGAGCCAAGGCCTACGTGGCCTGCAGAACAGGTTATACATAATGTACACAGTGGGAGGGGAGCAAAACCAAACATCTCGCCTTCGGGTACGTACACCTGCGGATAGGGTGGAGTGGACCACCAAAGGCAAAGGAGCTAACTGGCATCTGAGACAACAGACTACAAAAACCCCCAACGTTTATCGGGTGGGAAATGCAGGTCCAGTGCTAAACAGAGCCTGGAGCTGACATAAACCCCAGGGCCTCCCCGAAGCGCACACTGCCAGCACAAAACGCGGCTTCGCCTCCCACGGCGGCGCTGGCGCGGGTGAGGGCAAGGGTGAGGGCGCTGCGTGCTGTCT
The DNA here is from genome assembly GCF_003343005.1 of Rhea americana. NCBI lineage: Eukaryota > Metazoa > Chordata > Aves > Rheiformes > Rheidae > Rhea > Rhea americana. Next base: position 11,036,871 of record NW_028186978.1, on the reverse strand, counting down.
GGGCGGACCACGGTTGCTGAGCCCTAACAGACTGCAGGGACAACTGTGTTCAGAGTCTAAATGAAAAGGAATRATGATCGCCTCCTTGTGTAAACTATGTTTTAACTTGACGGATTATATACTGATAAAGTACCATATGGAAGAAAGCGGCTGTGYGTCTCTCATCAGTGTACCGTCTGGATTTTACTAGAAAAAGGAGCATCTAGCAAGACTTTTTGAAAATATTTTTGGTTTTTTGAACATATTGACTTTCTCCCCCAAATAGGATAAAAACAGTAATAATGTAAAGTAATTTGCTTCCATGTGTTTATGGTACAAGAGACAATAAATCCACAGCATTCCTGTAGAATCTGATTATCAGCAAAAATATGCTTCTAATTCCAATTACTAGGTCTGAAAGAAAAACAAATTATATTAAGATGCACCTCAAAGAGGTTATTCAATGTGTATGCTTTCGAATGTTAAAGAAGGTATGGCCGTAAAGTGAMTTAACAGACAAGTATCAGGAAAAGATTCTATTCAGGGAAATAATTGAGTCCCACCAACAATTTCCTATATATGAACAAACAAGTCCAGCAAAATTGGTATGCTGTCAACAGGAACACGGGAGCACAACAGTCTTTCTGGAACAACATAAACAATATGGAAATTTTTCAAATATATTCTCAGAAAAAGCACTTAGTAGATGTTTCTGGCATTCCAGTAGAGATTTCTTCCTCTATGTTTGAAGGAAAAATATTATGTTTAGCGTACTGACTAATCAGTGGGACAAAAAATTGATCTCTGTAATGCATTATAGTTACAATGAAATATTCTTAYGTATTTTTTTTAATTGATGCTGAAAAAGAATCTTTGGATCTAAAAAAACAAAGTATGAACCGGCTACTATACTTTCAATCTAAAAGCTACAACATGCAACTTTTTCTAGCYGTGTAGTGACTTTTATCTACCAATTCACTGTTATCTGCAATAAAGCAAATTATAATTGCTACAAGGAAGATTATAATAATTAAAGGAATATATACGACATCCTATATCACTGCCTGAACTGCTTTACAGCCCGATAACTACTTCAGTGAAATTGAGTAAAAAGAGACTGACATTAGAGGAGAGTGRAATTGCTCCAAGGTGACCCTCTATATCAAACACTTACTATTTGTCCATTGCTATTTTTAGTGACAAATCTGGACAGATCTCATTAACAACAACATAGACATGGTCTAACAATCTGATGAAGCTGTGGCACTGTCAAGGTTTTAGATTTTTTTTTTTTTACTAAAAAACATGCTGAATTCATATCACAAAATAATTTATTTTAAATTTGTATAAATTACCGGCCTATATTTGGCTATTTTGTGTGAATTAGTGTCAAACAGGAAGACACTTAATTTCCTGAGAGTACAAGTACAGATATTACCTCCAAGTTTGGCTTTGGAATTACTGTGGATCATATTCTGTATGCTCCCAGTTCTCCAGATCTAGTGATCTCCTAAATGCAGACAGGAACCAATGTACATGGGCCTGAAAACCTAACACACAGCAAGCTCTCAGAGGAACAGCCACCTGTAATCACTGTCTTTTGGACAAGAGCTACAACTACTATTTAACTGTCTGAAGCGTTACCAAATTGCTCTTCACCACACTCCTGGAAGTAATTCTGTTGCGAAAACAACAAATTAAATGAAGTGTGCCTAAATGCATTGCAATGTCGCTATCTGGGGTGTTTGTCGACCATGCTTTAGTAATGTTGCTCCTCTTGACTCCAGATTAAACCGGTCAATATATGTGGAAAAGTCAAGTAGTCAAACCCAGAGAAATACACAATTACTAGCCATTTGCCTGCCATCCCATCTCATCATGTCCTCATCTATAATAAAACCTCAGACAACGCAGTTTCTTTGGGTTAGCCCCTAATACTGACTCTGTTTTTCCTGCTTTCCTACACTTTCTTCACTAGCCCCCTTCTAATTGCTGTAGCATGAAGCAGGCTGGTGGCATTTACTGATCAACAGAAATGTAAGCAGCTTCCCAAAATGCCATTTCTGGTGTTGGTRTTATTATCCACCATGTCTTCATTGATCATTTAAGAATCAGCATCAAGTCATTTGATTATTCAAAAAAACATTGTTTGGTGATGCCCTTTAACGTTTTGTACTCTACGCATCAGATTCATCATTATTTTCTCCTTATTTTTTCCTCAACACCCCTAGGGGTGCCCCAGTGTGGAGCACGGACACCTGAATAACATACACCTTTTTTGTTCCCGGAAAGGCCAGCCTGCAGCCCTCTATGGCAACTCTCTGATCGTTCCTGAGAGCTATGTCACAGTGTCAGCACTTACACCATTTCCACTCCCTTTTCCCAATGACAAGGCCATTACAACACTAACCCCATTACCTTGGGGCTTCAGAGCATCTCTTCCGCTCTGTTCTAGCCTACAGCCACTGGCATTTGCCCACATTTGGAAAAGCACCAAAATTAGTGGTTCTAATTAGTAGTCTATATGGTATCCTCACATAGGTTTGGTTAAGCACATTCCATATTCTGTTTGAAAAGGCAATGTGACAGAAAATGAAAGAGATGTTATAAACATGAATATCCCACTGATTTTCCTTTCTTTTCTCTCTAGTCTACATAAAAGAAAAAAAAAAAATCATGCAACCAAAGGAAAAAGTATGTTCTGCCAGTTACAAGCAGGTTAGGTTTCTCACTCTTATGCAACTAGTGAACAGCAGTTCTAGTTGAAATAGCTAAATGTTCCAGATATGAATTCTGCATAAAAGATAAATGAATCCCCAAAACTCTTTCTRCAAGTTTTAAGTTGCCAGTTATTAGGGAAGAGAACTCAAATGCACATGTGTATCACTTCCCTCTGCTGTGCCAGTTAATAATCAATATACAGTTAATAATCAAGAAAGAACCTCTGCAGAATGACTGATCGAATGGAGACTATTTCCTCAAACTAATTTCAGGAAGTACAATCACCTATGCATAGCTGTAAAGAGCATATAGTGAATGCTGTAATGTGTGGGAGGTGACAAGGGAAGAGAAGCATTTTGACATTGGATTTAATTCTGAGAGTTGGCAAATCTGAGGGAGAACCCAGCAGTAAGAACGCAGGACAACCACTCTCGTCTGTGGGTTTCCTAGGAAACCTTTCTTGCTTCCAGTGGAGAAAAATGCCAGAAGTACACATTCTTCAAGCAGCATTAAATTAGGATTAGTGCCAACTCTCAATGGAGTTAATGGAAGAACACTCATCGACTTCAGTGGAAAGGAAGTCAGCTCTCTGAAGCAAAGACAGAGGCTGTCACACACACACCGTACAGTTTCTTTCCTACCACACGATTGCCTGATGCTGTTGAAGTCATCCCACCCCACGGAGATCGCGGTACCGTATGCTCCTTTCCCACTCACTATTTATGTCATCAATCACAAATTAAGTGACTCAAAGCCAGACTATGTGGAATTCATGCAAAAACTCAAATCCCACCTTTCTGTATAGCAGAATACATCAAGCTGGAAGCTTCTCCAGTTCTCAAAATAGAAACTTGCGTTAATTGCCTCAACTATCCTCAGAGTTCATAGATAGCATTTTTCATTCATGTTATTTTTTTATTTATGTTTCATCCCCATTATAGAGGCAGGAAAACTGAGGCAGTAAGGAAATGACTCACAAGTTCAAGTCAACAGCTTAGCGTATCCACAAACTAGGCAATCAGGCCAAGAAGTAAGTCTGGATATTTAAAAATATTTAAAAGTAAACAAATAGAACTCTACAAACAAGATTTTAGTGACCAAAATTGCTTTCAGGAATTCTCTTCTTTTTAGTGCGAGTATAGCATAATAATCTTACTGTGATAGCTTCCTAGCAGTGTACTCGGCAAAGCAACTAGTATCTGTCATATTTTTCCTTTTTCACCCTCTTCCAGGTGAAAGAAGCACTTTGTTTGCATCAAGGATTTTTCTTGTTTTAAATAAGAGACATTCAAAGTCATATTCAAAGGAATGGGCCCTTCTCTAGAGACAGCATTTTGAGATTTATGAAGATCACTTGTTTCTGGAGGATTCAGGCCACGATCTCAGTCTAGCCAGTAAGAAAGTTCTTGTTATGGCTCAGTTTCATTTGTGTCAAAGATGTAAAGTTACTGACTTGCTCTTCATCCTATAGCTTAACATAGGCTTTTAAATATCCTGCCCTTGAACATAACTGAGGCTGTGCAGTGATCTGAAGATAAGAACAAAATCCAGATTAACTAAAAATTGTGTGGTAGCTCAACAGAAAATTAGAGCACAAACTTGATATGCRTTTCTCAAAAATTAGCTCTACACACTCAGCTTAGCCTGCAATGTTTAGAATCATTAGGAGTTATTAAAGCGGTCTGTCTGTCCTTGTTACACACATGTTGCTTGGGCTCAGCTGAAATACCCATCTTGGGATTTTGTCACTCCACAGAGAAGAAGCCAGCAAGACCATAAAGAAGGTTAAGAAACCACAACAAATTTCAAGTGCCTAAAACCTCAAAACTTCTGCAACCACTACATACTCAGAAAGTTATAAACAACAAAATATTGTATTCCATCAAGCTCTATAAACCTTAAAGATTAATATATGTGTRTACATACATACAAACACACACACACATAATTTACTTGAGCTCAGCTAAGGAACAGGCAAAATCTATGTGAATTCTCRCTCCTGAAGCTTGTTCCTCCATATACATTTGCAAGATTATCAGTGGAAAGAATGACTCCCTCTACAGCATTTGGGAAGTTGGCTTTTTCCCAGTATTTCTTACCACGTCACCCTCCTCAGAGTTAGCTAAAGGCTGTTCAGAGTACACGTGGCGCAAGTCTTAGCACAGCACCAGCTATACACTAGGCCTGAAATGGAGTAAGTGGAAAAAATCTGTAAGATGAAGGCAAAAGAACAAGCAAGAGGCTCATGGTGAACATGAGAAGAGTAGAGAAAGATAGAGACATGAAAGGGTACAGAGCAAAGGGCACTGAAATGGAAMAAAAAGGAAAAAAAAAAAAGAAAATACAGAAAAAGTGTGGAACACATCAAAATAAACAAAATTATTTTTGAAAAGCTGTATTACAAAAATAACCASCTATCTGTACAAGTGTTTGCATACGTACATTTAAAGATCAAAATTATATCTTGCCATTTTTCTCGATACCTGATTTTTAAACATATTACAGTTGCTTTGTCAAGCATTTTAATCAAGTGCCTCCTCACTTCCAAATYTGGAGGACCCAGTTTGTGGAAGCGACTGTGACCACTGAGCTGGATCCACTGGCTTCTGGCCTTTTTATACAAAGATTTTGTACCCAATTCTACATTCAACCATCCAACATATGGGATGYGGAAATGCTTAGAGCTACCAGGACTCTTTCTGTTTATGTTAGGCCTTCTATTTGACAGCACCTCTGAATGTTCAGGAAACAYTGTGTAGGGAACAAAACTGTTAAACTACCCAGCAGATACTGAAACTAAGAGGCCTGAATAAGCTCTATAGCTTCCCCCGAAATTGGGTATTAAGGAATACAATACACTGGAAAAATGTATTGTAAGTTACTTCAGAAGTTAGAGCTACTTTCTCACAGACCCATTAGTATTAGTAGAACTTAATGGGTATATCACACAAAGTTAATCACAACAGCCAAAGAAACGGAAGGCAAAAGAGGGATGCCTATACCCTGACAGTGTGTGCTAAAGACCTTATACAGAAAAGCAGCAGAAAAACAGGCTGTAGCCTGCTGTGGGAACAGAGGGAAGGGAAGAAAAAAAGGAATGTAAATCACTATGCCTCTAATTGTTCCTGAGAAAAAGAAATTTTACATATGCTTAAATATTTGCAAGACTCTATATAGTTCAGCAGTCATTAAAATTTGCTACAATCAAGTCTCTAAAACAGAAATAAGCCTTCACCCAGACAATATGATTTCAGGACTGAGTTTGTAGGTTAAATCATATAAAAAGTCAGAATGTTCCAAAGTAACTCAAAATGACTTTTTAAAGTCAAGAACAGGGACATTTCCTTTTACTTTGCCTCTGAAATTCTCTTTCTCACCCTCCCCTGCCACGTGACACCGCCCCTGCACCCCAAATAAAGCTTCCTTTGGGATCTGAGATGTCAGGTGCAACATTCATCACCAGGATGCGGAGAAGCATACTTTCTCCGCTTCCCTCTGGATTACGTTGYGTGCTCGACAGCACTTGTGCGTGCAGGCAGACCGCAATTCTGGAAGTACGGCCCAAGCACAGACAGCCCTGGGCCCACACGCACTCCCACGAAACCCCCGGGAGGCGTGACAGGTTCGGGACTCTGAACTCCCGCATCTTTTCSACGGGTCAGGGCCCCAGGCCATGCCTACACGATACAGCAGAGGCAAAGCCCTGCTGAAATCAGAGGAATTCACCAATGTGCATCACAGGACGCAGGATGGGAGACTCCGTTTCCTTTCAGGCACATGCCTCTCAGTTTTGTCTGTAAGCTATAAACATGAAAACATTATTTTTATAGTTACACTGTATGGTAGCGCAAAAGTAAGTACCCTAATCTACTTTTAATTTTTTGGAGGCCTATTAAACTGATTTTATGTTGATGATATTCCTTTAAGTTATACTGACCTCAAGTTGTTCTGAGATTGGTGACTTATCCTAAATAAAACGTCTACTCTTAAACGCCATGGGTTTTGTAAGGCGAACGCAGCAGGCGTGGACATCTACCGCTCTCGTGCCCCGAAACTCTGCCTGCTTGCAGCCGGCCCCGCGCCCCACGCTGCTCTACTCTGCCCCCACGGCCTAACGGGCACCGCGGAACTCAGCGCCCGCGCGTCCGCGCCCCGTGACCCGGGCCGCGCGTCTTCCCCGGACGCGTCACGCGAGGAGGCTCCCACGAGCGGGCGCGGCGCCCACGCCGCCGGGGGCTGCGGACCTCGCCGGGCCCGCGGCGCCGCCTC
>NW_028186978.1:10986030-11028967 GCF_003343005.1 Rhea americana | reverse complement strand
CGTAGCCGAGTCGGCGGGAGGACGGCGACTAGCAGCGCTCTTCCCTGGGGAGTGACCGTAAAACCACTTCGGCGACCACTTTCCCGGCTGGGAAGCTTGGCTGCGCTGTGGTGGTGGTGAGGGGCACGGAGGCCGCTGGGCGTTACCACAATTACTATTTGTTTCAGATAGCACAGCAAACAGAACCAGACGGAACAATAAAACATGCGCCCATTGTTCCTTACGACGGTTTCCACCACTGTTTAGACCCGTTTGTGGTTTGGCACAGTGTCATTTTGTTCTCTAACACAGCTGTGAGATGTCCTTTTACAACTTCACAGCCCTTTGAGCWGCGACCTCCCGGCATCGCCGTTCATAAAATTTCTATTCCAGCTGCTACGTTTACAGCTGATACGGGAAGAAAGGTAGACCACTAGGCTAAACCCAGCGGGAGTTCTCTTTGAATGTAAGATTATCAAGTTTAACAAATGTCCATGGTTATTTACAGACCACAGCACCCTGAAACTGGTGGTGAAAGACCAGAAGGGCAACCACCTTTAGCATGCAACTGTAATTCGATAAAGATATGCATAGAGTTCATATATTTTGCGTGCAAATTATAAATCAAGTTTAGACATTTTCTCCAAATCGTAGTCCATTTTCTTCTAAATTAGCTGTTCTTTGCAAACACTCTATAACTGTACTGCTCTAGAGAGTACATTCATCTTTCCTCTTTCTTCACATTTTTCTGTGGTTTACGGTATCATTTGTGCAATATATTACAATCTTACTTGTCCTCTTAGGCTTCTGTGACAACCAATTGATGAAAACAGCTTCTTGTTTGCACCAGCAAATAGCAAATAATGAAAAATAAATCAAAAAGAATTATAAATTGAACCCACTGATTAAAAGAATTGTTAATAGTATTAGAATGCCCATCATTTATATAATAGGTAAACAGGTAAATACTATAGGTATGTAGTAAATATAGGTAAAACTATATAAATAGGTAAATAGGTAAAACTGTAAATGCTAGTATAGCTAAACAGTACAGAATCTTTTCCTCATTTTTTCTCCACATCTGCAGAATACCCATCCTCTTTTTTGCCCTGGTCTTGTAGTACTCTAAATTCAGAATATTCTTGCAGAAAGAGCTCTGCTTATAAGAAAGATAACTCTCAGCCCTTATTTTTGAAGAATATCACTCATTTTAATTCCAGAGTTTCTTGCAGTCCTCACAAATGTATTCGTTTTTATTGATACTAATTATTCAAATGAAAAGTAAATACTCGTGAAAGAGAGGTTGTAAAACAAAAAGAACTCTCAGTGTTGCTGGCTCTTATGTTTTTATCATAAATCTGATGAGAGCTGGAGTTTTTCAAAAAGCCCAAGCACTTGGATGAGAACCACTCTCCTTTGAAGTAAAAGAACATTCAAGCGAATAAGTGAAAAATAAGCTGAAATATGCTTTGAGTATGCTTGATAGGATCAGAAAGCAAATAAAAGAACCAAAATATGTATTTTTAAATAATCACTTTTAGTGCCTGGTATCAAGCTTTTTGGCARCTTCTTCAACTTTTCTGAGCCTCTCTGTCTGTCTTACCAGTGGGTACTGCAATATTATTACATAGTGGTCCCAGCTGGGATCTGGTTCCTGTCTAGACAAATGTACACTGAGCTATGATACCTGCCTTAACTCAGACAAAAAAGTCAAGAGTAAGATGACACAAAAGAGGTATTATCATCCCCAGCTTATAAATAGGAAACTGAAGAGAGAAGCAATTACCTTGCCCAAGATAAACAGAACTTCAGACTTAACCAGGAAGTGAAAATGCGGGTTATACAGGTACCAATACACTGCTTTCACTGCAAAACAAACCAGAAGTCTTGGATTTTTCTTGTACTTCAGCAGCTGCTTTTCTGCCATCACCTTGCCAGCATCAGAGGAACACACTATTGTCATTCAACATCTGAAAAAATCATTTCTCAACCTTGCTCTTCAGCTACCATTCTATGGTCTTTGTCACTAGATATGCTATCTTTGTTGCTTTCTTTCTCTGTACATTGACTAGATAAACTTATCTGCTTCTAGTGTTTCATCTCTCTTCTGTGCAATTCTGCTTTGTAATCATAAACACCATTTATTTCTTCAATCTCATATTTGTATCACTTCTAAAATCTCYGTAGGTATCTTGAGTTCATCTGTCTTTTTATGAGATTACTCTCCACTTCTCTAAGCATTTTCCATGGTTCATTAAGAAGGCTTCAAACTTTCTAAACCAATCTTTTTTCCTAGAAAAATTACAAATTCAGAATCAGATCCAAACTACTGTGGCTCTTTGATGCAACTACTCATATATACTCATGCAGSAGATTTAAATAACAGTTTCAAAATACAGCGTTCAGAAATCGGTGTCTTTGTCAGGCATCAAGGAAAAAACAACCTTTTCTTTATCCATAGGTAGACCAATGAATGGGATCACTTAAATTTTACTGCTGATTTTTGTCATCATTTATCCACTGCGCTAACATGATCGTTACATCCATGTTCTACTTTAAAGAAATAGATGATTAAAAAAAAAAACTCAAAGTGTAAATCCTTTAGATCTGGACAGGCTGTGTAATTGAAACATAATGAGAACATGTAGTGTTTGTCTCCTGAAGAATGATTCAATCGGACTCTCTACAGATGTTGCAGGGTTCTATTTAATCGGGGTTTAAGTGCCTCTGAATGAGGATATAACCCATCATAGATAGAACAGACATTTTAGTACCTGTGGTTATTTATATCAGAAGTATTCTATTTYGCGTTCTTGTTAATCTGATGATAGATAAATACATGTTCAAACCTTCATGTATACGTTTTGGAGGAGGCACCCTATACTTGTGGGTGGTACCATTGGTTTTAGYGTATATCTGCTCTCCTACCTGTTTCCTCCTTTTAATTTTGCCTTTCCTTGTCAGAGGCTGCTTTTGTCCATTTATATTCCAGCTGCGCCTCCTCAATTTTCTCAGGTTCATTGCTGGTTTCACTATCCTCTATCAGCTCTTCTACTTCACATGCATGATCTGTCAGCAGGACAATATGATCTGCAGATCAGAAGCAGTTTAGCAGTTATTCATTTATGTTGAATCCTTTTGTGCCCAGTCAGGTCCGTGAAGGACACATCTTAGGCAAACAACAAAGATCTTTAAAGCGGTGGTTTTTCTTTTTAACTCTTAAACAATTTTGAACCCTTAAYGTATTTATTCCTTTGTGTATTAGATATTTCCTCTTAAAATGGAGGCAGTTTCTTTTCTTTCTTTCTTTTTTGGGTGATTGTGTGGCTTTTAGCAGGACAAATGGATACTGGAATTCGAAGTAGAGTGTTTGCCTCCTTTGGAGCTGGAGTGGAAAAAAGATAATTTGGGAGAAGAGGCTCGATCTACTGGTGATCTGCACAAGACAAGACCACAGATGGTGCTCTGCTTTGAGAAGGAGGCAAGCACTGAGGCCTGGCCATCAGGAGGAAAGGGCACAGACTGGGCAAAGCAGCAGCAGCCACAAAGGAGGAGCGCAGGCACCGGGTGGCATGTTCATGGAAGAAAGAGTCAGGGCAAAGACTGCAAGRTGATGGGGCAGAGGGAGACTACACGTTTGAAAACACACTGTGATTTTACGAATAAACCAACAAGTATAAGCAAGATGACAATATCTTAACTCCGAGGTTTTCTGAATGTTTGAGAATCCAAATTCAAAAGTATTCTGTTCTATAGCTTTTTTTAGGAGTAATATTATGCATATCTTCAGAGTGCTTTTGACAATTTTGTTTTAAAGGCTAGTTACTCCAGGGTCCTGAGATGCTGCAGTGCCTAACTGCAGGCACACTTGGTGAAATGCTGAGCCTCGGGCAATATGGAAGGTTCTTTGAAAAAGAGCAGGTTGGGTGCTTCCTACCTATGGAAGAAATGTGCACAAAATAGGTAGGATTGTGGGCCTAGGTGTTTGAGCGGGTCACTGGCACCTAGATATTATTGATAAATACCCAATATACAGAACTGCTCAGTACAGACAGTTTTGTGTGGACCTACTCAGCTTGACATAAATCATGGACTTCAGTGAAATTCTACAGGAACACCAGCTCCCAGGCTGTGAACTAGTCTCTGGAAGGTGCTAAAGAGAGTTCAAATCCAACTCAGCCAAGAAGGACTCCAGCTTGTTCAAAAGCACATCTAAAATTAATTGATTTGGTCTGAGTTCTACTGGAAAAGTTCGGCACTGTTGTCTCTACTAGCAATCATAGCTCACTCTGTTGGGATCACAAATAAATTATCTTATGTTCATCAGAAGTTGAGGTTCTTCTTTCCCTGGCCCTAAGAATAAAGAAAACTTAGTGGGAATTAGAACATAGCAGTAAAGAAAAAAGTATAAAATCTCAGAGCCTATTTTAAGGCCTTGTCATTATAATTGAATATAGACTTACTGTAAATGAATTCTGTTTTCCCAGATGCATCAAATTCCTCCTGTCAAGACAGTACCTCACTGCCCTCCTTCTGCATTATTATTATTTCCCTTAAAATATCTTGCTATTGATGTGACTAAAAATGCAATACAGGATCAGAGAAAATATTTTGTCAGTGACTCAGACAGGCACAGCTGACAAGAAAACGTGTACTGCATTTATGTTGCCCTAGGTGTGTTAGAGAAATAGAAGAAATAGTTCATTTTACTAAGAAATCCAAGTAGGGAATTCAGACTGTTTTGTGTTACTATGAACTTTAAGGGTAACCTAGTACTGTCATTCGATCTGACATACAGAGGGCTTTTCAGACTCTTAAGTTCRTTTTTCAACTGGAGACATCCCTGAAAGCTGTCTGATCATTTCAGAGACATTTATTGAAGTGACCACATAAGACTCTTTGGCACAAAGACTATCACTTCATATATATGGTCAGTACTCAGCAGACTGTAAGCAAAGAACATGCTGGACAGCAAAGGACAACCAGTCTGACCCTACACCTCCTAGTTAATTTAGTCTTGTCCTATAGAGGGAATAAAGAGAGAAGACTTATTGACTGAGACATAACTTGTTGGAAATATTGCAGCAAAATAATTTTCCATTTGAAAATGTCTATCTGGAAAAAAAACAATAGGCATCAGTTTTAGTATGCAATCTTTTGAGAATCAGGATGAAATTTCTCGTTAAGCCTAGATTACTCTTCAGAATTTACAATAGGACCATACAGAGGCACTGAGCTGAAGTTTGCATGTTTTGTGTTCAAATTACTCCAGTTTTTGGAGTTTGAACCTCAGTCTCTTCTAGGTGAAGTTTGTTGAGCATTCTTTTGTCTCCCTTGAAGCTTTGCCAGTTGGTGCAAGTGGTTAAATATTAATTGGATCAAGGACCTGAATCTTGGGTTTCTACATTCCAGATAAGATCTTAACTGCCAGGACATGGTCTCCCTCTGGTAATATAAATATTTAATTATGCAAGTGCAACAGCTTCAACAGAAGAAATTAAGAGATCTTTCTTTTTTTTTACTCTAGGTTTGAATCAGAAAGAAAATGAACCCTGTAATTCCTATATCACAGGGAAATGATCTAACCATTGGGCTAAATGCTATTCTAGAATAACTCTCTCTTTCCTTTGCCCCTACCACTTTCCTGTATTGGTCATGTGGAGCACCTGATAGAGACCTGCCTCATGTGGTGTGTGACTTTTAATTGATCTTACACCTAGTACTTCAAGAGGTCCTTAAGAGATTTTTTAAGCATACACTTCCCCTTGAACTCCTCTGGATGAGACATAGATAGTATGAAAAAGTTGTGGATTATTCCAGAATTTTGCTTTGCTTTTACATTTCACTGATGAGATTATGATTCTATTAAATTATCAGAGAGGACGTGATTATTTCAGTGAAAGTAGACCTACAGTTTCAGTTTATTTATTGTTGCACGTTTTGGCTTTGAATTTCTTACCTTTTCCTTTTAATTGTTAGTTCCTAATTCCTTTTTTTAAAAAATACTTCTTTCCTTTCGCTAAGAAAGACTTTTTTTTTTCTTCTTGCTGATTGGCTGCTGAATCAATTTAAGGTATAATTTCATGGTCCTAGTGAGAGGCTGTATGGGGGTGGTACATACGTTTATTCACTCCGCCAACCAGAGGAGGTCCTGAACAATTAGTACAGAGCAGAATCCCATAAAACTAAGCAAGATAAGGCTGAGGGCCCTAACTTGCATGTAGCAGTGGACTGCAGTCAAGGGGTTAAGAGGGTACCATCCATAGCCATTGCCTTGTCTTCCAGACAGAGCTTGCAGGGACAAGGGAAAATCTTGTGAAACAATTTCTGAACCAGTTTCAAGCCCAGCATACTGAAATAAATGTGAATGTATTTCAATTAATCTGTATATGTCAGGTATAGCCATAGTACTTTTTTTAGCTATCTTAAATCTGCTATCTCCTGCAACTGTGGTTTCCTGAAGCTTGCCAACAGGGCACAAGAGGTCATTTAGAGAGATTTGTACCAGCGGTTTGGTGTGGTTAGCTGTCTGTAGAGGTAAGGAGCCAAAGGTGTTCAGACCTCTCCGAGATAGGTCAGGCCCTAAACGTTTTCTCTAAAAACATTTTCTCTATGAAGGAGAAATGTAAGCCATCATGGGCTTACAGGTTTTGTATCAAGTTTTGTATCAAAGATTAAAAAAAAAAATCCACACAGTAAGAAAAAAGAAGTCAAAGCCTAGTTAAGCACTTCCTTGGACGATTTGGTGACGTGCACTCTGCACTCTTTAGCCCTCAAATTCTTCACTATTCATGGATTTCACCAGCAGCACAAAGTCATTTTTCTCAACTGTAGTGATTATGCTGATTCTCATACACCAGGAAAATGTATCTGTTTCAATTTGGTATTTAACAAGGTGCACAGATGGTGTTAAAAAGCAGGTAGAAGTGGTTAATCACCTGTGAATTTTAGGCATTTTCCTGCTGTCCAAAGAGGACTTTAGAAGTGCGTTTACTGCATGGATTTCTCCACAATGATTTGCATTTTCATGGTCATTTTCAATCAATCACCCAGGGAGGTTTGCAAATCTTCGCATTCCAAAGCTATGAAGACCTACCCATGTCCCCATTCCTAGCGCAACAAATGATTTGGGACCTGAATCATGTGGTATTCAGTATTCGTATTAAGGCATATTCCTACCTCACTGCACCCTGAATTGTTTCATTTTACTGACACCATCTGTTTCTGATGCCTAAACCAATTTGTATTCCATTTCAAGAGTTGTCCCCTATGCTCTGCTTTCTGACCTTGTAAATCGATCTCCTGTACAGTCAGTAACAAATACTTTCCTGAAATCTGGATGAATTATGTCAACGATTTCATCTTTACCAATTCAGCAATGCATTGAAATGACCCTAATACATTTGTCATACATGATCTTCTTTTAACAGAACCATACAGCCTTCCCTTTACTAAATCACATCTCTAACTGAATTGTAATCTTGTCTCTTATAAATGTTTCCATTATCTTGCTCACTATTAAAGTCAGTCTTATAAGTCTGTATTTCCTTGGATCTTCCCAGTGTCTCTTTTTGACAGCTACTGAAGCCACTCAACAGTGAAGTGCATTTCAGATAAATATCATTGATATGCTCCTTAAAAGAAAAAAAAATTAAAAAGCTAGTAAAATGTCTTGATGTTCAATAATAGTTTTAAAAATTCACTGAAATGAATGGAGAAAAAAGGGACAATTTCTTTACTGCTGGCAGTTAGTGGCATTGATGGATCATGGCATAGCCATTCTCAATATGGCCAAATAATTTCACTGTATAGAATTTTATATAGCTACAGCTAAAATTCAATGAACTGATTCAGAAGGTTCAGTATAAACTATAACAATAACTTAGGCCTTAAATTGATTTGGTATCTTAAAAGCATAGGAAGCAGCAAGATGCTTGCTCATGTCATCTTCCTTCACAGATGTAACTTTAACTGGGACTGTAAATCCAAAGCAGAGTATTGGGGCATAAGGCTGTATAATGCGTGATTTAAGACCCATCCTGGAAATCACTGAGGATTTGAGTACACCAACTCTAAAACATAATCGGAGCATTATAAGAGTCCATCCAGAAAGTTAGGAAGATATTTTTTAGAAGAATAAAGATAAATTTCATACCGTAAGAGGCTATTTTTGAAGAGTGCCAGGCAAGATTAGAAACAAAAATGACAGTGAATAGAAGAAACAGAGAAGCAGAGGCATAGATAACCAGTCATCCTACTATCCTCTCAAGATATGAGCTGAGGATGATTTCTATCAACCACTTCCAAATATAACATTACACTCCTTTCATTATGTTGTCAATCTAATTTGGATGTAAGCTGTTCAGAGCACAATGCTGTTTTGACTTTGTGTTTGTCTGTAAAGTGCTGCACACCCTAAGCGAGGAAAAAAAGAGATAGTTCTTGGATTAGAGGAGATAACACCCTCATTGAAAGTCCTGTGTGAAAATGCTTATTTTGTAATAGTCTTTGTGAAACCTGCCCCTGCTGCATAATACAAAGCAATTCTTCAAAGTAAAAAGCAGGTCATTGTAGCTCATTTTGTACCAGCTCCAGACAGTTTCTCCACTGAGAAGGAATGGAAGAAACTCCTGCCATCTTACATTAGTTTGTGAAAAAAAAATAAACTCTGAACTCACARGATTTGGATTTGGTTCATCACCTTCAGTTCAGAGTTCTCAATATTGAACAAACTCGATGTTTGAGATGAAAACCTGAATTCACACTAAAGTGAAATTTTTTTTGTTGACATTATAAAGGTCAAGGTTTCAATCCTTCTTTTTGAGATAGAAGTTATAAAAGTTTTTGCATGCTGAGGCATGCTTGCATCAGAATTGAGTTCTGTAGAGATAACCCACAAGTAATACAGGAAATATTATCCTTAGGGCTGCAAGATCTAAGATAGTCAGTCTGACCTAAAATTACTATGCACTCCTTATGTGCTGACAAGCCCATCTTCCTTTTCTTAACTCCAAATGAAAGAATAAAAGTTTAAGTGAAGATAATTAGACTCAGAACCTGAGAACTTGCCTCCTCCTGCCCTTTATTAGCCTTCAGGGTAATTTTCTGGCTTTCAGCTTCCCTTTCTCCTTTTCCCTCTTTTTACACTAAATTCACTTTATTTTCTTTATTTTGTTGTCTGTTCTTTTTCTTCCTTATTGTATTTTATTTTTGATCTTGGTCTGCCCTTTGGCTCTAGATTGGCCCTTTTCTCACTGACTGTATTTTGCATGTCTTTTTTTGAGCAGCTTTCCACATTCTCCACCCTAGGACTTAACAAAGGGACTAATTCACAATTAAGAATGTCTAGCTCAGACAGGCTATTTTCTCCTGAATAACCACAGTTGCCAATGGCACATTTATAACTCACGTCACATTCTCAAAAAATGCYGTGAGCGAGGACCGGATATCTTTGTCAATAAACTAATCTGTAACTCTGGCAGTTACTTTTGGGAACAAAGTGCATTTACAGTTTGATCAGAAGCCATTAGAGCAGCATGAAGAAACCACTTCCAAGGCACCCAGCCCTCTAGTAACGTGAACCAACGATCAGGTAGGTCCACAAAAGTAACCATCAGCGGCAGACTGAGCGGTACGCTCTGCCCAGGGCATAAGCAGGGGCGGCGTGTGACAGATGTGGGTCTATCAGCATGCTCTGGATCATCACTTTTCCCTGGAAGACCCCAGGAAATATATGAGAGCCAGGTCCAGCCCTGAGCATGCAGATTTGGTGGTTCACTCCATGAGGACCTGGCTCTCACAGAGTGTCCCCACCTGGCAAAAGTGAGCTGGGTATGTGAGGCAGAACTTCAGAAAATCCCAGGTTATGACATAAAGCACAAGGACTGAGCAAACAAGGTGGATACGTACTACAGAAAGACAAATATAAGCTTGTGCTGAGTCAAGTGATGACTCAAGTCTATTCCTAGTTCAAGTGAAGGTCAAGTGAAGTAATTACTTGTGAAAAAGTCGGAAGTGCCTTCATACAACTGGAAATACACATGGATGGTCTGTCATATCCCCGTTCTGGGAGCCAGACTACCCAGTGTTCACACAGGAGAGAGGCATGTGTTTGGGCATGTGAAGCAAAGCGTAGCATGTCTGGATGCACTCAGGAGGCCAGCTAACAGGTCATGGTGTGCAGCTGCAGAATGCAAAATGGTTCAGCTTCCCACAAAGCGCCACAGAGAGTCAGTGCTAAGGGGTGAAGGACAGGCACAAAACAGAAAGGAAGAAGTCTATCAGTGATGGATGGCCACGGTGCACCTTTCAAAGACTGAAAAGCAGCCAAACAGAGACTGATAGGTTGAAGAACCAGCACATGAACAGCTTGCTAAAGCAGCAAAGGGCACTGCACAGAAGCAGCTTGAACAACTCCGTGCTGGGCTGCGTGTTTCCACAGCAGGGGCAAAGCAGGAGGCCACTGCCTGCTGGTGAGCAGATCTGGGTGCAGGCRTTAAATGTGTCCCCAGGCAATAGGGGGAGCAGTCAGGGAATAKAGCTGAGGAGAGGAAAGACAGATTTGCTGCACAGCAACAGAGACCAAGCTACACAGCCCCAGGCCAAGCAGAGGGGTCCTGACGGAGGAGAGCAAGCTATGTAATATGCAAACTTCACCGAATATCGTTAATATTTCATGATCCTACATGTAAGTAAATGGCAGGATTTTATGATTTTTCAGGGCTCTGACTCATGATTTTTGCCTTTGAGTAAGAAGTATGATAAGCAGTTCCATAATACATTCTCCATTTGAGGATCCATTCTGCAAACACCAAATTTTTACTGAATTTTACAACAACTAAGCATTTTAGCAAATGATRCGGTGAAAATCAATCAGTGATAAAAGGAGGGGAAAAAAAAACAGGAATCTGAGCCATCTGAGGGATAGCATTTGCCCTGTGGCTTATGTCCGTAAGAGGTAAGAGCTCTCCCATGCCGGCTGCCTGAGAGATGTTCCCCTGGGCAGCGTGGTTGACGTAAGGCTGCGGAGTTGCTTGTGTGGCCCGGACCATGTGTATGGCACCGGCAGGAGCTGATGCGGGAGCGAGCCCTCCGCAGCATCGCCTGGTGAATTTGTGCCTGCCACTTCCACTACCGTTTTTCTTTCCATCAGGCAAAGGATTAAAATTAGCTCCCAGGTTTTACGCTGGTATAATGTCAAGATGAAGGCAGTTAGTAACCARGGAAAAAAACTCGCTGCCACAAAAAATAAATAGAAATGAGCTATTCTGTTACAGTATTTGGGCATTTCAACCCTGAGGGGTTACTCATGTAAATGAATGTTCTGCTTACTCTGTCAGAGAACACAAATTAATAGCACAGGAAGAAATAAGAACCAACAGTCTTAAAACCCCAGATGAAATCAAACCACACAATTCAGATCCCATTATAGATTTCATGGCCAGGGTCTTGGTCAGAAAGGATTTTGCTTCTGTAGACAGAGTTGTTAAAATTGTTAAATATGACCTTTAGTTAGGGTAGGAGATTTAAACCTACCTCCCAAAATGTCTGAGGTGTTTGGAGCAAGGTTTTTCCTTTGGATTGAGCCCAGCACCATTTAAAACTGAAAGGTCCACAAATACTGTTTATTTGGAGAGCATATAAAGGTTTGATTGATTCCAGATCTTTGTTGGCATAGACATCTACCAAACTGTGTTTTCCTGGAAATCGCGGTCAGCAGTTCGATGCTACCACCATAAGGCTAGCATCGTTCCCGCAGAAACTAGCAACGTTTCCTCTGCTTAGCAATGACCCAAACAACATGTAGCATTGAACTATGAGCAGACATGCCAACAGTAAGTCCATTCCTCAATAAGTGGGAATATTCAGAAAAGCCCCCAAATTTAGTCTAGTACAGGAAAATTTTTAAAAAATCAAAGTTTCAATAATATAAAAAGTAATCATGCTTGATATCAACACCATTGGRAATCCACATATTTCAGATTTACCTGCTACCTTGTCATCTGTTCATCACAAGGCATGAAACTGGGGTTGGTTTTTGGTCTCCTTGTTTCTGAACATAGGGTTAGTTTTCACTAGTTCACACTTGCAAACTGTTTGGAGGCAAGTTGAGGAAAAGAAAGGAGAATTTTGCCTGGTCACTTGCCCCCTGGATTTGGAGATCTAAATTACCTGCCTAATGGGAGCAAGTTACCATGTTTAGCCTGAATCAGAACAGATTTCACTCTACAAAAGGCATCTCATACAGGATGCATACTGCCATAGGAAAATAAATCGAATTCAGTCCACATCTGAAGATGTGGATATTATAATATCCATATTATGGATAATATGTATTATCCATATTGGTATGCAGGTACCTTTTCCTGTTAAACTGTTGTTAGAGGACTTTGTTTCGCTCAGCAGGAGAGTGTCATCGGGTCTTTCTGTGGGTTGTTACGTTGTTTATGATGCTAAACATTGTTTATGCTGCTTCTGGAAAGGCTTTTCTCCTCTTCCCAGTGTGGAGATACAACGTGCTGTTACTGTTTACAGCATAACCACGCAGGGTAAGGAGGAACACACATGCACTGGCTTATTTGCTGTGATACTTTCACACTAACTTGAAGAGGCACAATTTTTGCATAGATTTAGTATCAAAATGAGTTGTTTTGAGTTACAAGAGGACTCTGAATTTTTTATTTAAAATTAAGACTTCTATTCATCATAACTATTTTTATGCCCATAGATAAATAATAAGTAAGTAAGGTGGTTACTTTGTAACACATTTGGAAGACTACAAAATATTATTGTCAAAGGTTATAAGTTGGAAATTGAAGCAGAGAGAGACTAAAGCTAAGACTCACCCTTAATGCTTGCATTGGACCTTGGTCTTGTTTACCTATATGGACCTTGGTCTTGTTTACCACCTTAAATTTTGCTGGTAAAATTCACTAGGCGCCTGCAGTTATGCTTGTGCCTGTGGTCTGTCTGTCTGGGCTGAACAACTCCATATCCATCTCATGAGCAAATTGGACTGAAAGCCTCCAGGGTGACTTTCCTCTACATAGGCCCCCAGTGGATTTGATCCATTGTGTGTTCAGAGCACACTTGAAATATTTACAGCGATCACAGCTACTTTTATTTAAAAGCAGGAGATGCTACTGCCCCCTTTGACACAGTAGCCTAGAGATAAATAAGGGCAACCTCTGCTTCACTTAAAAAAATCCCCAAAGCCAATGAGTAATCACACACGTTTCTCACAGGCTGTGGCAGTGTGCAGCTCTGCACCAGGTCATTTCCCTTTGATAGGTCCCTAGATGCACACACTTATTGTAAGAGGAAAGTACTGTTCCTCACTTTCCCAGAGGTGTAAGCTCCCCTATGTTACCCTGCATTCATTGCAGGACAGGAGCAAGCATCTGAGAAGGTCCCATGGAGCAGCTGCTGGACTTGTCACAGGCTGCAACACCCTGTCTCTCTGGTTGCAGGGGTCTGCAGGGAGGCCCAGAGTTCAGTACTTATATCCTGAGAGGGAGAGCCTCCATTAACTGCTGCTTTATTGACTTCTGTGATGATTTCTAATTTCCTCTGATGTGCTGCCCCTGCACACAAGCTCTACAAGGGGTTGGGGCGCAGCCCCCAAGGCTGGTTGACCTGACTCTCCACGAAGCCCTGGCACCCACATCCCCCAGAGACATCATCATCGAGACAATGAGTTGGGGCAGAGAAGAAAATGTGACCTAGGTCTTCATCATTCCAACCCAAGGCCCAATCTTGCAGATACCACGTCCAACTAACTTTATCACCCGGTTTTGTATGCCGGAGCTGAATAGCTTCAGGCAGGCTGCACARCTTCAGTGCACAGGAATTTTCCATGTATTCACTAGAGGGAGCCCATGTGGTCCCAGCAATGCAATAGAAACTCACTGACTTAGGCAGCGAGGAAGATGCTGATTCTAAGACAGATATTAGCATTATTTTCCCAGCTTGACTAAGTCACTGGTAATCTTAGTCTCTTGACTGCTTTTCTAGATCTGTGATTTTTACACTCACTGCAGTTAAGGAGAGAAGTAGCATAAAAAGGTGACATAAAAATGGCAGCTGTCTAGATATTCATTCAAACTTTCCCTGACCTGAAGCACGTTACAGTGCCAACATGCTGAGACACCCCCCATGACTTGAGGCTGACAGTCCAAAACTCGGGTGCAGAGTGGTTTAATAAGGAACTGGTCTCCTCACTAGACTCCCATATCATTCTGGCTAGAGGAAAAAAGTTCAGCCCGCTGGCAGAAACACCAATTTACCACTCAGAACAACTGGCATAAACTTCAACGCTCTTGAACCACTTCTATAGGGTACATTTTCATGTATTACACAAGATGCCAGATGCTACTTGAYCTTGTTTTTTTTCTGTTCCTTGTCCCTCTGCACCCTGCTGCCATAGTTTCTTCTGCTATATGAGGAAGCACAACTTGAGATGCTGTGTATGGAGAGAGACAGGCAAGATCCCGGGACTCATGGGCTGGAGCATCCTGTTAGCCAGGATGAGGGATGTAGTCGAACATGGATCACAGCAGAGGTGCCTTGAGCATCATGGGATTATCCTCCCAGAGAATGGAGGATTGTATCTTTCCAACATGGACCAACATGTGCCTACGGAGGGGGGGGAACACGACAAACTGGATGTTCCCTGAGGTCATGGGTTTGCCAGCCCTGTGTAAACTTACCATTAGTGACAGGAGCTCTGCTTTGCACTCAGTTGCTTGGGCTCTTGCTACGCTTCCCTTTCCTGTTTGAAGAGACTTTTTTAATTTTGCTAACAAGACTGAATGAAGATAAGGCCCGTGTGTGTAATAACAAACTAAAATTAAACTTCAATCAAATTATCTGTTAGGATTTAGGAGAATCTTATCTGGGGAGGAATTAATCCTTGCTGCTTGTTTTGAGGCTTTAGCAGGCCACTGGGGATTTGAAAGAGAACGCTTTCCCAGTCTTGTGCTTACACAACAACTAAAGTGACATGCATAATTCTCTGGATATGTTTAAAAATAATAATAATAAAAAAGACACCTAAGCATCTGAAGTGTAGCCCGAATTGATTGCAAACCAAATGCAGCTGCTGTACATCATCAGCTGTCACTGTCAAAGCCATGGTCTCATTGTGACTAATGCCCCTGCTTCCTTCGCTGTTGCTTATCAGGACAATTCTGTAAACTGTATCGTAAGCTCTAGTGCTCCACCCCGAGCAGTTTGGAAAGTAGCCATTGCACCTTCTCAGTGATGTGAGGTTGCTCAGTAAGGAGGACTGTGCTCAATCTAGCCTATTAATCAAATTATCCAAGACTAGAGACAAGAAGTGCCTGTGGGGTTCACTTTGCTGAGAAATGCTAACATGACTTGGAGTGATGCTGAGAATGGGAACAGACCTGGGCTGGCAGAGTGTGGACAAGGTCAGCTACCTTCTCATGACGGTTTGAAGGTTTTAGTCCCAGGAATGCTTTCAGACTAGCAGTTTAGTTCAACTGCACTGATCTATAAGTAATGCGTGTGACAGATAGTAAACACAAAGAGAAGGGAAGATCTCTGGAAACACCTTCTTACCCTCTTACCACAGTGATACTTCAAGTTTCCATCAAAGAGAGGTTCTTGATGAAGTGCTTCTATCTTTTTCCCTTCTGCTCACTTTTATTCTTTCAGTTTAGCTGCCCAAACCAGTTGGAGGGTGAAAGAGCAGTAGGAAGAGGRAACAAGAGAGAAAAAGAGGAATTTTAAGAGTCAGGAAGAGATAAAGGAAATGGGTGCTCTTTGGAAATATAAACTAGACTTACAGTCAGGAGAGTCGCATGAGTCCGTTGGTACCTGCAGGTCTGTCTCTCATTTCAAGGGCTCTAAGTCATTGCATATCCCCCTGTAACGATGCAATTTTTTAGGACGTTAAACAGATGAGAACTCACTGAAGTCCACTCCATTCTGCTGCCCTCCCAGCTTGCACCATCTCTCATTGCAGAGCTACAGGTCTGTGCCATTGCTCCTGCACTGCTCCTGCGTGGTGCATTGTCTGTCCTGTCTTGACCATTGCACGCTGGAAGGGCCAAGAAGGCCTCCTGCCAGTTGGCAGAGTCCTGCCTGGTTTGAAACCACCTCTCTCCCCAGGGCAGGGCTCTTTCCCCTTCCTGAGCTACTCATGGCCCCATATGTCACTTAAGATAAATCCCTGATGCTAACAGAGGAGCTGAAGATAGGTGGACTATGCAGGGGAAGAACTTTGAAATAATCTTTTCCTTTTCATCACAAAGACAATTAGATGCAAAATGCCAGACTCCTCCTTCATCCTCTAAAGCTTCTGGCAAAGGCATCAAATTTGCAGCCACTGAAGCTGCATGTTGAAATCACTACACCATTGATGGAAGGTTACAAACATATCCTCAATGCAGAGCTTCGAGTTCTAAACACTTCAGTCAGGAGCAAGGCACTGCAAGCTCCTTGGATAGGTCATGAAGAGAGACAAGCTTCTCTGAGAGGTAATTCAGTTAACAGAAAAGCTGAATCACCCATTGGAGGTGCCTTTTGTCAAATGCACACAACAGCTGGGCCTCAGACAGACTGTGTGGGATGCTGATTACGGTCACCTCTATGGTGATTTTTCCTCACTATGAAAACTGCGTATTTTCTCTTACTCTTCATTCTCTCTTTTCCTCCATTGTTTATCCACATCAGGACCTTTTCTCTCATACTATAAGCAGCTCAGTTCTCTAAGCAAGGCACCTCTCCTGGCAGAGATGCAGTAAAGTCTGCAAAGTGACACTGGTCATCCACGTCTTCCA
The DNA here is from genome assembly GCF_003343005.1 of Rhea americana. Taxonomy (NCBI): domain Eukaryota; kingdom Metazoa; phylum Chordata; class Aves; order Rheiformes; family Rheidae; genus Rhea; species Rhea americana. Next base: position 11,012,183 of record NW_028186978.1, on the reverse strand, counting down.
CTGGGGCGCAGCACAACAGCCCCCAACTCGTTAAACCCAYGTACAGCGCAGAGATCTGAGGATTTGCCAGCCTAGAAATGCTTTGCCTGCACAGTATTTCAGTACTGCTAGCCACCCCGTTGGAAGGGCAAGACTCTCTGCCCTTCTATTTCTTCCACTCTCCAATGGTGCCGCAATCGCACCGACTGAACCTGGTACTCTCAATGTCTCTCTTATCTACATAGTCACCTGCTAAAAAAAACCAACCAACCAAAAAAAAAAAAAAAAAAAGAACAGAACCATGAAGTAGTACATCTTGCACCAACTGAAGTTGTTCTTTCATACTGTTTCTTGAAAGGCGTGTAATTAATGACCTGCTGGTAATCACTACCTGCACAGTCTTTCTCAGTATGCAGCCAAGCAAGACGAGGCAGAAGTCTTTAGAGACGCTTGGTCTTTTTTTCAGTCTAGCCTTTAACTGGGCAGAGAGGTCACTACYGAGCAATCTCTAGTCCATGCAAAAGGAGTATGTTATTTTGGCTACATTTCAAATATCTGTTGACCTGAACAGTGAAAGACCAGAGACAAGAAGTTAAGTAGTTTAGTGTGCAGAAAACATATTTGGTATAATAGCTCTTTTTACCTTTCTTGAATTTCCATCTGTATCTCCCATTCAGCTATGAAAATAAATGTCATATGTTTTATTGTAATAGATATTACTGAGAAAAAGCCAAATATATTTGCAAAGRATTGAATTTGTTGCCATGGGAGGAAATGCAAATAATTTGGGACTAAAAACAAAGAGACAAAAGAAAGCTCTCTTGCTAAAGTAAATACAATCTCATTGCTTTGCATTCAGTTATAGAAGGTTCATGAATATCCTTGTTTTCTGTAACCTTGCACATTATTGAAAAGATATTTCATTTGCTCCTACTTTTTGCTATTCTCTTATATATTGTATTTCCTTGTCTCTGCAGAAACTAAGCTGGGCTTTATATTTGTTTGACAAACCATCAACATCTGCATGTGAAAGATTTCAGAGAGAGAAGAAACAGTAAAAAAAAAAAAAAAGAAGAAGAAGAAGAAGAAGAGAGAAACCTTTCCTAATCATTTTTCCTTTGATCTTTATACAGTTGTGTAATAGGATGTATCCGGCACTGGATTTTTCTGAAAATGTATTTAAACTGAGAGCATTCAGATATGATTTGTTGACMCTAGCGAACAAGTTCAGTGAAACATGTAGCCTATCTTGCCGAGAATGAAGTTGTGTACTCCCCATGTGGAGTATATTTGTAGCTTTACACAGGAACCAGTTGGAAGGCTGGTATTGATTTAACAATATGAAACAAAAATATGGAACTATGCAAGGTTTGCACCTGTTTGTAGTAGCACCCATAACTGGAGGGTCGCCAGCAAATACACCAAGGYGGCAAATTCGACTACCTACTCAAAGTCATGTTGCAAAAAGAAAGGAGTGTTGAAAGCTGTGTGGGAGCACCCAAACATCCTTTCTGGCCCTCCCACGCAAAATGTTTTGTAGTTGTGTACCATGCCTGGGGTTCTTGGCCACAACAACTATCAGTTTTTATGAGGCAGGAGAAGGGAAGGCAGAGACCCATCCCTACGGGGAGTTGTTCATGTAAATTAGCCACTTCTGTAAATCGTGTCACTTCTGACTGAAACTTGCTTTATACTAAATAAGCTGTAGGAGCACCCCCTGCACACTGTGCCCTCTCCAGGCAGGAGGAGCTGCTCCCTGAGTAGCCCTCATCCCCATTTGCTGTTGCCCAGGAGAATTCAAAGCCTCTGCTCACAACATCTTGTCTTTTGCAAAACCCTGCTCTTAGATGGTGCCCATACCCAACAACCATGGCTTGTTTCCAAGGAACTAACAGGATCGCTTGCCTGCCCTTCTTTCCAAGTGCTAGGCTCTGAGATACCAGACCCTGCCTCCCCTAAAGAAGAGGTGTCCCAGTAAGCATTCTCCTTTCCCCACCCATGGGGAGCCCTACAAAGGAGTAGAGTGGAGAAGAACTCAGAAGCTACTTCTCAGAAGGCCATTTATGGCTATGTATCTTTACTGAGGTGTTCACCTCATGTCACAGTACACAGGTAGTTGGTCTTCTTTGGTTGAAAGGAAAGATCCTGAGATAATTGTCAATGTGGACAAGTGAAGGTGAAGGCGGGGGGGAAACATGGATGAACTCAAGTTTTTTTTTATTAAAGTCTAATGCCTTGGGCTGCAGTTGGGAGCAGTAGGAGTGACTCACTCTCTTTCCTAAATTATACCACTACGTAGGGCATGCATCAGATATCAGCAAGCTCCCAGTTATTCCAGAAGTTAGTATGCTGTGCCAACTCATTACTTCCTAAATAGCTTCAGTGTCACTGCTAAGTGGTGACTTAACTGACCGCTGACATTCACTACAAGGTTACCAAGATAAGTCTATACTTAGGAACACTCTGGTGCCGCCAATGACGTAGAAGTGATTTCATCTATACAGATTTTGAGGAGGATGAGGGGAACAGAGAATTAAGTAGTCAGAATTGCTGGATTTTCTACACTGCTGGTTATAAGCAATATATTTCCTGTTTACTCTCCTTCCATAGTAAGGATGTTTTTTATTTTGGGTTAGGTCATGCTCTCACAGTCTCTCCAATACTTGAATTCCTTGTGTTTGCTGATCCTTCCTGTCACAGGTCTGCCCAACATGGCTGGAATAGAAAAGAAAGTGGAAAACACAATTAATATTCAACTCACTAAATATAAACTGGAGGAGTCTCAGAAAAGAAAACACTAAAGTCAACACTACCATTATGGAATTAAATAACAACTGAAAAAGTGAAAATTTTTGCACGATTTCATAAAGAGCCTGGTATACTTCTATGGAGGACTGCAGCAACCACACAGCATTTCTCATGACATCTCTCTTTACTGTTCCCATATTGCAAGTGGAGTCTTCTTTCCTGGTGCTCATTGAAGAGAGTCTCACTGAAAGGCCCAGTCYCAGGCAAACATCTGTATACAGCTCTACCTGGCAGTGCCAAGCTTTCAGCAGCTTCATGATCTCCCAGATTAAAAGTGTAATCCTCATCCCCTTCCCTTACATCTGCCAGCACATCAGCAAGTGTTCTACTCCCATTAGCACCTACCCCTTCCCTTTGCTACTAACTCTGCTTATTCCAAAGCTCCAGGCATTTTAGAAACCTTTTCTGCAACCCCTGCACCAAGCAACACCATAGTGCCGGCAGTATCACATTCTGAGCACTAAACACATTTGCTAAGCCATTCCAAAATAAAGCAGGACTCTGAAGTGAACATCTTGTAAAAGAGGATTTGTTCCTCCTTGCTTTCATAGACAGATAGTTTAGCCTTTCCCTCAGCACCTTTCCCAGGGGAGCTGGTGTCTTCACTGAGAAAAGGGGGCTCAGAACCGCTTGATGCCAAACTAAGAGAACTTCTTCCTTCTGCTCTACCCACCATGCCAAAGGGCCAGGATCTGCCTCAGTCGGTGCTCATTGACAGTCTAGCAAAAATATAAAAAAGCAAATTACCTTCATCTGACCTGCAGATGTTGATATGAGTCTCCCTACAACAATGAAGATAAATATCTCAGTTTTCATTTAGGTGAAAATGGCATGTGGTTCTTAAACTCTGATGACTCAGACAGAATTGTCTCCCAGCAATTAGGAAGACAGAGGGAAAAAAATGGAGGCAAAGGAGAAGAAAAGAAAATTGAAAAGAGRTAATCTATTACCTTCCATTCTACCCTACATTTATCTGGATCTATATCTAAGAAAAGTAAAGGAGCCAGTAACTATTCATTACTAGYGTGGCAGGGTAAGATTAGTAAGTGTATCTGCATACATATAAGCTTCATGGCAGTAAGTCCTTAAAGTGCTAGTTAGCTTCATGTTTCGCCAGTAGGGAGGAGTAAGCTTGGCAGCACTCAGCAAAGCACGCCAGCATGGGAGGGAGGGAGGCTCCTGCGAGTGCTGCCTTCGGCCACGGGCTCCCGTCGGCCCCTGCACAGCTGTGCGTGCACTGCCGCGTGGAGCAGGTGCTMCGTCGCTCGCAAAGCGGGCCTGGGACTCGGAGCAGCCGTGAGCCAGAGCCTGCTCCATGCGGTTCCTGCCCAGAGTTTCCCTGTCATTAAAGAAGGCTCTGCTCCAGGACAAAATCATTTTCTCCCAACCTCATCTATTTTCAACCCACAGCATGCTCTGAGCTCATCCATTCTGGGTTGTGATGGGATGGGGAGCTGTCCATGCAGAGTCCCAGTCATTTGAGATTTCACAGGACAAACTCAGAATATGAGGTTTACCTTTTAAAAAATCGTAAAGATCAGGTGATAGCTATTCGTAATGATAGAGACAGATGCAATAAGTTGGTGGGGAGTAACCGCAAGGCTCTGTAGTTACTCACTTCATTAAGTCTTAATTGTAACAATTTCAAGGTGCAACCCTGGCACCATAATCAGATCCCGAGGTGGCAGAGGCGCAGATAATTGTAATGAGTCTTTCTCCAAAATGAAAGGCCTGCAGTTTTCTCCCCAGACATTAATGGTACAAAACAGAGTTAGAAAATGCTGTCAGCAGGAACAGAGAGAAGTTGAGGATCCGAGAAGACCTCTAGGCTACGGAATTTAGAAACATTGAGTTGGAGGATGCTATTAACTCGAGTTGCTGATTTAACTTCTGTTTCTCCTGTTTGCATCTCCAGCTTTTTCTGAGAAGCATCCCAAGTAAATCTCCACCATCCTGACCTCACTTTCCATAAAACTCTAGCTAAACCATTTACCCTACCGGCAAGACCAGAAGACAAAGAAATGGAAGAGAGACAGTGATTGAAACACTGAGAGCAGTACTCCCTCCTTCCATCTGCCAGCTCTGGTTCCACATTGACTCTACTGGTAATGGATGGTGAGCAGTTTCCTAACCCACTGACCTTTCATGCATCAGGCTAAAATGGAGAAATAATTGTCAGGGCACACCTGCAGCTGGAGGATGCGTCAGCCCACAAGGAGACTGCTGAGCCAGAAGAATTGAAACAGCTACTGAAGTCAGAAAATGAGCATTCTTGTATAACCCAGCGCTAATGTCCAAGCAGGAAATAGAAATGAACTTTGGAATAAAAGTCAACAATTGCAAATGAATAAAAATGGGAGCAAGGCTACCAGAACCCCTTCATTTTGGTGATGTCATGCTTCCCAAATGCCCTTCAGAAATGCAAATTGCCTACAATGTAATAAAAAGGGCATTTTCTAGAGTGTGCAGAGCTTGCATAGTTTAATTAAGCATAAACTAGGGTGACTCTGAAAAGGAAAATGATGTGGATTGCATTCTCTGAGTGACCTTGGAAATGCGCTTAGATACTTTCTCTGCACAGCCATTAAATAAAGTGACACTTTGTATTCTGTCATTGCTATCCTTTCCTTTATTTAGAAATATATATTTTTTTCGTTTTCCCAGATTCTCTGGTCTCGCACTGATTTATCTCTGTGTTCAGAAAATATGACTTCTTTCCCTCAGAGTAACAAACCAGTTGCCTACAGCCTCACCAGCTCTAGTTTTCTAACCTCTATTTCAATATTACCTGTATTAAACTTCTGCCACCTGCTTTCCTTGCTTTCTACTAAACTCTGAGTGGTCTACCTCACTGAAATAGTAAAATGGAATAAGGAGATGCCTGCTGAAATTTCTTTTCCAGTCTTCCCAATACCTCTATCATCTTTCTCAACCCATCCCACAGACTGTAAAATTATATTTTCCTTGCCTGCCTGCCAGACTGCATCACACCCCTCTGCGAATCATTCCAGTGTGGTTTGCACAAGTCCAGATGCTTCCTTTCAACGTTGTCTTCACCCCCAAGCTGTGGTGTCAGATTCAATTTGCCTTTGATTTTTCTGTGYGTAGTTTTTATAGGGAATCATGTCTAATTCCCAATGTATGCAGCTACCGCATGAGTGGTACATTGGTACCTTGAGACTTGGACATGATTCCACTCAGAAGAGACCTAAAATTACAGGACTTTCCTAGCACTTCRCAACATGGATCTCATCTTCCAGCAACTTTTCTCATGTGCAAGATTTTACAAAACACCTCTGCAGCCAAGTGTTGACTTGGCTCGGTGGCAGGAACAGCAATTGCTTATAGCAGAAAGTAGTACCGGAGGTGGATTAAGTTTTTGTAGCTCTCATTTGAAATATTTTAATCGTACCAGCCTCTTATTTTGTGGAGGAACAAACACCATGTAGCCAGCCAGCTCTGTGAGAGTTTGAAGGTCAAAAAGCCTAACAAATCATCGGGCTTGGAGTTTCTCGGAGAGGAGGCTGTGAAAGCAGGCTGTGACTGTACCGGCAAAGCAAGAGGGGCTGAGAGGCTGGTCTCCAGAGACAGAAAAAAAAATAAAAAACCAAGCATTAGCAGCTGCTGCTCCACCTCTGCTGGGTTAGGGTGTGAAAAGAAGTATCTATAATTGCTGGCCGCGGGCACTGCTACCAAGAGGGAGCTGCGGTAGCAGCTTGGTCCGTAGGACAGGAGATGAGTGGGACCATGTACAGCTGTTCCTTGTGCAATTGCCTTGGGCTTGAATTTTCAAAATGACTCTGGCCTGCCTTACCCTCAAAGTCTGCAGAGGACTAACAGTCCCTAGTTTGCTCTTTGGGAATGCTTTTCTCTTAGTATGTTGCCGTGACTTTCAAGGAGGAATAGGAATAGAAACTTTCAGAGGAAGATTTGAAAAMGGTGATAAAGGATGGGGAAAAAATTAACTTGCAAGGGCAAAGAAATGGGGAGGGGAGGTGGGAAAATCATGCTGATTTGAAGCTGATGTTTGAARTATGATGTAGTTTCAATGAACCACACCAAAAAGGCTGCTGACTCATAAAAAGGTGGAATACCCAAAAGGAAAGCAGTGATCCCAGAGCAATTGCATCCCATTACAATATGTCAGAGAGGCCTTTGATTGCACAAACCTGTAATTAGTTATAGGCAATTTTGCTATTTTTGAAGAAAGAGGAGAAAACAAAAAGAATTATTCCTTGTATTAGTGAAGAGCTTGATCACTGAATAATGCTCAAGCCTTGCTTTAAATAAAATTTGTTCACTGATTATGTATTTATTCTTGTGATTTCCAGATTAATGTAAATGATCCAGTAAAATTTAGAAGATCTTAAGAGACCGCCGTAAATATCTGAAAGTCTATGGAGTTATTTTAGGGATTGGTTCCTATCCCATCTGCAYTTAAGAAGCCTGCTCAATTACCTTACAGTTTAAGAAGGAAGATCTCTTGGTTTTGTCATAAGAAAAGAGGAAAGGAAAACAAATACATTTAATATGAAGTGAAAAATCAAACGGGAGCTGCATTACATGCTTGGTAACGCTAGAGGGGGTATCAGGAAAGCAAGGGAACAGCAACACCTTGGAAGCCGGAGTTACCCCAGCTCAGAAACGAGCCCAGCACAGGGCTACTTTGAAGTTCAGGTTTCCAAAAACCACAACAGATCGTAAGTGGGCAAGCTCTTGCTCACCTTGTCCATCCCTCTGGCAGTACAAAACATTTCTGGCAGTATACTGCCTTCTCCACTCTCACTCAAAAACATTTTAAGTGCTGTTTTTTTGCTTTTGGGAACCTCTTCCTAATGAGGTGAACATGCTTTAAGAGGGCTTTTTTTATGGTTAATCGCTCACCCTCCGAGTGGATCACAGATGTGTACAGGAGCCCACTGGATACTTTGTCTTCTGATTTTCTGTGTTGACCTGTAACAGATGACAGGTGCAGGAAATAATTTGCCACTTTATGGCTGGCGTGAAGAGAGCTCACAACCCTGAACCACACATAAGCTCTACTTCCACAGCAGCCAGGGAAACCCGGTGTTCCTCTGAATTCAAGCAGGAACACATTTACTTCATGGTATGGATATTTTAACACACACAATGCACCATTATTAGTCTCATTTATTACCTTTTATTCATATACTGAAAGAGTACATACATGTGTCAGTAGCATAGATTACATAATTTCCTCTTTACTAAAAAAAAGCTAAATGTATATACAGCCTTAAAATGTTCCCACTGTAGCTACCATACTGTATTAAATGTACTTTTATATAAACTACTGCTCTTTACATAATTGTATGCATTTGAAAACACATTAAAAATTCCCAAGGGGCATGTTCCGTTATCCATTCTCACTGTCCTCTACTTTTCTGATGTTCTGACAGGCGCAGTAAATTATGGATATGCATAGTTTATTTACCACCCAAAGCAATTTATGTTACGGAATACAGGCCAGGGAGACAATACTATTGTTGCATTTGGAAAGGCAGAAAGAAAAAGTGTTTTAGGCGCTTAGTAACTGCTGTTATTTTGGCTGTAATCTGGAGCTCTTCCTTGGGAACAGGAAGAGCAGAACACGGTCCTTTTTGAGACACTGCCTTATTTAACTCTGCAAAATGTACTGTAACCCCTGTTCCTCACCGGCCGCTGCTTTTGCRCCCCCTCCTTGCTGCTTTGATGCCAGGACGGCCCTGTGCAGTACCTCTGCAGAAAGCGGGGTGGGTGCTGAGCCGGCGGTCTGGCTGGGGCTGCCGCACTCGGCTCTGCGGGCGGTGGCTACGCAGCGGAGGTGCTGCCGGCCTGCAAAATCCATCCTCCACACTCACTTCTTCTGGTCCCATGTGGATGAGCTACACTCCCGTTGATCACTTTATCCTTTTCATTAAGCCCATCTCTGCAGAGACCTTTTTAATTTAATTCAACTTGATAGCCAAGTCCCAAAGCCCCTTGGCTCTCGAATAGTGCAATCATTTGCTACTGGATAGAAAAGCCCTTTTCCACCATCCTCTTGCCTTCCTTCTGATCAAAAATATCAAGATCCAGTTTCTTTAAACTAGCTTTTTACTTTTTGGACTTATGCCCTTGCTGAGTTAAGGGCCAGTGAGTCCGGAAAGGAAATACTAGCACACTGAGAAATGCCCCTCCTTGGCGGAAAAAATGACTGCAGCTAAACATGCACACTGGACAGAAAAGCAAAGAAAAATGCCTTCTGACAACACAGTTTAAAGAAGCTGCTTGCCAGCCATACCCACTGCATAAGGAGAGGCTTTAAAAAGTAAACTGGGAAAACAGCAAGAAATTTCGTTCACTGTCAGATATGCTAATCATATCTTAGTTTTGTGGGACTTGTTAGTTAAATCCTAGGAGAGCTACTGCCAAAACCTACTGCAGACAGTTGGTTAGCAAGGTAAAGCCAGAGAGTATCTACTAGCCTGAATCACGGGACCTGACACCACATTAGGATTCAGAGGCAGAGCTCAATACTTCAGAGGGCTGGATCGGCTAAACTGTAGTTAAAAATAAAACCAAGGTGAGCACCTACATAATAAAAAATTAATATGGAATTTAAAAACACAGTAAAATGAATTATATCTCTGTCAGGCTAGGAATAATTTTTTCATAGCAGCTAGACAAAAGATGGTGAAAATTGGGCTGTTCCAGGTCACTGGTAGCTTATGACACCTCATGGGAGTCCTTGAGCACCACCTGTGTAGCACCATTCACATCTTGGCTGTTGCAAAGCCTGTGAGGAACATCTCTATCTGTAGTAACAGGGCATGTTTCTGCATGTCCAAGGCAAAAAAGTGAAGCTCAGGCAGCTCAGAGATGCTGCAATAGTCTTTGCTACAAAAGAATAAAGGCCAGCTTCATTTGCTCTGCTTGCTTTACACAAAGCCTTGCCTGTTATTCTCCAAGTCAGGAGTGCAGCAGAAACAGGCTCATGATAAAACAGGCTAATATGCTAATTGGTAGGAAAGTTTAAAGAAACGTATTGCATAAGTGAAACAAAAGAAGGCTCTGATATGGAGCTTTTTTGCATAAGGGTGTAAACAGCCTGGCAGAGGCTCTATGCATGCCATGACTGCCCTGTTAAGGATGAGGGAATGTCTTCATCTGTAGCCACCCAAGACTTTTAAGAATACCCAATATAGCATGGTCTGTTCACATCCTGCTGTTCAGTCTGACTTTTTGCCTGGTGCCATGGCAAAAGACTGGAATGATCAAGAGGAAAATTTCTATTTTGGAACCAGGGTTAGCTTGAAACAACTCCATCTGCCTTGATTTCAGAAGATTTGGTGACATCAAAGTAGCATTCAGATCTCAGACAGAAGGAGATTATCCCCAAATATATCTTGTGATGACCCACACCTGGATTTATGGGTTGGGAGCTGTGCTGGAGTGAGAATTCTGGAGATTAAATCAGCTCACTGAGTGCAGAAGGGCTATGGCTCAGAGAACATGAACGCAGATGTATCTTTCAAACTAAATTTAAGCTGTACTTTCTAGAAGAACAGGAGATCACGACAAATTCCTTACTTGTTAAAATGCCCCAGAATCTCAGCAAGAAGAGTATGACTGAGGGCCAAATAAGATGTATTTCTGGAAAAGCTATTAATACATTATAAATCGGACTAAGCTTGCAGTTGATTTGCTCATGCCACCAAGCAGCTCTCTGTGACTGTCACTACTAACCTAACACTGTTAAGATCCCACAGTCCAGAAGTGACAGGCCCTTCTTTTCCTGGCTACCCAGCCATTGTGGGCTGGGCTATTTGTAATGCACAATTTGTTACTGAAATACCAATTAAGAGATACCAATGGCAGTAGATTATGACTTTCCCTTTGATGTGCAATGAATTAAAATGATGCCTTAGGCTTATAAACCACAAAGATTTTGAAGATTAATCTCAGGAGCCCAACAGAAAGCACATTTTGGAAAGCTGCTGTTCACTTTTACAGTCTATCAGCAACTATGCACAACTGCCTGGCATCTTAAGTATTACTACTGAGATGTTAGCTTACAAATCAAGACCATTTTTATGCTTTGTATGGTTTCCTCTCTGCTTTTTTAATGAGATCTCCAGTTTAAGGTAGTTTTCTGGGTAAAATTCAGATCAGTCTTTGATGTCAAAATTAATCCTAATGCATTGCACTCCCCTCTGAATGACTGCAGATGGTAAAGTATCTTTGAAGGAGGCTAAGATGGACATGTCATGCATTAACCATGTAGATTAAATCCCTGATTAATAGGTAAGTTATAAAAGTCCAGAAAATGCTTTCACATTCCACAGGTGCACCCTATTTTTGGATGGGTATCTCTTTGTTTTGCTTGTGTATAAATGCCATTCTAAATGAATTACACTCCAGCAGCTTTTCATAAACTCAGGTCAATGATGATATGTTCAAATATTTGTGTGTTTCCTTTAAAACTAGAAGCAAAGAAAAAATCTCTTCGATCCGTTGACACAGCTGTGAAAGAACGAGGCGCTTGCACATAGATTTCTTTAAACAACCTAAAGAGCTTCTTCTCACCATCCCACTGGTATATCTGGGAGAAGGTATAGTCACTTCCCAAGGCTAGGTAGTAATTATTCTTAAAGGAGAAAGGCTGCAGTGTCATGGCTCCTCGGGAGGGAAGCGCCTGTATCTCCACAAACTGTTTACTATTCCATTTCATTACTCTGGAGTCACCAATGAATCTTGTGAGCGTGATGAACAGGTTATTTTCCATCCTAAAACTCTTCACAGCCAAGACATCCTCCATGTTAGGGATTTCACTGTGTGGGACAAACTTTTTTGAAACTTTGTTCCACTGGAGTATGATGGGAACCTGTGAGCGGCTAGAGAGGATTAAATGTGATTTCCCATCTATATCCAGAAACTCAGCATCAGTGTCCCTGAACCACTCATGAAGTGACTGGTAGGAGTAGAAACCTTTGTTATTCCACTTGTAGACTGTTGACAAACCTGCTTTAGAGCTATCTGCTATAACAAAAAACATCTCACTGTCTATCTTGAAAAGCTCTATATCATTTGGCTTGGAAATGCGAGATACTTCAATATCCTGGAATTTAACAAACTTTGTCCAGCTTTCGTCATACTTGTAAATGTGTGAGCCACCAAACAGCTGTGCCACCACCACAAAGACTTGGTCACCAACAAGAATGGCTTTACATCCCACTATGGACTGACCTATTGCCCAAAGAAAAAAAGCACATATATTAATATAATACAAAGCACATTTATGACACAGAGATTTGCGAAATCGTCCCATTCCTTGTTTCTTATCTTCACCTTGTCTTAATTGTTTTTGTCTTTTACTAAATGCCACAAGAGCTTCTTTTCAGGCTGTATCATACACCCCATTTTTATTTTCCGCTCAACAACTGGAAAGATGACTTCAGATGCTGGAACTATCACACCCCTTGAGGTTTGCAACTTTAATGCACACCTAAAACACTCATTCCTTTTTATCCAGAATACTTTTTCCTTCTTTGTTCAAGCTCCTGCCCTCTAATATCCAAAACAATTATTTGAGCCAGGTTTTACCACTCCAAAATAATAAGACTTGTTATTTCAAGACTCTGCAGGAATTTGGAATTGTCTTAATCTTGGAATGTCTGCCTTTCCAGTTTTGTCTTGCTCCAAAAAGGCAGACCCTCATTTTCATTACTGTAAATGTAAATATTGATGTATTCTATGAATATATCACCTGACAGCAAGATGAAAAGATAAACCTAACTTTGTTGTTTCTGTTAAAATTTTCCAAGAAYTGAAATTTCAGATTTATGCTCAGCTCAAAACATTTAGGAAAAACGCCATTGCCAGACTAGATCAGATCAGGTTAAGCTCCATTCTGATAAATGTCAAATCGCTATATAAGACCTGCATCTAAAAGGATAACCACCAAACTATTTATTAAAGCACCTGTTACARGAAAAAGAGGAATTCCTCTTTTAAACATACAGCTGAAATAGAGGTGTATCTGCACAGACTTTTCTATGCCTGCTCTGTCAAAGTCATTTCAGGAGATTTGCACTGGCATCTTAGATGGCCTGCTGTCCATGATTGTTTCAGATCTGACCTGTGATGATTTATCATCCTTCCAGGGCTAGTACTAGAGGATGGCTGAGACTTATCTGGAATACCATTAGGTATCCACCGTGTAGACATCCATACTTGAGCTGATCATCCAAGCTCCTTCTGGTCTAATCTAGTAAAAGAAAAAAAAATGCTTCTAGAATAGAATTCATCTGGCCTACTGCAGATGTCTCCTTTTGGAGAGGGCAAGAATGCCTCAGCCATCTCTGCGTATTGACTATAAAGGCAATCTTGACAAGCAGTTCAGGTTCATTTGCCCATGTTGTAGGAACAAAATTTGGACATCTGAATGCCAAACATACAGTTAGCAATGAAACTCTCCATGGAGTGTGTAGCTGGATCCTGAGCTCTACAAAATGCTCTTTAGACTCTGCAAAAGGCTCTTACCTTTGTGTACTCTGACAGAAGTCTCTAACTCACTTATATCTGGAGTCCAGAGCTTAAGCTCTGGCCTTCCAAAAACCCAGGTGTGTCATTTGAGAAATGAGTCTTGGTGCACATGCTGGGTGTGCAAAGGAGCCAGGACACAAGTCCTGAGTGGAAGTGTCTCCTAATCGTGCCATTCAGATGAAGGTGAAATACGTCTGGAAGACAAACTCACACAAATGAACTATTTCACCAGCTGTCTTGCCCAACTTTGCAAATGAGCTAAGCTCTCAACTTCATTCCCAGAGCTTGTCTAGAGCTCTGCTAGTGCTCTCTGATCCATCTGTTTCTGATTTTATATCCACTGGCATATATTTTCCCCTCATCTACCAACACATAATAGAACTTAAAATGCAAAATTTTCCATTTCCAAAACCTCTTGACAGAGAGGTAGCATCTTGTAGACTTTTGGTAGTGACACAAAGCTGATCTGAGGAGGTAGCTGTTTGCTGTCTTTGTGAACTTCCCAGAACACCTGCTGAAGACACAACAAGCTCTTTGTTACTGAGACTGCAAGGTAAGAAGTAATCTATCACATGTAACAAGGAACAGGAGGAAGGGATGCTTCATGGATAAATTTAGCTCCAAAGTCTTCAGAACTAAGCTTGAAGTGGTTGGGAAACCTGACAGCGTATAATAGCTCTAAAGACTCCCTCCCTGCTGCCAGCAGGCACAGCGCTGATTGACTGAGCTTTGTATAGCACCCCAGATGTCAGCTCGGGACAGAACAGTTCCCAGCGTTAGAGAATCACCTGGTATCCACATGGGCTATTGTTTGGTAAGGAATCTGGCCAGGATGCAAATTTAGCACCTTTCTAAACGTGGGAGTTTTATAGCACACCTATTTAGGTAACAGCCATCACATAAACATTTCAATGTTATCTTCAGCTGTGGGACAAGCTTTCCTGACCTGCCTACCCTAGATGTACCCTCTGTATCTATTTCTTTCTGCACACAGATTATTTTTATATTCAGTTTTGTAGGCACTTGGGCAACAGCAAGGGCTTCTTTAACCTGTACTTTCACCTATAACATAACATAGGCAGTGTGGAAGCTGGGCCACAGTGTGACATGCACAGCAAGCATCTGTGCCTTCAGACCTGTCTACAAGACCAGAACTCTCATATAGAAAAGAAAAAGCCTAGTTTGTGTGCTATAGTGAGCACAATATACATGTACTAAAAATATGTAGATGTACTCCATAAAATCATTCTTGTTCAAACCTTACACACTTTGAACTGCTGATTTCAGAGATTCAGGACAAAAAGCGTCAACTGGTTCCCATCTGTGAATCTCCTCATCACAATTTCTCCTTGCGAAATGCCAGTAGTCTACCAACAACTGGAATCTCAGTGTTCGTATACCTGTGATATTGTCATAACTCCTGAAATTCATTTCAATGTGATCCCACTCCAGGACCATGCAGTTCTCCATGCTAGGCTGTGCAATGGCTACAAACACATCATTCTTAGAGTTGAATGTATCCACTGAAACTGACTGGTAGGGCAAAATCTGGTGAACGACAAAATCTAGAAACATACATTTATAACAGTTAGTATACATCCTGGCTGGAAACACAAAGCAAGTAGTTGCTGATTACAACCATTAACACTGAAAAACATTTTCAAGTGAAACATTCTGAATTTTGTATAACATGGAATTGTCAGTGCTCACGTGTCCTGCTTTAGGCATCATAAACTGCTCTGGAAAAATGTTTTCCAATGAGATCAAGATAGGTAAATAGTGCCAGAATGCTGATTTTTCACCTAGCTTGGCTGATACCAGCGAAATCAAGACATATTCATATGGTCACATGCCATCAAGAGAGAAGTTTCTTTCCCCTCAGCTGGAAGTTGCTTTCCCACCAAGTGAAACGGCTTTGCTAAAATCACTTTCAAGCTGAGAGGCAGCAACTTCCAGCTGAAGTCCAATAACTTGTTAAAACATGCAAATTTAATCACTTGCAATTTGTGTTATGCTAAATCAGGCAGAAAGTGAAACTGTATCTGAGGTTTGTCTGGGGACAACCCCATTTTGGCTAGACTATAGACAAAGCAGTGTAATCAAAAACTCAGTTAACATAACATTTTATGGGACATTGTAAAGTATGTTCCAATATGATCAACCTGCAAATTACTATCTGGTGGAAAACAGATTCTAGATTCTAGAACCAAATTGGTYTTAATGGGTAGCAACCCATTAAGATTAGGAACCTAATACCCAAGTGCAAGATTTTTTTCTCAAAAACAAAGAGTCTTTGTAGACTTAATTCTAAAGTTCATCTTGCACTAAGTCAATAGTCAGCTTACAGCCAAACTGGGGCAAAATATGGAAACTGCAAATATCAAATTTGGTATTTGGACATACAGCTGGGCAAGATCATTAATTTTCAGAAAAAGAAATCAATACAGCAGAGTTGACACAGAAAAAACAGCATTTATAACATGCTTCATTCTAGAATGCGGCAGAAGACCTGAACTGAAGTTATATATAGATATACAGAAAAGGAAATGAATCTTCCACTAAGATGAAGTTTCTTTGCAGACGCAGACGTGCCTCTGTATTAAGCTCCATTTACCACATACTATTCATTCCTCCTTCAGAAGGGCCTGAGCATCCAGGAATTCTGGTGAAATGTTAATTAAGTCCTCACTCTGATCCTTCATTTTGGTCCATTATAAAATAATTGCTTTCCAGTGAAGAACTTTACGCTTATGCATGCTGGAAAGCTGTGCCCTTGAGGAGTTATACTTCTGGAGAATAAAGATAGACAACTACAACTGAGCAAATACACCAGACGCCACAGCTGCAAAAGAAATAACAGTCTCCATTCTTTGGGCGACATCTATAAATAGACCATGCGCTTGATTCATAAATGCCAGTGTGAAAACAAGGAATTTATCTTCATTCGCACTGGGAAAATACTCCAGGACTGGAGAGAACTGACACCAAGGTAGGCAGAGAGTAAAAAAGTAAGTGATAAATCATAAAATGTAACAGGAACTGATACAGTCACAGAAGATCAAAATGTATTTAAAATCTTGGGAAAAGAAAAAAAGAAAAAAAAAAAAAAAAAAAAGAAAAAAAAAAAAAAAAAAAAAAAAAAAAAAAAAAAAGGCAACAACCCAATCCCAGATCCAACACTGAAAGAAACACTTAGCACAACACTTCGAGGGCAGGCATATAGCATCTGTGAATTAAAGCAAGCCAGTTCATCTGTGAAAACCCACGGCAACAACACAGCATTAACAAAGCTATTGTGATCGTACCTGCCATTGGGCTATCACTGGACATGTAGGAGTGGCTAATTAAAATAGTAATCASGAAGAAACCAGTAAGGTTGGAAGTGCCAGACGCCAGCGCAGTCCGGAGTTGTGCAGCAGAGAGCTGCCGCCACGTCAGGCTTGCCGTGAACCTCGGGCTGCAGGGCTTGCTCTACTCTTAGACGCAGGAGAGGGAGGAGGAGGATGCTCTCCGCTCCCCTCCCTTTGCCAGCCATGGTCTACGCCACCTCCACCACCCGGCTGCCCCGGCTCCCAGTGCCCCTTTGGCCCCTTTTCCTCAGGCTCTTCCCTTCGGTGTGGACGGTTATTCCAGCAGGGCCACCTGGGACCAGAAACGCCAGCCGTCCACCCTTCCCGACAGTGCGAGGGAGGCCGTCCCACCACGGAGGTGCCCGGGACCTCCAGCTTGCTCTTCGCAGAGGGTGAATGTGCCGAGGGAGAATACGGCGGAGCTGGCTCTTAATTCACAGTCTGCCTTATTTCCAGCAACTTCTCCGGTGCAGACAGCCTTAATAATGCATTTTGCCTAATGCACCTACTATTCCAGATATCTAGTCCTGATAACCTGGTATCTGTTACCTGCTATTACACTTGGTTAAACTTCACTTGGAGCAGGGCAAGGGAATGACATTAAAGATTATTTTTGCCTGTAGCAACTTTATGATTACATACACAGATATAAAGATGTGACAGAGGGCCAGTAGATCAGTAGAGCTCTGAGGATCAGGGAGATAAACTTTATTTCTGCACAGATTTTGGTTAGTACAGTGTAATGTATTAAATCAGACAGAAGTAAAATAAAGCTCACTTTTACTTGGTACTTTTTCATCTCTGTGGATGGACATACACAGTAATGCAACTTCAGCAGAGTTCATAGCATAGTGCCGAGTTATGTCACTCTTGGGTTTTTGATATCCTTTCACGGAGCAGATTATCACCATTTTACCTCTGCTGCTTTCCTAACATATTTTTGAACTTTGAGTTCATTCTCTTTCCCTTTAATATATTGCCCTTGGATTGACTTTCATGCCTTGTCCTGAAACATTACAATATTAATAATCAACCTTTCTGTTATTTCTTTAGAAAAAAGATTATAGCTGCTCTATCTCATTCTTGTTGACGGATGAGAACTCAAATGACTCTGATACTACTCTATAGAGAATAAAGGCAACGTGTTCTCATCAAATACATGAAAAACAGTACCGTTGAAGCTGATATTCTAATTGTATGATGTAGCTACATTCAAATACAGGTAACTGATGTTACATTTAGCCATGAATAAAAGCATAAACACATGCAAGTTTCTCTCCATTCTCCTCAGCATGCTCTACATTATCTAAAATAGAAATCAAGATCCTAAACAAGACAATAGCTGCAGCATTATTGGAAATTTCTCCCCAGTGTAATAGAGTTCCATAAAGAAGTGCTGGCAGTATTGCTGCCACATTTGACGCTATTAAATTGTGGCCTATTGAATAAAGATGACTGATGCAGCCACATTATCTAAACTTCTTTTCATTGCTATCTGCAAAATACAGAGATTTTGGGAAGCTCATCTGACATAACTATATGGCTTTATTCCAGACAATAGAAAACATTTGGTGCTGAAAATTAAGACACAAAGTGAGTCATATTCAAGCCTTTTGGAAAAGGAACAGTTACAKCTTTTCTCCCATTATCACTTAATCCAAATAAAACCTCTACTTACTTTGGCTTTAAAATGTAATTTTCTCATTCAAAGCCTGTTTTGGTATTCTAAAGTGCTTTGTATATAACCCTTTCTTCCCATCCCTCCCCTGTAGATCATACCTGTAGAAGCAAAATGGGTACAGGCTAAACTTCTGATATTTAACCATATTTAGTGTGCTTAGAAATATACATTCTTAATACCTGTAGTGGTGCATTCATAATCAAAACTTGTCACATCATTTAACTTCTTATCCTGATATTCTGCTGGACCAATACACAGGACATCAGAAACAGTGGAATTTGTCATCTTTAACCACAAAAACAGCCACTTGGCTTTGCAGTCACACTCAAATTTATTTCCCCTTAAATCTCTAAAAAACACACAGAAATAAACATATTTGAAAAGGTTGATAGCAATATGAATACTATATAACTTAGCATCCTGACATACTGAATTTAAAACTCTCTAATGTTTTGAACTGAGAACAAGACTTCTTTTTTGATTCTGAATCTCTTAGTATGTACAGGCCTCCATTGAAGTTCTGTCCTTGGAAAACAGCTTCAGCCTAGGAAATATGCCCAAGTATAATCTTAAGCATGGAAAATTGTGATTCGTGTGCAAAGTCACTTACATATGTAAGTTTTCAAAGGATTAGGACTGTAACATAATAAATGCTCACAGTGTGGCTGTCTGCTGCAAGTCTGCCTCCCATCGTTCGCTGATGACATAGATAAATCCCATTGCTTCAACAAACTACTCCAGTGCTACCGGATGACAGAGTAGTCTTGTCAGGACAATTTCTGTGTTACATTAAAATACATGGATATTTGAAATAATAATGAAGGGCTTATGTCTTTGATGAGTCACTGCTGATGTGAAGTTTAGTCAGTGTAATATCCTCCCACCAAACTATTCAAGATTTCAAATACCATACCTGCTCTTCAATCCCCTGGCAATCCTTGTGGCTTACAATCATACTTTGCTATTTTGGAGAGCCAGGTCAAAAATAGGGGAAGCTGACTAGCTGCTTAGTTATACAAGATAATGCTAACAGTAAGTCAGCAATGTGCTACCCATTGCACAAAAACAAAAGGAAAAATGATAACGTTTGCGGAAATACTTGAAGAAATAACAGGAAAAAATGTTCAGAGAAATTGTAATCTTAAAATTCAGGCTCCCTTTCACTAAACAGAACTTTCACTAAACCTTTCACTAACTTAAAAAATGTGCAAGACCAGAAAAGTACAATAATGCAAGCTATGTGCAGTATCATGAAAAATAACAGTGATTTAAGAAACAGCAGTTATTTTAGGAGAGTCTACCAAGTAAATAACTTTAAAATGAGAAAAGTTAGAACCACAAAATGCACATTTATTTTCAGTGTGGATATCAGATACAGCGCCACACAAAAACACAGAACTTAAAACTCAAAGTAATAGAGTTACAATAACAGGCAGTCAATAGAAAGATTTTCATTACTTACAGTTCGATTAGTGAATGTAAATCACTGAAGACATCCCTTGGCAGAGCTTTAAGATGGTTATTGGCCAAAGAACTAGAGAAGAAAGTTAGAACTTGATATCATTATTATTTTGACTTTTACAAAGTCTAACTTTACTTATATAATGTTAATTATCTTCTACTGTAAAACTACTAGCACTGATAATACCTACTAGGAACATGCACATATTAATTATTCTCATTTGGGAATGCTGATTGCTTTGAGAGAGAAAAATGAAGCTGACAAAAAAAAGAAAGAGTAAAATAAACATTCCACCTGGAAAAAGCTTTGTAACACTCACAGCAATCATTGAACACACTGAAAAGAAGCAGGAATGTTAATCACAAGCATGCGACACCAAGCTGGTATCAGTGGCAGCGTCCACAGGTAAGGGCTGCACTTATGTCCTAACATAAGTGTGCACTGGCACCTGAACATGCCGTGGTGCTGCCAGGGCAGGAGTTTTTTAAAAGGATGCTTTTTAAATTTGTGGAAAGCAATTATTAACAGTCTGAGGTAGCTGACAAACAGAGATAAAGGGAAATGCTCTATGTGGCATGAAAACCAGTTATCTGCACCAAAGAGTTTTGTTCGAGTACAAATTACTCTACTAAGTGTTAAATAACTTACAGGTGAGTCAGGTCTCGAAGGCCACGAAATGCATTTCTTGAAATGGTTTGAATTTTGTTTCCTTCAATGAATCTAGACAAACAATAAGTATTTTTAAAAAGATTTTAATTAGCACTGTAATTAGCACCAGTGGTACTTTAACCTATGGCCTCCAAGCTCAGCAGGTTCCTGGGTAGCCCCTTCAGACTTAAAACTGAGGAAGTCTCAGTGCAGTCACTCACATTCCCTTTTCCCCTTTCCTCTGGTAAAACACAAGGAATGATGCAGGTATCAGGCAGTGCAAGAGAGAGCACACGACAGAAAGATCCACCAGAGGAACAAAATGAACAAACCAAATAAAAAAGTTATTCCTCTATTACTTAATCCTCCTATGCAGTTTGGTGTGTGAGGAAAGAGATCTGGGGAGGAGAAGCTTCTGAGATGGAMTTTGGATGGATCTAAAGTCCTACCTTCCTTTCACAAATTGCCCATATTCTAAAATCACAGGGCAGCAGAGAGGTGCAAGTGCTTCACAGGCTGCAGACGCCAGATAACTCTGCTCAGGGGAGCTAATGCTTGGGCAGCGCTGAGGGTGCCCAGGCTGCTGCACGCAGAGTGCCATCTCCATACCCTTAAAGCCAGCAGGCTCTCGGGCCACTGTCACTGCAGTGAGGTGGACTGCAGCTATGTACTATCCAAAAGTGTGGAAAAATGGCAAGACTGCTGCCAAAAGCCTCGCTTTTCTCCATGTTGCCACATGTCACCTCTCTCTAGCATGGACACCACCTCTGCAGGACACGCATAAGTCACAGCCCCGACCTCCGTGGAAATAATAGTCATCTATTGATTGCAGGAGGGTGCTGCTATTCCTGACTGCACATCAGCATTTAAAGGAAGAGCTGATATTTGAGCGTCTTGTTCCCAGAGCAGCTGAGGACACCTCTGTAAATACATGATCAGCCTGGCCAAGCAGGTTTGGGTGGCAGCCCAGGGACCATCAAGATATTGCATGGTACAGGTGTACCCAGATGCAGAAAAACACAGAGTGACTTCGAAAAGTTTAGGGGATGAAAGTGTTTCCCTTATTCCTATGCAGGTAAAATGGCACAAGTCCAGGTCTCTTCTTGAGAGAGCCAAGGGGGGCTGCAGCCCTTGCGAAGATGCAGGAGATGAAGTGCCCTGGGTCCAGACAGAGCCAAAAGCCTTCGTGAAGTGTTGTGGCCCCTTCCTGCACACAGTGGGTGCAGATGAGATGCATCCACATGGAGGATGCCCAAAGAGGGTCAGCCATCCTCCGTTACGAGGCCACCTCAGGACATGAATTCAATTGGCAGAGCAGACAGCCAGATTGCTTCCCGATATGGCACCCCGGCAGCGGCTGCTCCTCCTTGCCCAGCCTTGGCATCCCGGCACACTGCCAGCTTGCCAGCAGTGCAAATAAACACGGCTCTGCTGGACACACTGCAGACAGATGATGGACACTGTGCTGGGACTCAACAGCTTGGTGGATTTGTGTCACCAAAGCCAACTTTGAAGGGAGGCTCCCCTAGGAATGCACCTGCTGGTGCACTGCTGCCGTTGCTAGCAAAGCCCCAAACTTCATTGGAGCTCCGTTATCCCGACTCCACAAACATAACCAGTTGATCTTAAAGGCATCTTGAATGCTGCTATTACTGCCCTAACTGTGGCATGACACTGTGACAGTGGCTGCTGCTGTGGGTGTGATGTATGGGCATATGCTGTGGACGCTGCCCAGCTGCTCTTCACTTAGAGTCTGCGCTTTGTGCACAAAGAAACTTCTTGTTCTTGTTTGTCAGCAGGGTTTCCTCTCCCTCTGTAACAGCTAATCATTGATAACAACGAGGCATGAGTTACTAAAGCTCTAATGGTGTTACTCACAGTATGGGAAGGGGGGGGGGGGCGGAAAGAAAGAGAAGAAAGGCAAAAAGGCTGCTCGCTCTCAGTTCCCAGAAGGCAGAGGTCAGATCTGCTGGCAGGAGGAGGTACTTTGTGGCATTGGCAGGGAGAATGACAACAACCATGAACTGAGAGCTCTTGTTTGGCTGTTACCAAAGAGGATTGAAATTGTAAGGTTTTAATCAGCCTTAACTCTGTTCCCCAGTTTGCAATTAGCTACCAGGGGCAGGAATTTTCCCTGTGATCAGCTGAGAAGGGGCAGGATGTTTTTTTTGGTCTGCCTACAGTTCCCAATGCATCTGTCAGCAGAGCACACGCTACTGCAACAAGCTCCATTTTAGGCTCATGAGCACCTGAATGCTTAAGCAAGTCAATATTGAAACAACATAAGAATATTTGCAGGGTTTTTTCCTTTTTTGAACATTCTGCAAATTACTGTTTTTACAGGTAGACACATAGGAGAAAGAAAGATTAGATAACTCTTGCTAGCACTGAAAAATCCAGATGTAGCTGAATCACGTATTTCAGCATATACCATTTACCATAAGCCACTTCCTCTCAGTCTGTTATTCCTATTGTTGGCTACTCCTCACAGTCTATTAGTCTTGAATATACCCCATCTTAACACCTATTCTCCTATAAGAATTTAGCAAGAGTCAGTTTTATGTACACTGTTCTTCTAGAGAAGACAAGAGTTTTCCACAGTTACCTTTCAGCACAGAAAGATGGGTGGAAAGATTAATCTTTTGCAGATCACATTCAGAGTTTAAAAACATACCAGCTCATTTCCGGTAACACAGAGAAATGGCAGTCCTTTGGAGTATGAAGTGAGGACAACCTGGTACCAGGACTAATACTTTTTTTAAAAGAAAAAAGGGTGACCTAAAAAAAAAAAAATTGGGAAATGAAAGTAATGTAAAAAACAATGAAGAAGCGAACTAAGTTAAGAAGAGGAAAGTTAAATAAATTTAAATAAGAATATAAATAAGAATATAAATAATTACAATATTTTACATTATATGAAATATATGCTTATATATTCATATATTTATAATTATTTATACTATAAAGATAAATGCCATGGGCATTAAATGAGATACTAAAACAAAGGGGAAGTTGGAGAGGAAAGGTGGGGAAAGAGAACCAGTCTGGTGACCAGGGTTGTTCTGGGCAGTATAGACACTCTGCAACTCATCTTCAGGGTGATGACAGGCAGAAGAGGTTTCAACAACTCTTTCCCGAGACTCAAAACTCCTTGACCATGACAGCACTGTTCTGTAAATCCAGGACAAGTTCTTGCTCAGCAGGACTTTTTCAGTGTACTGTAATTACACAGAGCCATCTTGCATTCATGGCATATTTTTAAAAAATCCACTGCAACCTCTAAAAAAAAGAATGGTAGGCAACCATAAAGGACATTCGCACAGAAATGGAATATAAATCCTCTCCTTCCACTGCTCCTGCTAATCACAGAAAGGACTATTTCACCAAGGCAGGAGTCTAAGCAACTTATCAAAATATCTTGACTTATGAAGGATAGGGGAATCATAAAATACCAAACTTACAGGTATTCTAGATGGAAGAGACCAGCAAAGGCATCATCTCGGATAACAGTGAAGGAGTTAGAGTTCAGCAAGCTGAAAATGGAGAGCAGGTGTTAGGAAAGTATATTAAAACTTGATACCCCGGATTATGCTAGTTGTGTTTACTGACCGTGACTAATCTTACTGACTCCAGCCCATATTGTCCCATCGATGCAGCGCACAAAATACTATGGGACTACTGCTGTCAGCTCCAGGTGCTGCCTTGGCCCCCTCTACATCTTCAAGGACAAAATACAGCTGCACGGGAACAGCTGTCACCAGAGCTTCGACAGCAAGGTCTGGGAGAAAGAAGCTACAGAGAAGCTCTACCAGCAAAGCTCCTTCTCTGCTCCATCAAAGCACAAAGGTAAATGATCTCCAATATTTATGTTCAAAGGGAAAAACCGCTACCTCATTTCAAGAAAACTGCAAAACTTCTTATTCAGCCCCAAAAACAAATCCTACTCAACAGAAATCATTTCTGTGCAATCTCACCAGAATTTTCAGCTGCAAGTGAGTATGTCACATTAATCGTTCTACTGTAGCCACTTATTAATCCTCTTTTTGTATGGCTTTAGGCATTTTACTAAAATTAATTTAGAAGACTAATGAACATGAAATGCAAACTTTCTCTGTGATCCCAGTTATTATGCTAATACTAGACAAATGCTTCTTAAATTATCCCAAAGAAATCTGAGAAAGATTCAGACTGCAATCAAAAATAAATCCTTGCATTACTACTTTACCATGGCTGCTGCCACAGCAGATAGTCCTGATGCATGAAAGTGCTCAGCTCCGCATTTATTTCTTCTGTAATTTAATCATTCGTTTTCTCATACAAACTTACAAATTATGCTAACAAAAAAACTGTCAGGGCCCACACTGGTGGTGGTGGTCACAACCCCACCTCACCCGCACATCCTCAGCTACTACAGAAAATGAAATGGGCAACTTCTGCCTTGCTCACCACCTGCCTATCCCCACTCCCGCCCCACACAACTCAGAATTTCTTCATGGAAATCCAGTACGTCTAATGAAAATGGATAATGTTCTACAACTTTTCCCACTATCCAAAAGAATTCCCTAATTTCCTGTATTCCATCCACCCTTTCCCTCAGACCACTCTGGGATTCATCAGAGTGGCATAGGTCTGGTGTTCCCCTCATTCCTGGGCGGGCAAAGTCCTCCTCCCCTCTGCCCCAAGCACTGCACTGGCCTGAGCTCCAGAATTTGGTTTGGGACTCGGTTTATGCTCAAACACTCTGGGGAAATCCTCTATTTCCCTGGGGAGAGCAGAGCAGGCATCCTAGGAGCATGCTCCAGTCTCAGTCCCGACCCCCTGCTTCCAACAGATGTGGGCCAGAGACCACCAGTTTTTCCTTCCCCAGGCAAGACCTTTACCTATGAAAGGTTAGAGAACACATCTTACATTAGAAAACACATTAACACAACGGTAAAGGTAATTTTCCCATTTGCCACATCGGGACAGCTGCATTTAGAACTGAGGTGATTAATGAGGTCGGTTTTCTCAGGACAAGAGGCAATGGGCAGAAATTGAAGCACAGGCAGTTCCTCCTGACCGTGAGGAGGAATTTCTTCCCTGCGAGAGTGATGGAGCACTGGAACAGGTTGCCCAGAGAGGTGGTGGAGTCTCCTCTGGAGATCTTCAAGGCCCGCCTGGATGCAACCCTGTCTAACATGCTCTGGGTGACCCTGGTTGAGCAGGGAGGTTGGACTGGATGATCTCCAGAGGTCCCTTCCAGCCTTACTGATTCTATGGTTCTATGATTCTCGCCTAACACGTCTTCTCATCCTAAACACTGCCAAATTCACCAGCCTCCTCCACCCAGGCTGCGTTGCCTGGCGCTCTGTTAAAGGGGGTGAAACCCTCCACCCAGCCCTTCTCCCCGCGTTTCCCGTGGGATGCTGCGGAGGGGGGCGCGGGCCCTACAGCGAGGCCGCCGTCGCCCTCCCACGTGCTTCCAGCACTCTCGCCGAAGGCTCGTTTTAATGCACAGATCCGCGACCCCTCGCGTGGATCTCTGCCCGGCCTCACGTGTCTCTAGCGGAGTTTTCCTCGCCGCCTGGCTTAGGCGGGCTGCCCGGGGCCGGCCGGGCATCGAGGCGCCCATCGAGGCGGGCCCAGCGGCGGCGGCTCCGCGCCCTGCCCTCCGCCCCCCACAGCCCCATCGAGGCGGGCCCAGCGGCGGCGGCTCCGCGCC
>NW_028186978.1:10934824-10984489 GCF_003343005.1 Rhea americana | reverse complement strand
CCCCCGATCCCAGCCCGTCCGGTCCCATGCGCCCCATCCTGCCTCGGCCCGTCCTGCCCCACGGGCGTCAACCTGTCTTGGCCCGTCCTGCCCCACAGACCCCAACCTGCTTCCTCCCATGCTGCCCCACACACCCCATCCCAACCCATCCTGCCCCAGCCCAGCCCAGCCCACCTCACATACCACATCCCAAACCATCCTAGTCCATCCTACCACACACACACACCCCATCCCAACCCAAACACCCCATCCCACCCCTCGCACCCCATCCCATCCCATCTCATCCCAACCCATCTCATTCCATTCTGCCACACGCACCCCATCCCAACCCATCTCGTCCCGTCCTGCCTCATCCCGTCCCAACCCCTTCCACCCAACGCACCCCCTCTCAGCCCATCCCGCCCATATGCCTCAGCCCATCCCAGGCACCCCATCCCAATGCATCCCGATGCATCCCAGCCCAACCTGACTGATGCACCCCATCCCACCCCACATGCCCCARCACTCATTGCGGGCTGTGTCATTCTCTGACAGCGCTTTTTTGTCGGGAGGAAAGAACAAAATTACAGACTAGAAACTTAACCAAGCAAGCTCTTAATTGCAGAATTAAGACTGGATCCTTATCTGAACTGTAATCTTGCAGTTTTTTAATCTAGTTATTCTCCAAGATGGGAASAGGTAGTTTTTCCTCATGAGGGTGAGACCTGTGTAAACATAGGCTTCTGTTCACCAGAATGTAGAATGAAAAGTGTGAAGAATTTATTTATTGATGACCTAGAAATTACTCGCTTTCTTTCACTTTTTGCAGAATCTGCGTTCAGAAGATTAGTTTGATATATAGCTAAACTTTAATTTAGGGTCTGAGTATTTTAGTGGGGGGGGTGTTAAAATTTACTTTAAAAATTWAAAAAATAAATGTGGCTGAAATGCTACCACCTCTCTGAGCAGCTTGTTCCAGTGTCTGAGCATTCTCACTGAGAGATTTTTTTTTCCCCTCGTATCTAGCCAGGATTGCCATTGCTCAACGTGGGTCTGTTGCCTCTCACCATTTTACTGTGCAACTCCAGGAAGATTTTTCTCCTCTCGTTAGGTAAGACAGCGAAGAGCCTTCTTTTCCCCATGCTGAGCACAGCTCTCAGCCTCTCCRCCTAGGTATAACCCCACAGGAAGCAAAAGTTCAGAACGTAATAGCTTGATTAGCAGGTTAATTCTTTTGTGGTCTGATTGAGTAGAAACAAGATAGAAAATGATATGCAGTCAGGGTTGTTCCCGTTTTTCTTTGTTTTGGTTCATGATTGCTTTATACTGAGGTCACTGTAAAGCATTAAAAAAATGACAAGAAAGCTGCCAGAAATAAAAAAAAAGAACAGTGCTAATTTCCTTAAATAACAGCAAAGTTGTGATGATTCCATGAACCAGAAAAAAGTGTCTCCATGCTGTGGCCACCCAAGGTGGCCGTTTCAGGCAGGCTCACCCTGTGCAAGCATCCCGGTAGCACTAGGCACCGTGTCAGGAAACAGCCTCAGGTTTGGTGATGCTACAGTTTTAAATGTCTGCATATTCCACATTGGTATGTAAAGCACCTCTGTAAAAGTGTACACCTTTTCTATGCCAAAGACTTTATAATCCAAAAGTGCAATTCTGTGACTTTTACTCGTGCTGAGCTGTTTCGTGCAGACCTTTAACAATCCCAGGATGCTTCTCTGTGGGGAACATTATTTATATGATATTACTGACCTCAACTAATTTTCCAGACAAGGTATTTTCTGCTTTAACTGCAGTTTATTTGGGGATCCTCTCCCCTTCTGCGGGCAAGAGGAAGAAGGCTCTTCTGTCGTTTTTTGCAGTGGAGGAGTTTCATGCAGCTGCATCATTTCTGGTCTGCTGGGCGAGGGAGTTCAGGCCATCTCTCTGTGGGGGCAGAGGCACTGCTGGAGCCTTTGCTGGGAACGGGAGGAGGATGACGTGGAAGGAGAGGCAGGTGCAGTGGTGGCGAGGTGCTGCATGGCAGGAAGCCGTGCGTGAGCTGGGGGGTCCTGGGGCTGAGGAGGGAGCCTGGAGCACCGGCAGGACACAGCGGACAGCCCTGGCTTGCTGAAATTAAAAATGAATAATTGTTTCTGAATGTTCAAAGCACAGAAAGCTGGTGTGTGCAGGTTTAGAAATACAAATAGGTATATACACATGCACACATAGAAGATATATATATATATATATAATTGCTTAATGGAACATTCAAAAGCTACTTGTTTAAAAAATTATGCCTGTTAGATTCATAGAGTAGCCTTGCATAAAAATGAATTTCTCTCTCTTCTTTGAGAAGGAAAAAGGCATTGAAATAGAGCCCTAAAGAGCTAGAAATAACACTACAATGTGCATTCTGTTGCTTTCCTTCCAATTTCAGTTCATAGACTTAGGTTATTTTTTATGCAGACTTGCAGGTGCATCCATTTAAGTCATGACACAAATAAATGCAGTCGAGTGCATATGAATGATCGGGCTATCAAATGCCCGTAGATAGATGCATTTAAAGTGGGTGACACAATCCAAGAAGCACTCGGATAGCATGGCAATGAGCAAGATAGAAAAATCTGAACAGGTACACGAGGTGGAAAGAATATACTGTGTTTGTAAATAGTCACCATAACAAGTGACACAAGTGTGCACAACGGTGCAGTGTCCACGAGTAGACAAATACAGCTCTACACATGATCCTCCAAGAGGATGTTAAATGGAAAACGTTCCGATTCCCAGTTGACTGGGGCTCAGACATCTTGTCATTTTGATGTATTAGGTTATCGTCAYTGTTCCTGCTAACACGATGACTCTTTCTCTTTTCCAAAATCTCTGATATTTATCTTGACTTGGGAAGAGAAATGGAATCGCACAAACATTCAGGAGCAGCTTAATATTAAAATAGATACCCCGATGCAAAAGTTGTGAACTCTGTTTTCTCAGGACCAGGAAGGTGTTTCTGGCACAATCTCATTTCTGCTGACAACATCCTTTTCGTAAAACCTCTKCTGTACTTACAGTAATATTAATATAAATGATTTCACAGTATTTTTCCAGTAGCTTGACAGTGGGCAGAAAGCTGCTGGTTGGCTCATGCCATACAAAATGTAAACTGTAGGAGGGAAGAACACTCCAACCTTTCCTGTGAGAAAATTTAATTTCTGGGTTAATTTGCAAATAAAGTGAGTTTTGTTGGGTCACAAACGACCACCTGTCCAAATAAAGAAATTTGAAAAAATGTGGGTGGGAGGAAAGTACGGCGCTAGAAGCATTTCTATGTTTTAATTTGTCTTAATTGTTTGTGACCCTGCTGTGGAAGGAGATATGGGAAAACTAATGCTCTGAGCGTTATCTATCTTGCTGAGTGTTTTCCTTCCTTCACTCACGGTTGATATGATCCTTTTGGACTCCAACTGCTAGAGGAACTGTACAGCAATATGCAGAGCACATCACTATTAGCTTGAATATTCTCCAGTTTTTGCACCAAATGTTTAATCTGCTCAGTCAGGATTAAATGTCTTTTGCATTTGACTTCTGAACWTTTCTGTTCCAGACCGTGCACCTGGCACGTTACTGCTGTTTTCTTTTAGTGAAGCACAAACCCAGTTTTCTTTGCTGAAGCACAGTGCGAYGTGATATGCGTTTGTGGACAGGTTTTAGCTTTTTTTCTCAGAAATCGAAACTACAGCTCTCAAAACCCTGCCGTGGGCGAGCTGGCTTGGGCGGCAGCTCCTGCCCACGCAGCCTGCTCGGCGGCCTGCCGCGCTCACGCCGGGGCTGCTGGCGGAGCAGCGGCCGCTCGCCCGCGCTGCCGCCTGCTTCCACCTTTCGCCCTCCTTGTGGCAAAACTGGTCCAGGCCGAAGGAGTTCAGAAGTTAGCAAAGGGTGTTGGCAAATAGACCCAAATGCAAACAGACAGCACAGTAACCAAAGCCCCATTTCTTCAGGAAACCAATCAAAAAAAAAAAAAAAATCTAATAGAAAGCATAACGATTCTAGAAGAAAAAGAGATGTTCATAGTGGCAAGATGACTGTATTTCACAGGAAATGTGGTATACCATTTGACTACCCACTCCCCGCTCCCAAATGAATGAGAAATTGTGATTTTGCTCTGTCTACCTTAAAGTTGATCAAATATTTCTAAATTATACTTGTAAACAAAAGTAAAATTCATCCCTTATATTCATAAGGAGAGAATATCTGTAGCGTCAGTTACAGAAAAAGTGAAGCACTTGTAGGCAGATTAAGTCCTTTGAAATCAATGAAACAAAACTACTATATTTTTTCATGTAYGGCCAAAGCTCAGATAACCTGCAATGTGTCAGAAGTGTAGGTCCTTGAAAATAAATCCTTAGATAACTTGTAATTTCTGGTAACCCACATGAAAACCAGAGGCAGAGATGGGGCTGCTATGGGAGAAAGAAAGCAGACTTTGTGGGAATCAAGGCAGGGGACTATTAAGATAAAGAAGACTAAATTTTGCCTTGTGTATACCTGCTCACTGACAAATTGTGCAATCACCTAATAAATTTTAATGCCGTGTGATTAACTGCAGTTCCCTTGACCATTTCACCCCAACTCCAGCTATCGATTTCACTGCACTGAACTTCTCCAGGCTTTGCCATTCAAACCAGGACCGCTGGAAACATCACCTGTACAGAAAAAAAATAGTCACTCCTTTCTAGAAGAGGACAAATTCTCAGTTTGCTTGAAAATGATCCCAAACTGTTCCAATTGCCTTGGCTTTTGCACATTTGARATGAAGACAGAAATAGATATGTTTGTCATGCAACCTGCTAGGGGGTGTCACTTAGCTTGTAAACTGTAAAATATTCTCACTATATTAAGACAATATAGAAAAATCAAGTTTATTCAAAATAGTCAGATAAAATCGATCATAGCTTTATTTATGCTGGCAAGTGCTATGATATTTTCTGAATTTTGGGAAAGTTAAACCTCATTTTCCCAACAAAGAGGGACAGACAGAATAGTCCGAGATTACCTAAAGAGATGTGGGAGAGCTTGGGTATATTAGCACTATAAAGCTTATCCCAATGTATTTTAGCTACAAAGAGAGGTTTAAAACTGTAACTAATAAATAGGTAGAAATCCTGATACTGAGACCATTAGCTAGCAATAATCACAACATTGCTTTGCTTAACTTGGCAAGCTATGACACAGACTAAAGTGTGATTAACTGTAACACAGACTAGAGTTTTATTTAAGCAATGCATAAAATTGTCAAGTCCATCTAAATTATGTATGCTGACCAATTAAACTAGATTAATTTAAATTGATTTGAGTCAGTACAAACATTATAATACAACAAGATCACACGTATCCATATATATGTATATTTAGGCAGCTAAAGCAGCACATTTATCAAAATGCCAAAGACCTCAGCRCTTACATTGCCGTCCCACTCTGAGGGCAATGCAGAGTCCCTGGTTAGACTTGGGCCTTGGGTGAGCAAAAGCTAAAACTGACTTGTGTGGCTTCAGGTGTGTGACTGCAAGTGCGCTTTTTTCCCTCCGTTGTACATAGCTAATTGCCCAACTCGTGAAGGATTCTTCCTGATGTTTAGAAAGCTGCCCTGTTTTTTCATCCAAAATATTCTTACCAAAATTTGAATTCTTGCTTTTGACTCTACTAGCTTGTTCACCTGCCAGCAAYGAGAGACAACAAAAATTGAAATGAGAGAAGTTCAAACTGGATAGTTTTCCTCATGAGGACAGAMRGGCACTGAGAGCCAGAGAGGCTGGGCAGTCTCCACCYTGGGAGGTTTTCAAGGCTGGACTTGGTCAAGCCCTGAGCAACCCRGTCTGGCCTCACAACTTGCCCTGCTTTGGACTGGAGACCTGAAGACCCTTCCAACCTGAGCTACCCTATGATCCTATGAACCTCTTCTAATGAAGCCTAGTTTATGCACTTCAAAACAAGRAGCCTGGTTGTAGGTGATATCACTGACAATAAGAAAGTCAGCGACTGTGAATTTCTTCCCTCTTTTTTAACTTTCATTAAAAAGATGATTTTTTTCAGAGTTTTTTTTTAACATCACTCAGATATTTTCATATACACGCACATCCGTATATATATAGAAACAGAGAGTGTCTGTGCATTTTCCTCTGTGTATTTATCCACTGAATGTATATTCTATAATCCTCAGTGTTTTGCAAGGCTACAGTATAATCTGCTTCATTCAGTAGTTGCTCTCACTCAGGAAATGCACAGCAGTCACAAATGCTCTGCAGATTGGTTGCTGGGTAAACTGGGGCTCATTTGTATTCAGCACCCTGTGTAAAAGTGATAAGAAGCCAAATACTCCTAGGAAACAGCACAAATGAAATACAGCACGCAGGAGGCGAGGTATTTATAGAAACAAAATATCAGCATTTTCCACGCATTTACACAAAGCAATTTCAGTCTTTTCATAGGAAAAAAAAAGGACATCTCTTGCATTCATTTACTCATTTCCCTGCAGTCATATATTTTGGCCAAAAAGCACTGACTACATGGAAAACCTTCAGGTCACAGCAAATTAAAGATCAATGACAATAGATGCTGTCATATTTTCACTCCTAACATGTCTTTGCAATAAGAGCATTGTTTCAGTAAGTAAATAACATGACATTTCTGCTTGAATGGGATCTTAGCRTTGTGGCCGAGCTCTGCCCGCAGATCCCCAGCCTGCTATGACAGACTGAATTATATCTGCATTTGAGTCATCGGGATCTCTGGGCCGATTAGCTAAAGTCTGTAAGCGCAGTACAGAGGCTTGTTTATTAGAGAGCCACCCTACACRCACACTGAGCAGGATTGGGTCTCAGCCCTCAGCTCTGTTCGGGGCTCTAAACTGGGCTCTGCTCAGCACCGATGCCTTTGAACACCCTTGAAGAGAAGCCCTCTGCCCCACAGCACTCGCCAGGTGTGTCCACTAAACGCCCTCCAGGTAACTYGGCCAAAATACTGCTGCTTTGGTCAAGGGAAGCAAGGGACGGGCTGCGGCAGTCTAAGTGTTTGCATCCCCCGTATGTCAAACTGGCTACACTGGCAAAGGCAGAAGCAGGTCAGGCCATGAGTTCGTCACCTGCCAGCGTCAGGGGTTGCTGCCGGCGCTTCCTTGCAGCCTCCGCGCGTGCCGGGCGCCGGGGCACGGCAGGCACCGCCACCTCCACCACCTGCCTCGGAGCCGCCTCTCCCACTTCTTTAGCTGACTGATGGAGAGAGAGAACTGTTTTTAAAAGGCAGAGGGTTAGGTCTTAAGTCTAACAGTGACATTTTAAGACTTCAATTTTGTTACGTGTACTTGACCCTCCTTGTGTGTGTGGCTCGTACAGATGCCATATGAGCAGCATTAAGCCTATGCAATAACACTTATAGACTGGAGCAAAAATACTGTTATTTAATCATTCCACAGCTATGTAAAACATAGCTATGAGGGGAAATTACAATATAAATGCCTATTCAGCTAATTCCAAGTATTATTCCCACTTGGCTAATGATGTGAGTAAGGGCTGAGAGAGATTGTCAGCTGTAYCTTCTGCTAGGATCCCTTGACTTAAATAATGATTTGTTATTCACAGCTTTTTTGGGGGGAAAAGAGAATGGAGGAATGCATGGAAAACAAGTGCTAAAATCCCAGATGAACTGTGAACTTATCTTTTATCTTTTATTGGTCTTTTATTGCTGGAGATAGATAGAAAAAAAACATGACAACAGGGTGCAGTTGATCCGTAACCTTCTGATGCAAAGCAAATAAATAAACCAGTGAATAAAGAAAAGCATCTAAATTGGGAAACAGAAGAAAGACATAAAGAAAGATCTTCTTTTKCTATCATAACCTACAACTGAGTCAAAAATCCTTCAGACAGAAAATTCTTATCTATAGTAGAAAAGGGGTAAGAGTTAATGGTTCTAAATAATCTTTTGCAAGTCTTTATTTTGACCCTAATTCCCTTCAATCTCTACCAAGTTAAATAAGAGAATAAACAAGTAGCAGTCCATACGTGGAAATGATTTACAAATAGCAGAAAGCAGGCTCAGACACCACTGGAGGCTGTGTGGAGGAACCAGGTGGTGCCAATAGTTACACATGGTTTGACAAGATGTTTGCCTGAATCCGTTTTCTGTCTGTATGTACATACCCAGTGTGTGTAAAGAAAAAGAAACAACAAATTTTAAAACTTTAATTTTACAGCACAGAGTTCTTGCTCAACAGGATACCAATATGCAAAGCTTCCGACTTCTTCCTCCTTGGCAGAGGACTGACAATATGTACAAGTCCTAGGCAAGACTAATTAAATGGAACAAACCTGGAAAAAAAAAGATGCAGTTATAAATGCTTTAAAAACCTGCTCCTAAAGCAGTTGCAGAAGAGTACATCCAGGATTTTTTTTTTCCAGGCAAAAATATGGGGGCACTACAAGCAAGTTACCCTACTTAGGAGAAATTGATGCAAATCTGTTATTTACAAAATTTCTGAGCCCTATTCCTCTGAGCATTGCAGGGATTAAGTAAGCAAAGACAGTTCCTCTGCTTCTAGCAAGTCTCTTCCAGACAGCTTATTTCAAAAACTGCCTCTGTAGGCTTTTTCTCAGCATCATGCTTATTTAGGCTATGTCCGACTTTCTGCTCACTTCTGTATTTTTCTCTTCCCTTGCATCCTTCGTCAAGCAGCAGCAGAGTTCCTCTTTGCAGATCATTCAGCTCTTGCAGTGAATTTACGTATGCCTCATACTGTGCCTTCCGGTGATATTAAGTGAAGTTGCTTTATTTACCTMCACAACACAGATTAGCGTAAAGCTGTGGGAGACAAAAAGTGAATATTCAAGCTCAGAACATTTGTCTCACCCTTCAAAACACTTACGGATTTACTATGGTCATTAAAATAAATGCAAACACTCTATTATGTTTTGGATCAGGTTGTTAACTTGATCTGGTTTCTCCAGATCTGTATCATGGAAGCCAATGTTTCC
This sequence comes from Rhea americana, assembly GCF_003343005.1. Lineage (NCBI taxonomy): Eukaryota > Metazoa > Chordata > Aves > Rheiformes > Rheidae > Rhea > Rhea americana. Next base: position 10,975,499 of record NW_028186978.1, on the reverse strand, counting down.
AATTTGCGTACCAAAACAGCATCTCTTTTCCTCATATCAGGTTTCTATTTCTGTTATTGGGATTCTTGTCAACGTTTCAATACCTATAAATCATACTGATACAACAAAATAATTTATTGTGAGGTCTTTAGAGGGTCAGCAAGATCTTAGCCATAGCAGTGCACACACGCTGCATTTTAGGCACTATTGTTGTCACACTTTTCTGTTAAAGGAAAAAAGTCAGGCGAGGAGAGTAAGCTAATAGCTCTCTGTCCAAGCACTAGCTGCAGAACACTGAAACCTCAGCAAAGTATCGGGTGGACCTTGAAGGCCGTGCAAGAGAGGACACGACTCTTCCCTCCCACAGGCAGGAGAGAGGATCAGTAACAACAGCTAACTTGGGGAGGGAGRGTGGAGGGGAGAGAAAACCTGATGCAGAAGCCTTTCCTGCACCGTGAACTTTCAGAGGGGACCGGTTATGTATGAAGTGAAGAAGGTTGCACAGGTGGTGAGTTTGGGTATCACCCAGAGAATGCAGTTTCCAGTAGTGAGGTGGTCACCTCCCAAACCACGCGRCCTGACTCCAGTGGTTCTGGTCCATGCCCAGAACTGCCCTGGACCTAAGCCCCCAGACCAGGTGTACTTAAATTCAAAGGAGATTCAGAAACTTGACATTTCTTTGTCTATGTCCCAACAAGATCCTTGATCGATTAAATCTTCTGAGAACACCTTAACATACCACAGGATCAAGGCCTTCACGAAATGCAGTTCCAGCCATTGCTTCTGTTGAAATATCATAGTAAGTGCCAATTTACACCTTTCCCAACAGCTTTCTGGTCATCATTCGTCAGGGAAATAATGAATCTATTCTAGCTTTTCCCCAAGAGACCCTCTAATTCTGGAGAGAAGCRTCTTAGCCAGAAGGTTAGAATCTAGTCTGGAGGAAGGATGGGGCCCTTCATCCTTCCAGGTGTGTTGCTGGAGGGGGGGCRGGGTTAGAAATATCACACAACTCTCAATATTCATTAAATTAAGCAGGAAGAACAAAAGATTGGTGACCTACAGCCTTACGACTAGGGAAAGAAGGAGAAGTTTTCAGTGCATACTCCAAAAATGCCGCTGCTGTTTACAAGAGTGGTGTAGGTGTCCCGGCAGAGATCCCACCTGGGCATTCCCACAGCTGCCTGCAGACCTGGGTAATGCACTTTGGTCCTTTCRACATGCCATATGGCTCAGAGTTTCTATACTTAGGTCAAAATGACTTTGGGCATCTTTTACATAAAGATTGGAAGGTTTTGGATGCCATTTGAAGCGGTTTAGGAAGTGCAGCACCCCCTTTGAAGTACACACTTTTTTCTTGCATCCGACCTTTCGGAAATAAGACTCCAGAGAGGCAGCATTTTGCCAGAAGTAGCGCAGCCTAGGCRTGCATCCTAGCAGAACTCCAGAGGGAGCTGAGGAATGTGAACTGGCCATATTGTACCTCAGGGGTGCCTGCGATGGCAGCTTCCTCCTCTTACAGGCTATATCCCGCTCCAGACCTGGCTCTTAGAAACAACACAGATGAAATACAACAATTAGCATATRCTCAGTGTGAAGGCTATTGCTTTTTATAGACAGCGGTGGAAAAAGAGGCTTAGTAAAGCTCTTACAAATTTAAATACATGTCGTGAGTATTACGGCTACAAAATAAGGTATGCCTGTCTCTGGGGTAGGGACTTGGCTCCTGCTGTCCCTCTCCAATCCAGCAATCGCTGGAGCTTCTCAGCTACTGCCCATGGCCCAGGACAACCTGATCTGCAGTCCTGACAGCTCAATAGGGACAAGTCTAGTTYGCCCCACCTATGCAAATCTAATGCCATGACTTACATTAGGAAGATACAGCAATATCTGCTAGCTGCAGTAAATGGGATATTGCTGTGAAGTAGAGAGACACTCAYAGAATGGTGAGGTTGGAAGGGACCTCTGGAGATCACCTAGTCCAACCCTCAGTGTAGCCGATATGGGGACTGAACCTGTGACCTCGGCATTAGCACCACGCTCTAACCAACTGAGCTAAACCTGCCCCCTAATCATAGAAAATACCTGACATTTTGAATTCTGAATTAACGAACTTAAAGGATATTCCTGCATAAGACAGTTATTTGATACCTTGAGACTGACGTTGCTTTATATGTATATGACTTTTGCTTTCAAAAGCAGCATTTTTAAAAGTTGTATTGAAGATGAGTTTGGCTAAAAATGTTTTGTTCTGGAGTAATATTAAGACCCATTTCCAGAAAGGATAGAAAAACACAGTCAGAATTAAAGAACTTTGGGCAAAGATGATGGTGTGTTCTTCGGGAGTGCAGCCAAAGCTCCGGACACAGGAATCACATTCCCAGAAGCTACGGCCCGACAGTTGGCTGCAACCAGCTGGAGCACAGGGAAAGCCCGAAGAGCAGCACGCAAGAGCAACTAAAGGTCGCAGAAGCAAACAAGGAATATGAAAAGAACAGTGTATTATTAAGAATAGGCTTTGAGAAAGATCTGCCAGAAAGACGAGGTGGGCAGGGGAATTTGCTGGAGGAGCAGAGGGGAAGAACCTTGCGCTGAATTTGGAAAATGTTAGCACCACCTATTGGTGACAATTTTAAACGGAAAAAGCTGGCCAGTTCCCGAGTACGTTTACACAGACAGAAGAGAAAAGCCATTGCTACTGTGATATTTAGTTTAACAAACAATAGGCAGTTAAAATATTTATAAAGACGAGATACTTAGTTGCCCTTTTTGTGATGCAGTTTAGGTCGACTCTCAATAACRCACTAAATGCTTGGAAAATATATACATTTGAGCTTAACAAGTTATTTTAATTGAGATAGGGTCAGATCTAATGCTGACCTAATTATAAGATAAAATCCACTAAAAAGCCTTTTCTGTGTCTTTCACACTTATTAGTATTTAAAAATACATGCAAAAAACTCCTTACACTCTAACAAGCAGCACAGTGGAAAGGACTAAAAGATAAATGTCTATAATAAAAAACTTACTCTTTCTCTCCAGAGTTGGTCTAATCAATCACAATATGTATTTTGCCCTGCATATTTGCTTATTGTATTACATTTGCTGACCTGTGTGAGYAAAGCTTACAAATATTGTTGATCTTGTGCTTTTGGGGAAGGGAAATTTCAAGTAAGGCTCCACCCATCATAGAATTATTGCTCTTAAGAGACACTTAGAAATAAACTAGAACTTCCTGGATTTAGAGTTATGGACACTTTCAGTTTGCAATTGCTGTTGTTACAGGGGTGATTATTGACCAACAAAAAAAGGGGGGGGGGTTATAACGGTAAACGTGACTCAGATGCGGAGCAATGCAGTTGCTGCCCTAGCAAACCTACAGTCCAAATACATCAATTTGTCTGCTCTCTGCCCACATCTTCTTTTTATTTAGATTGCTAGCCTATGCGCTAGCAAAACTCCACTCAGAGCGGAGAATGGGACTGATTTGCAATTCAGACGGGTTAAACATCAGGGGGGAAAGCCTTTGCAGAGAGGCTTGGTTGATGTCTGTTAGCAACAGCCGTCCTTGTCCGGGATGGTGTGGGGTGCGCACGAGAGCCCTTGCTCCCCCTGAAGTTAATTTGCCACTTTTCAACAGTGGGTAGGATCAGGCCCCGTTTCTGCAAGCTCTGTCAATAAATAACTGCATTTGTTCAAAGGTGTTCCCGAAGAGCCGTGTTTGATCTCATGCATTTGTTATCTTCCTTTCATTTAAGAGTCAGTTAATAAATGATCCAGGCAACAGCGAACAACTCCGCTGGGACCTGCTCGCTCTTGGCCCAGCCAGGTGGTAGCAATCCGCGTCCGGCGTGTGCTCCAGGCCGTTACACACAGCGCTGCCCGAAAGGCAAAGTGCACGGTTTACGCCTCTGTCTACAGCACATGTGCATATTACGTAGAAGTGACTYGATTTCTTAATGTTTGATGCCTGTTAGTGCAATTTTTTTGTCGTAATTTTTCTATAAACAATTAAAAATATCAGGAATCCACAAAAATCTTGTAAAACTAATTGTGTGCTGAAAAGATTCATTTAAAAATGTGAAATACTGAAAATTTTGTGTAGGCATGGAATAAGTGTGGCTTAGATTTTCTGGTTTTCTGTCACAAATTTTATTAAGGATACAATTCAAATTAAACAAGTCATTAGAATTTTTAAATATGTCTCAGAAATGACCTTTTTTGCCTTCTATTCTAGGCATTCTTGTAGGGTCTCTATTTATTTTGTCACCAAGGCTTTGCAGAAAATTTGAAAGTGGAGCTCAGCAATGCCCTAAGTTTGGAGACAGATTATAGCCATTACATTTGAAAACAGATTAAATCTCTAACTGAGTAAAGATACAGAGCATGTTGCTGCTCTTCACTCTCTACCTGTTAAACTTTCAAGAGAAAGATCTGCTTTGAGATAGAACCAGAAAGAACATGATTTCTTTTTTTTTTTTTGACTAACAGATAGTGCTGAAATTTTCACCGTCAAAATGATCTTTTAGCTAGGTTGTTTTCTGGGAAGCTATGTTTAGAGCCTAAAAAATGTTTGGTAATTCCATTACATTTGGGTAAGTTATTTGTTTAACTTCAACCAAGCTGTATTTAGCTTTCCTAAAATGTTAGACCTCAAAAGTGGCACTGCCAGTGTGCAAGGGGCTAATTAAACAATATTCCCAGGGTACTTCAAATACCTAAGGAAAATATCTGTTGACAGGCCCGAAAACCAGCATCTTCTGGCAGTGCCCATGCAGAGAGCGGAGAACTCCAGAAACGTTAATCATTAAGCGTTACCTCCCCACTGYGCCTCTGGAAGGAAATCAATCTTTATACTTGCCAAGCTCCTTTTATCCAAGGCCCTTAGAAATTACCAAAGGAGTGAGTTAGTCAAAAACACCAGCCTAGAAAATGAGCACTCTTGATTTTACTGCTATATCTGCCATAACGTGGTATTTAGTCTTGTGAATCCTCTGGCAAAGATTACTCACGGAGAGGTATATATTTTTTTCTTTTTCCTTTTGTAATAGAAAACAGCTAAAAAAGCAAGAGCTGAAGTAATCTGCACCTTAAAGCCAGGCTTGCAAGCACAGGGTATCATGTATCTCCGTCTGTATGTTTGGCAATGTACTTATTTAGTTCTATCTCAAAGAATGGTGGAGAAATTCATGCTTTTCGTTTCAGGTTTTGTAGACCTCAAAGAAAATCAAAAAATTCAGGCAGGTGTTGCACAACCAAGATTATAAAATAGAATGATGAAATGAAATCCTTAAGTGAAGTGATTCACGTTTTTGTGTGTGTGTAAAACCATTTCAGAGATCAGCTTTCCCCTTTTTATGCCAGCTGGTAGTTTCTACTGGTCTTTTTGGAAGACCTCTAAACAAATCCCCAATGATCTGCTCCTAGTACGGGCCAATGGCAAAATCAGCCTTCACCGTGGTCCTCTGCAGTTCCACTACTCAACGATTACATTGCTATATTTTCTCAGGAGGAAGCAAGGTCACCGAAGACTCACACACTCCTAAATGCAAATACCTGTTACTGTAGAGTAAGGCAGAACAACAGGAGCAACCTCAACCCCAGCTCAACTGGACAGCAGAGAAGCCTGAGTGCCCTGTCCCCATCGGACGTATGGATATACCCCTGCGGGAATATCCGTATATAAATATATATATATATATATATGTGTGTGTGTGTGTGTGTGTATATATATCCATGGGGCCGGGGCAAGTCCATAGCACGGGATGTCAGCCCAGGAGAGCAGTTCCTCTACCTCCAGCAGAGAGGGGAGGAAGAGAGGGAAGAGATCTGGGACTGCACCATGCATGCAAATAACATCAGCATCCCTGTAGCAGGACAACAAAAATGGACTGAACAGCGGGGTGGGGTGGGGGGAACATTAAAGCCACCTCCTCACTCAGTAGATCCATAACCAATCACAAAACATGAAAAATCAAACATAAAGCCCCTGGAGCCTTGCCTGCACCAGACTGGAGTGAAGCTCCAGAGWGCCCCCACAGAACATCTCAACCACTCCACACCTAGAAACCTCCTGTTTAAACCTTTTCTGAGCAACTCGAACCAACTCAGTACTGACAGCAGCTGCAGCCCTGGGCTCCTGCTTTCTGAAGGCTCCTGCCACTGCTGAGGGTGGCCAGGCTACCTGGGAGACGGCAGGGCATGGGTCTCCTCCCACCACCCCCCGGGCTGGAGCGTGGCCCACGGCTGCTCCTCCGGTGCAGCCCCAGCGGCGCAAAGCAGCAGCCTGCAGGAAAGCCAGATCTTGAAGGGGAGCACACAGCTACCGAGGGGGAATGACAGCAACCAGGTAAACTGACAGAGGAGGAGGAAAGAGGAACCATTAGCAGGATGAGGACGTTTATCATTAAAAAATATTGTTCTTCCCAATGTGTTTGGATGGGGAACACGTTTATTGTGCAGGTGCAGCTTATCGCCATAGCTCAGAGAACGGTATAGATCAGCTCTCCGCTGTCATCTTGACTGACAGACAGATGATGCTACAGCAGAGCGACAGCTGAAAAGCTGCAGTGATTGATTCCAATAGTGTCTTGCTTCATTTCAACTAATGAGAAGCTTGTGCTCATTCCACTTTTATTGAAGTGATTTCTTCTAATTGGCTCTTTAATGCCTTAAAAAAAATGCCAGGAGATACAGATCAGTGCTCCAGTAAGCTGAGGTTTGGGCAGTGGTTTTCAGATACAAATGAAGATTTGCTTACGCTCAACACAAAGGCTGCAGAGAAAAATTAATGATCTTATCAGGTAAAGCAGGTGTTGTGGTCACACCGTCAAGGTCACTAGCGTTAACAAAACACTCTGAAAACAGAATAGTGGCATGTTCCCAGCAACGTGCTGGCGTGTGGTAGAGATAATGTGCTCAGCCTCAAGGGGAAAAAATATGATGTGCTGACACYCACTAACAGCTGTTAATGGCAAAGTATCATGGACACGGAGAAGCATGTTTGACCTCCTAGTCCTTTGGAGGAAGATGTAAACAACTGGCTTGATCCCCCACTGCCTTGCCCCTGCTATGGTCTTCTCTACTTGTGCCAAGTAAATGCAGCATATATGTTAAACGCTATTACATCAAAAGAGTTGAGCTTTACCACCACTTGCACAGGTGTAGAAGTCTGCAGGAAGTGCAAGGTTCGGGATAATTGGAGCCTGTAAGTGCAGGATGAGGGGCTCATGCAAGAAGGAAGTGACACACAGAGAAATGCAGCTACAGTGACTAAATGAAAACAGCGTTTTGTGAAGTCAGCATGGTGGGTCACAACCACTTGCATCCACGACAAAAATAAATTTGTATTACTTTTTCCTGGGAGCACAGCAGAGTCACTGTATCCAGAAAAGGCAGAACTCCCTCCTGGCTCAGYAGACCAAAGTACTTCTAAGGCCAGCTGTGCAGTCCACTTCTGCCTTACTTACACTTGTAGAAAGGTCTCCCCAGCCCATCTCACTTGGCCACCRCAATGACATGTCATTATTAGGAGCTCAAAGCACATCGTCACTGCTAMTACGGGAGCTAAAACACCCTTCGCCCAACTCCCCTCCATTAGCAAATCCACACCTTTCCTGACGTCTTACTGAAGACAACAGCAGCRTTTCACTCACCAGAAGGTACCTTGCTTTTATAACCAAGTCAGCAATAAGAAACAGTTTGTTTCGTCAATCTCCACCTGAGAAAAGATAAAAAACTGTTTCTYTGTACAGAATACATTGATCTAGAAGTCATTGCATACAGTCTTCACAGGCACTCTGAAGGGTCTACGTGGCCTGCAAACATCTTTGGATGGAGAARTTTGTCACTTCTAAAGGCCTTCGAGCGAATGAGGCTGAAATCCCTGAGTGCTCCTCCAGAGACACAAGAACAGCAGTGGGGGGCCAGACTGGGCCATCTAGAAGAGCAGCGGGGTGCGCATCTTTTTCCAAAGCCGGAGGCACTGCCTCGATCCAGCTCGTAGATTTAACATTCAGCTGCAACTCTTTTTAAATAAAAACAAACACAAACCCAGAGCGTGACAGTTCGTGCCATCTGCACGGAATACGAGCTTGAGTTTTAATAGCATCAGTTATATCATTATTAAAAAGCATTTTTACATTCAAACCCATTTACTGATGATGAMCCCCTCGGCAGAAGAGCTGGTGGCTTGCGTGCACGCACCTGCTGCCTCTGCGTGTCCCAGTCCATTCCGCACCTGTGGAGTTCTGCATCAGCGCAGACGGTAATACAGCGGGAAGCTTTCCCCCATCTTTTCCTCTTACACAGCAGCACAGCAGAGTGTGCTCAACCCCCCCTAAAATACCTGTGCGCTAGAGGTGATTCTGTTATCAGAGAATCTTAAAGGAAGATACACAAGTACTGGAAATTAATATTAAGCAATGGGCTACTGTTTTGGTGAAATAACAGGTGTATTTTGATAGCACTCTGGTTCTGCACAAGGTTGATTTTATCGTTGTGCAGCAGGTCAAGACTTTACTACATACACTCGGATGGCGCCGGACTYGCCATCTCCTCAGTTGCAGAGCAAACATTTCGGACTATTAGATTTCTATTTCCATGAACTTTCTACACACTTCCTTCATCTTTAAAAATGGAGCCCTACCTCCCCACTCACTGAGCCATTTCCGACTCCTTTAGCACCATCGAGAGGTGGTGTAGGCTGCTGTGTAAAACCAGAGGCCAGAATCTGCACTGCGGCTTCATTGCAGAGTAACCTAGACCAAAACAATGAGAGTAGTAGGATGATTTGTATTTAATCAAGAGTTCATAAAGTATGTAGTCGATTTTTTTAATGCCTCTATACAGCTTTGTTTGATAGATCCTTCTTTCCAGGAGCTRCATTCCTTGTTTGATGTGTTAGAGACCAAAGCAAGAGCTCTTTCTGTCGGTTCCACAGACTCCAAAGAGACAAAGTATAGGATTAACTAACTGTGCAACAGGATTCGGTATGCAAACTAGTTTTAACAGTCACACATGCTTGGCAGCCTACTATGCAAGCAGAACGCGCCTGCTTTCCTCTGCTCGGGCACCRAGCTCTCCTTCCACAGCCAGGCCTGGCCTCCGCGCTGGGACGCGAGCCGGCAGCCGCAGCGGCGGAGCGGCAAATCCTGCTYGGCTCCTGCGGGGGTGCCGCTTCGCTCAATCCGCTCCCCAGAGTAAAACAATTTAGGTAAGGGAGGAAGACTGCCTCGAGAGCATTTTTTTTTTTTTTTTTTAACAATTTACACAGCAGGAAGTGTTTTGTGCATAGTAAAAGCCAAATGCTGTAACCTGTGAGGAAAATTGTCAAAACATAGGAGGGCCCCGTTTCTTTTTCTTTTGTATAGTGGCCATATACTTCTGTGGTAATCATAGATCAAAAGAAAAAAAAAAAGAGAGAGAGAGAGAGAGAAACAGATCAGTACAAATGCTATACACAGGTCTGTCCTGGATTCCTGCGTGGGATGATTAGAGAAAGACGAATAATGCACACACCTCTGTTGCTATATAATTTTATCTCTGCAAGATGAACCTCTCTGATCAGCAGAAGACCAGTAGTGAATGTAAGGTGRTAGCTTAATGTTTTTAGCTCTTTGAGAAAGTAGCACCAAGTTATAATCATTCTGTTCATGCTATTCACAATAGGTTAAAAAAAAGAAAGTAGTCGTAATTTTCCTATAGCTGACTTGAGCTGAATTTGAATCTAGGATCTGAAAGAAAATTAGATTTTAACATCTACATTAAAAAGCAATTCAGCTTCTGAACTGGATCATTTTTGATGCCTTGCTAAAAAGCTTAGTTCAACTGTAGTACGATGAAAAGACTCCTGTTCAGCAGCAAAGGAGATACAATTATCAAACCAATCTTAATTACATCATGGACTTAATTTTAGGATCCCTAAAGGAATGTTGAAAACTTGGTCCAGTTACACTGACCTTAGTCCAGCACACTGAAACTTATCAATCAAGATAAATGTGTTACCAGTACTTTGATACAATAGATGCTCTAAGAGGGACGACAACAGAGCAAATGCCCTTTTAACTGTAATTTTTAAACAGAGTTATTAAACTGTACTATACATGTTATCTTTGAGGGGGAAAAAGTGTAGGAAATGAAAACAATTATTACAGAACGCAAAAGCACATTTTTTCAAGCACTGGTTTCAAAATTAAAAACATCTGAACAAAGGTTTTTCTCTGGGAAGAGTCACTTTGTAACCAATTCTTCAAACAGCTGCTAAAAAAAAAGAAAAAGTAAAAAAGTCAGCTACATAAATTGTTTTTCCTTCAGATTCCAAATCCTGTGAAGTCAGGTTGATCACAATGTTGCATTAAGGAGAAAAAAAGGGGGGGCAATCTAATCACCGCTTACAAAAAAGTGAAAGCAGCAACTCAATTTTYAAAGCATCATGAACAAAAAGCTATAGCCCATCTATCATTCACATATGGATTCATGTAATGATTCTTCAATTAGAATTATTATCTATACAGCAGCTGAAGACTGAGAACTGCTGATACACTGCAGATGAGAACATTTGCTAGTCTCTGGGCTCCAGCCTTTCTCAAAAAATGATGATCTTACAATATAGATTGCTTGGTTTATGTGTATTAAGCTGCAATGCCAGCATTTACATTTGCAGCGTTACAATTTTGCTTTCTTAGGCTCAAGAGAATTTGCTGCATCTGGTAGATTTTATTTGCTTTGTATCTTGGGCAATTGTTTTAAATAAAGCGTGAATRGGCAGTATTATTGGTCAAACAGTCCTTAGATTTATCCATTATCTTAGATGCTACAAAAGAGGTAGAGTTTTTGAGATGGATCATTCACTGTCTGTTTGCTTGCACTGTGTCCCAGCGACATCTACTCCCTCATTTCTTTCACCTATATAGACCGTGACAGTAGAAGATGCAACATCAGAGGGAAGGGAAAGAAAAGCAGCTCATGGAACTATAGGGGACRAAATTCACTTTGGCGATACAAACTGCAGCAGTCTGAGACGTTCCTGCCTGCCTGCACACCCTGCCCCATGGGCAAAAGGTTACGATTCTCGATTCCCATCTCTCTGAAGGCAGAACAGGCAGCGTGTGCTTGCTCTGTAACCCCTACTGTTTCAGGGCTTTCCCTTTCCTATTTCACTGCTGATAACCACATGCTGTGACCCAGATCACAGAAGACAGAGACTGACAGCTGCAGAAATAGTATCTGTGAGATAGCCTTACTAAATGTGCATCTGTTCATGGTGTTTCTACTATGCATTCCCGCTACATGAGCATGTGAGCTCAACCTCAAGTTGTCATCCTAAATGTCTCACTAGTAATACGGATGCTGGAGATAACTCAAAAAACCTGCTAGAACCAACCGGTTATCTGGAAGCCTTCAGTGACAGGTGCCTACACAGAAGTGAAGAATAGCGCTGCACAATTAATTTTTCGGTTCAAGAGCTTCTTACCTCACAGTACAATCTTAGAAAGATCTCCACAGAAGGCAACTATTGTCAATATATTTGTTTTACTCTGTTTATTTTGACAGAGCTATGCCCATGCTATTATCATCTTTCATGAATACTATTTCTAGTGTAGTAAGGCCTGCACAACCATGAAGTCTCCCAACATCGGTTACACAAAGGAAGTATGAAAACCCTGCTAATAGCAGTATGTTTCAATATTATTTCACCGCTTTATTATAGATATTGGTAAACAGAGATTAAGTGCATTATATTATTCCTCTAAAAATATCCTATTTACCAAATCTCCTTTTTCAAATGTGTTGTAAATAACAGTTCATCTCCATTTGCTTTAAGATAAACTGCAGTTTGAATAACTTACATAAAATTTCAAAGTTGCRGCTTATAATGATGTTATACAATGCTTTTGTCTCTAAAAACTGAATATTAAGACCAAACAAATACAAATCCCAAGGCAAGCAAACAACAGYGGGAACTGGCACAACTACTTACCAAAGTAATGTAACACAGACATTTAGTTCAAGAGTTCACCMATCATGATGGGGGTACACTTCTAAAAATATTTTAAATTGCCCCGCCTCTGATCACTAAGATTTGTGAAGTGCTTTAATGACATACATAGACCCCAAAATACTTACTTTGAAGTGATTAATTAAAAAAATTAAAAGGTCTAAAAGGAGAATTCAGAACAGAACACTTGCCTTTTTTTTTTCTCTCCAAATACTTGTTTGGAGTGCACTGTTGAATTTTTCATCCTTCATTTGAATTTGGAAGCATTTTGAAGACAGGAAAATCACTACCTGAGAAAGYTTGTCAATCTACAGTTGAAGTGAGTGACTTTCATCAGACAATTTATTACAAGAACACTACAGATAGGGATTTCTTCCTCCCAGAAAAGCCAACTGCTGTTTTCTTTCTGTTCAGTTTCTGGATATTATTCATCAAACACTTACTCGAGCTGCTATCATGTACCTCCCTAAAACTATTGTTATGRGATTTTAAAATTTGCATTCCATAACTAGTCATCTGTATCAGTAACTTATGCTCATCCAGGCATGGATTGGCAACATCCAAAAACAGGAAGAMAGACATCATTGTGATTTTTCATTGGCTGCTCCAATATACAGAATATATAGCCAGTGAGATGCAGAGTTTTGGCTCCCAAACCTGTGGAGAGATTTACTGAGGGGTAGAACTAAAGTATAGCATGCTCTCAACAGTGAAAAAGCAAGAACTTATATTTACTTACAATCACATGRACTCAGTGCTCAAGATAGATTACATTTTTCCTAGGATATATTCGTATAGCAAATAAGTAGTCCACATAGCCATACCTTCACAAGCTTTAGTTTATTTAATGTGCAACAGAAATAATGTARAAGCCTCAATTTAAACTTAAGATACAATGGTCTTACTAGCATCTTCATGATGATTAGCATACTATTAACTTCCACATATTAACACCGTATTTTATATCAATTAATCAAACATGTTGGGGAGTTAATCCTCTCAAAAGTATCACTATTTTGACTAAGCAATTTACAGAGGGCTCTGATCCCACCAAACAAAGCAGTTAGAATATTTTGTGAGGTTATAACTGATTAACTGTGGTATCCCAAGTGTTAATACATTACAGACAAAGAAAAATGCCTTTGAACATTTAGGCTCGCTTTGGCCAGTAAATGACATCAAAACCACACACAATGTAGTAGCTGCATGTAAGAATAATTAGCTAAAAWTTTTTAAACCTACGGCAATGTCACTCCAGTGATATGGAACCTTTGGTCAAAGAACAGACTCTAAATCTAYTGTTAACTTAATGAATTCACATCAGTAACTGAACATAGCTATAGAGGCAACAGTGCCAGTGACAGGAGACAGCTGAGAAGTGGAAGTCAATACATTTTAAAATCAACAGGATAAAAAAATGCCAAGACACCCTCAAGTTTCACTAACTCTTGAGATTGCTGGATTCATCCCACAGACTTCCTTTTCAGTGAATCTCCTGCTCCCATTAAAGAGCAGAAGATTCAAAGAGGAAAAGAAATGCATAAAAAAGGGGGGAGGATGGTAGTGGGGGAAGACTATCCCTTCTAACTCCATACTCCACAGCCCCTTATTTTTATAACTGTACTCCCTTAAAATACTCCTTTGGGTTGTTGAATCCTGCAAATATTTCCAAGGGTTAAGAACTGACAGGATATGAGGCAGTCTAGGTTTTTCTTGTCCACTGAGAGTTGCTTTGTCCAAGTCAGTTCATAGCCAAAGATATGCCCAAAACCAGCAGTTCTAATTCTGAGACTGTGTGAGGCCCCCAAAAGATTGTTATTCCAACTCTCATTTCTTCAKGCAGTTTTGTCATTGCATTTAATAAGTGCAATCCCAAAACTTTTATATAAATTTTTGAGAAGAAATGACAAGTGGCAAGTATGCTGAGAAGAAACAGTTAATAGACATTTAGGAAACAGTGAAACATTTCTTGCTGGATATATACCTATACCTAAAAGGCCTGCAATCACTGCCACAGAAAATCTTGTTAGTCAAGAATACGGGAATAAGCATTCTGTGATTTKCCAAGCACCAGTCACAATAGGTCAAATTCACCCTCAGACCAAAAGACTAGCTCAACATCTTTATGAATGTAAGTTTTACTTTGGTAGATGTTAAGTATATTTAAGTGGTACAAAACCCTTGTGACTGGCCTTCTCCATCAGAGAGAACACCATCTRAAGTTTTCTTTAGAGTTGAATTTCACCTGAGTTTTGTTGTTTTTCCCCCTTTTTAGATAAAGAATAAGTTGTTTTCTGCACTGCAGATTCACAAGGCTAGCCCAATACAAACCTGACATACTTCAGAGAAAAGCTTGTCTCCCTGCATTGCAAAATCTGTATCTTCTAGTCTTCATGTTGCTCTGTGTCTGTATTAGAATTACTTATTTCATCCACACTTTTTTCCTTCTTTATTTCTTTCTTAGAAGTCTTCAAACATTTGTCAAGTCTTTTAAGGAATACGTCTACATCTTGTTTTTTAATCCCAATTGCTGATGCAGCATTGAGGTAAGCACAGGGATAGTCATTTGTATGTGACATAAAGCCTTTGAAAGTGTAGTTATTCACTGTTTGTACAGACCCACAGGGAACCACCCTGAAACACACAAACAAAACTGCAATTCAATTAAAGATGCCTTGGATATTTTTACATGATACCCTAYGATGAACACATTTACCTAAGTTCCTATACAGTGCAGTGTCTATTAGCTCTAAAGAATTACATGTAAGTAGGCTTAGATCAGGCATTCTCTACGTTAGTGCTCAGGTGTATCTATCAGCGACAGTAGCGGCAGATCCTGAATTAACTCTAGAATGTATGCATATGCACATTTTCCTTCCCCTCTTCAGTCAAATTTACAAGAACATCACTACTGGCATTTATGAACTCCCTAACGTGGAGGAAGAGACACATGCAACAAACTTGCATTCCAAAGCAAGCCCTAAATATCTGACCTGCTCTGTTTTGGGTCTGAGTTGGTTCACCCTTCCTCAGGTAACTTGAACTCCCTGAAATGACCTTATTGATGTCAGCCTTCGAGCAGACACCTGCTCGGCACAGCACACTGCAGCCCAGAATCCCTGGGCTCAGCTGATCCAGAGGGCTCAGGCTCCTGAGTAGCTGGGACTACAGGTGTGCGCCACTGCTTACCCATCCTTCTACCACACTTCCTAATTTCCCCAACTAAATCCCYAATCTATCACTCCTCCTACTCTCCTATTGCAGTCCACCTCCTCAAATCAGGATCCCAACTGCCTCCTATCCATCTCTCTGTACCACATCCTCCTTTTCCCCATCGTAGGATGCTAACCCCATATTCATTTCCTCCTTGCAGTGGATACTTGTCACCACTGCTTTTACCTTTTCCTCATACCAAGAACCTATTACATACTATTTCTCAGCATTTTCAGTACATACCCATTTCCTAATAAATCAAGATCTTAATCTATATCCTTACTTGTTAAAGGAAAAACTCACTTTGTGGCTACAGTCAAAGCCTACACAAGCACTTCCCACCAATGAGTTGATCAGAATTTTTAAACTCTACAAAGATATTCCCTGCAGTTCATCTAAGAAACTGCATTTGGGCAAAAATCACTAGGATTGGCAGATCTTCCCCGTATGGAAGTGCTCAAACCACAGGTTATATAAAAGCCTGCACAGAGGTGAAGTAGGGAATTGTTATTACTAACAGTGACATTCCTCATAGCTGTAACCTTTAAAACCCACTGATATCCCAGGTGAAACGCTATATATATATATATATATGTATATATATGTATATATACATACACATATACCTAATAAACATATACACATATGTACACACTATAGTTAAAGAAACACTTGCTTACATAAAAACAGAAAAGATCAAAACTTTTGAACTCATCAAAATTGTAAAGTTATAACTTTTCAAAAATGAAAACTTCTGAATCATTTCAGCCAAAGATGACTGAAATTGCAGGATAAGCCAARGTTAGGACAGACAAATTAAAAAAGAGGATCTAACTACAGTACATATAGATTTACTGTCATTCATCTGTGCAGGAAGTGGAATAATCCAAGCTAATGAAGCATATCTTCTTATGTTGAAACATTTAGCTGTGCTAGAGAAAATGACATTAACTCTATGGCAGAAGCTAGCATGGCAGCAATAATATTCAGATAAAGGAATTCTGCCAAAACAAATTTTAAATCATTCTCTTCTTCTAAAAGGTTTAAACCAAAATCATTAAAAATGATTTGGCTTGCATTCCCATGTACCAGTGTCACTAGGAATAAATTCAGCTCGGACTGGCTCAGGCGGTAGAATTTTTTTTTCTTTACTACAGTTAGTTCCAGAAAGCAGGATTTTCTTCCGTATGACAAAAATGATGCAGGGTATTAAAAGCTTATTCCCCTGATATCCAGCACAACCATATTTATGCTGCATAAACAAAACACAAATAAAAGATCCTCCTTAAGCAGCTTGCAACTTAATCATAAGATCAGACAGGAGCTGGAAACTGAAATCAAGGGGCTTTAGGGAATAATGACACTAAGTTATATGGGGATAGATTAGCTATTTAGTCTACCAAAGCTAAGAAAGAGGCCCTCATCACTGAATCAGGCAGGTAGACGTATTATTAGTAGGTAACAATGATGGAGGAGGGCATATCACTCTCTAACTCTTAATTGCTAGGTTGAAATACGTAATCAGATACAGGGCATGAAACACAAATAGTATACATTTTGTAAAACCCTAATACAAATGCCAACATTTTTCAAAGTTCAGAGCATTCTCACCTTGCTCCAGAAACTTGTCGTGTGAAAAGCATAGATCCCAGCTGGGTAACGGCAGCATCATTATTTTCACCTAGATTCTTCAGCGACATGGCTGAAGTAACAAAAGGTCAGATTAAAACTATTACAAAGTTACTCTTTTTCCAAAAGATAACCACAGAGAACAAGTGTCTAACAATAAAAATATGGCCAAGTATTTATGCTCAGATACAATGAAAAGACGAATACCAACATTAAATTTAGTTGTTTTTCCACAACCTATCATTGATCATTTCTTTGGTTGATTGTATGTAAGGCAGAYACATTGCACAGAGAACAAAATACTACTTTTTGGTGTTCAGCAGAATTTTTGGTTAGAACAAACATCTTGAATAGGAATTCCATGATTTATTTCACCGCATTAACAGATAACAGCTGAAGCAACTCTATTATATATATATATTTAATCTATTTATTTATAAATTATTGCTACAGGTTAACACCTGCCTGTCTTGATTACAATAAATTAGTATTTTGGACAGGAGTGATTTTGTATGAATATAAAGCACCTGGGCACAGCTCTATTAGTCTGCTTTTATAATAAGTTACTTTATTGGGTTCAATGGCTTCATCTTGGCCTAAGAATGATTTAATGGAGTGTAGTGAAAAATGTCTAATATATTAAAGAACTGTATGTGAAAATGCATTGAAAATGCATTACAAAGGCATAGTATATTATATTTTTTTAAGATAAAAAACAATGATTACCTAGGGAAATAGGATTATGTGGTGTGTCCAACAGTCTCTCATTGTGGATGTCTGCCAACTTCTTCAACTCATTTGAAAGATAAGAAAACATTTCCTGGAAAAAAGCAGTATTTTTGTTATTAACTTGTAATATGTTACTAATTGCATCAAACAGAGAAAATAGTATCAATTTGACAAAACTTAAGTTTCCATTCCATCCTACAGGTGCCCAACTGATCTGCTTTTATGTGTACCAAATAACTGGGCCAGACAGTTTCCTGAAATCCTTCTAGAAAGAAACAGCTCCATTTCCTGAACAACACTGCCCTTCCCCTCGAGCTGGTCAAAAGCTCTCTCTGGTCTAATGTGTGCTTGGAACGTTAGTCATTCTCCCTGTGACACTGACACTTAYGAAAGTAAAGACTTTAAGAGATTTCCAGATTTTCCCCCGTACTGGTAATCTGTCAAAAAAGTCAAGGCTCCTTCCCACCATGGCCTCGTAAGTCACAGAGAACGAACTGTTGCTATCACAGATGGCCATGTCACRGCAAATTGCTCCTTGCATTATTTTAATCTGGACCGGTATTAATAGAGAGAGAAGTAGTGCATCTTGCTACCAATTACATGGAGTCACAATTATCACCAGTTCATACACTTCTCTTTCTGTATGAGAAGGACAATGTAGTCTTAAGGAGAAGGGTACGAGCATTTGAACGCATCTTGTTTCACAGAGTACATTGTCCTGAATGCACAGCATCCTCCCTGTCCTCTCTACGACTAACCCCTCCTGCTCAAACCTACTAGACGATAGACTGCAGAAATTCAGATATCACTTTATTAGGTTGTTCCTTTGTTGTGGAAAGTGTTGAAAAATCGAGACTCTTAAATGTTGACAGTCACATTGCACATAATAAGCTGCTTCCCTTTCTTCATCCCTATTTTTTTTCCTTCCTCCTTTCCCAATAATAATCTAGAGTAAATTATCCTTTCTTAAACATCTTTCTTGTCACATATCAACTTAAAATACTTCTGGGCAGAGAATAAACACCATTCTTCTTAACATGTCCTTTGGCTTCTCTTCTGTCCTTTTAAATGCTTAGTCTCTCATAAATACTAGTAAAAGATCAAGATGTTGGCTAGTCTTTTAAAAACACCAGATTTTCCTCTCATTTTAGCCATAAAGACTGTGCTTCTCATCCACTTCAATGTGACTGCCTGTTCCAGTATCCTGATCAATTTCTGGACATGACAAATGATTTTTCACTCTTTAGAGTTGCCTCCTCTCTTTGCAGACCAGTATCCAGCTCTGACTTGTACATTACATGTACAAATTACGCTTTGTGATCAAAATTATGTTTTTGTACWGCACCCCTGCCTCCCCCACAAAGGTCATCTGAAATTGAATGAGTTTTGTGGTGGCTGCTGAGGAATGTTACAGCTGCTTTTCTTTAGCTACTGCAGTGAACCTAGTCTCATTTCACGAGAGATAAAATGCACACAACTCCTGACCTTCCCTTCCCTTCCTAAGGTCTGGATTCAGCCAGAGAGAAAAGGTATCATGTTACTGGCATAAATTAATTAGGGCAATAGATTGTCAACAACAGCGTAAAACTTTAGTAATACTCAGAACAAAAACAAAAAATTATGGGAGACATCCAGACATGGGAGTCGAATTATCAGGACTATAAATTTGTGATAAATTCTTGATATTTTTCAGAGGTGTTTTGAAATCAAATCAAGTACTTTTGTGGTTTCAATTCAGCAGAGTTTATTTACAGTACACTCGCAGAAGTTGAGAAACATTTACTCAAATGTTCAGACAYTTTTCCCTTCCTTCTGCTTCAACACAGAATATAAACACATTACTCATTGGTAATTTGCTTTGCCACAATGAGCATCACTAATGTGTTTAGTCATTACATCAGTACTTTTCGGAATCCAATTTGTTAATTAATTTGTGCTCCCTCTGCTGGCTATTTACATCTACAATTGAAGCAAAAATACTACAGAACTACCCATTAACTGTGTCTACTATGGATATGTTTATTGTTGAAACYAGCCCTGAGAAAAACCTATATTCAAACAGTAAGAAATTCCCAAGTAATTTGTGTCACATCTTGGGAATTCTCTGTTGACTCTCTCACAGTAATCCATCAGTGAAAGGACCACAAGTTGGTATAAGCGATTTGTTACCCACTGTATAGATTTATAAAATTAAATTAAAATTAAATACCTAAGTTACTATGCCAGCCTTCACGTACATAGGGATTTGGCAGAACAAGGAAGAATGGAGAGATGGCAAAGAAAATCCAAGGACGCATTTTCATTAATTTGACTCAAGCTACCTGAACACAARCTCAAGCTATAGTATTTTGCATTTTCCATTGGAAAGTCTCTAGATATTTTATGAATAGTTTCAGCAGTTAAGCAGTTTGTTATACAATAGATGAACAGTCTTTCAAAAAAAAAAAAAAAAAACTGATAAAAGGCAGTATTTTTGTGAGGTCAAATCTATAACCAACCTCTATTATAAAATATTTCTGTTTTGTTGAAAATTTATAAGCACCCTAAGCAATTATATTGAACGAGCTCTTATATATTTTATTTTCTGTAGTAGGCACCCTAGTTTTCTCAAATGGAGCTAATTATTATGCTAAATTTGTATTGAACAACCCATGCACTATATGTCAGTTATGTTTTATTTTTTAATTCACTCCTTCCCCTTAGAAACTTTTCACAAAACTTCACCAGGCTAGCAGAATTAATTCTAAACTACRTGAAAATGGCTTGCACTTTTCCACATGGCTGGAACCATCCTAGCTGGTTCAAGCTGTCCTGCTTGCTTGCACTCTGGGACAGTTTGTAACATGCCTCCCTTGCCCTGTTCCCTGTTTCACTAATATCTGAAAAAAATCAAAGTTGTCCAGAGAGCAGCCATATGCTTATGATGCTGAAAAGGACACTGCAGAAGAATAATTTTACAACCTCTTTGCACTAGATACAGACTGCCAACTCTCATATGCTGTATATGAGACTGATTTGGTCCTGTCTTAGGTGCTTTGCAGTAGCAGCTGTTTATAATGCAACTGCCAGGGCCTCTTCTGCTTTCTCTAGCAGACTGACCAGCTGCATCCGATCTGTGATCAGATCAGACCACCTGGCACACTGCTTCACGCACACAAAAGGRGGCTGCACTGCTGAGCACAGAGGCCTGCTAGCTCATGCCCCAGAGAGCCCCATTCGAAGGCCTGCCTTCTTGAAAGGCAGCCAAATATGTGACAGTAGCACAGTATGCGCGCGCATTTGTGTAATACCCACACATACCATGTAACCTGATATATAAATTCTCTTGTCTTGCGGGATAAAGAATTTTGTTCTGAATATGCAGTACACTAKAAAGTTTTAAAAATATAAAAGTAATCACAGAACATTTGGTTTTGTATCAAGTAAAACTGAACTAACAAATTCTTAAAAAAAAAAAAACTTACCAACCTTCTATGAAGAAACACTAGTCACAATCATCATTTTATATATTTTTAAGAGTTCTTCTAAAAGAACTTTTTAACAACACTGATTAGCACACACTTTCAAGATCTTGAGATCTGACTTCTTGCAGGCTATACCTCTAAGACATGCCCTATGGAAGTATACTGCTTTGAAGCTACCATTCAAACCTGGCRCTTGTTTAACTCAGGGCACTATTAAAGCTAATAACTACATTAAGTTAAATTACATACTGCCTGCACCCAGACAATAAATTGAATATGGTTTCACACATGTCACTCAAGAGGTTTCACAAACTACAATGTAGCAAACTGATCATACAAAAAGAAGGAGAATCAAATATCTTTCATCTTGAAAGAATATTTGAATTTTGACWTTTTTAATATCCAGCATTAAGTGTCTTATTCTTAAATTTGATCACAAGTAGAGCAACACTATAATCTCATGATGAACTGTACAATTAATTCCTATCAGAATAGTCTACACTTTCCTACATCAATGGTAAAAGACAAACAAACAAAAAACCACAAAACCCACACAATTTCCTCCCACTTGATCTAGTTCAAAATAAAGATCGATATGCCATAAAGATGTAACAATAACCCCAGCTGATTACTCTTAGAAGCACTGTATATAGAGAGATACAGATTTAAAAAGCTCTGTTGCATCCCAAGTAGCACAACTGTAGTAAGATAATCAGAATACCTTCATCATCAGACGGTTAAGGAAAGATTATTGAGCAAGTCTGTAACTGCTGAGAACAGAATTAAGGCATTACCTCTTTGACAACTTCAGTATACTAACTAGTTAAATAGTTCAGCTGCCTACATATTGGAAAACAGCTAACAGGTACTGATACGGAATTTGGGTTCCTTGCTCTCCATCAATTCTGAGACGATAATTAATTGAAGTCTACTGTCCATGATATCAAATAGTGTTGCCACTGTATTTGTTACATGTGGCCTAGCCCAGACAACAAAATACATACCTGAAAATACAGATGTCAGTTTAAGACCTGGTAACACATAATTTGAAACATAATATACTGAGGAAATTAAATGAGTCATTACAAAAATCTAACTTTTACATATTAAGAATTCCCTGAAAGAAGAGCTATTAACAGATTTGACTACAGATCCGTTATCTTTATCTGCATTACAAAAGGACCTGGACCCCCAAACGAGATCAGAAGCCCACTGTTCTAAATACTACATATGCATATAAAAAGGCCATACCGACAATCTAGAACAACTGAGAAAAAAGCTACTGCTTGTAGTCTTTCTCATTCCTTGTCTAGAGACATTGGGCTAAAAAATGATTGTTGAGAATATTCCTTATTAACTTTCACATATGGACACCTTTAGTCAGATGCTTGGACAGCATGTGTGCATTACTCTCCTGCTCTTCCATCCTCAGAGTCACTGCACCATTTCATTCCTCCATATAAGAACACACAGTCTCAAACTCTTGGACAACTACAGATTCTATGAATATCAGCCTACTGGAAAATCCCTCAGATATTCCTTCTCCTCCCCACTTTAAACAGTTCATCCATGTAAAAGAAAATTGAACATATTATTTTCTTGGTTGCAAGAGATTAATCTCTTCTCAGTAATATTCTGGGCTATCTGGCTTGAGTTCAAATAACCTGAAATAACACTGATGTAAATAAGAATAAGGTGAAAGGAGAAAAGAAAAAAAAAAAGGCTGTTTTTTTTATAGCTGACTTAYTGTGTAAGTAGGTGTAGCCGCACCAACATAGAAAGGAGTACTCAATGTCAAGCTATAAATAGCTCCTGCTGAGAGCATAATAGCTCTGCCTCTGCTTTCACAGAGCACAGGCAATAAACTATCACTATTACATTTTAACAGTTTGGAAGCAAAAACATTTAAGCAAAAAAAGTTTCTATTTCTGCAGCAAATCCAATAAAAGAAACATGTTTATGCCATATATAAAGCTGTGTTTATGGAGCACATTCACACTTGAAATATAAAGATATGAAGGTGTGAAAATGCAATGTTTTATTCATGCTAGAATCCTACTTCCAAGAAAATTATGTAATTTTAAATACAAAGCTATTCATTAAGACATTATCTTTACTAACAAATTATTATTCATGACTCGGCAATATTTATACTGTCCATTACATATTTGCATCCAGTGCAATTCTAACAATCAAAATCAGCTTTGCTGAAGATTCAATAAATTCATTTGAGATTCTTTGGAGATAAAAGAAAAAAGAAAGACATTCTGTTTTCAATGAAGATATAAACCATGCATGGTAGCAAACACAACTGTCCAGAATACACTAAGGTTAGAAAATTTATTCCAATAGCAGCAAAACTGATGACTACACTCAGTGTTTCACAAGCCATGTCTTCACATGTTGATTGCATGGAACACCTTTCCTAAGCTTCTGTAAAGCAACTAAGCTGCTTTTCTACATTCTAGCTACTCCCATAGAATCATAATACCAGTACAAATTTCTGGATGCCGGTAAAAGCAACTAGAAACATGTTGTAGCAGGCAGCACTATTGCTTTGCCAGATAATCAGAGGCATCAGCAAGTTGTCAGCAGGAAACAACTGGAATGTATTTCTTACGTAAAATAATGGAACAGATCATGCATGATTTAAAGCTATTAATGGCACTTAACCCACAGCTTCTCCTTACAGAGCTTCTCTCTACAAAAAGAACACTTTATGTTAAAATAAACAGCTAGCAAGCAGGCCTCTTAATATAAGGAAAATATCAGAATTAATGGCAACTCAAGAYGCACAGATTCCAGCCGTAAGCCAGCTTGAATGTTTGTGCACTGTAGTTACAGCCAACATAGCAGAAATTCTGGGAGAAGCAGGGAAGAACACTACTTCTGTATCCAAATCAGTGCCTTAAAAAACAGTATCCTTCTCTCTTTGGAGCCATGTACATTACTTATAACTTAACCAGAAGCTGTGATTCTCCAGAGAAAGTGGTACGTGAACATATAATTAAACACTGTCATAGTACCAAGGCACAACAGGGCTAAATGCAGTAGCACAGAGATCCTGGACGTTCAGTGTGCTGGACATTCACTTACTACAGTCCAGTGTCATGCTTTAGCTTTGCAAGTTGTGTGACCTCAGCACTTAGTTTCTATTTCTTAGATTAAGCCTCTCTGGACAAAATTCTTTTGTCTTTAAGGCATACAGAAAAAAACAATAAATACAAGCACTTTACAAGATAGTATAGGACTTTAGTTTAATTTTCTGATTTGGAATACATTTCTCCAGTAAGTGACTAGAACACTAGCTTTCCAGACTAAGAGCTGTGAACGCAGAAGAAATTCAACAACTTTCTAGAGAGAAACTGGATTTACAACACAAAACAAGTTCACAATAGGAAGACTGTTAACTGATGACTTCAGTAAAGTGCTGTTACCTTTCTCTCTTTCAGTAACTGCTTGTAGCCGCTAGTACCTAGAGACAGAAGTGTAATGAGGACATCTAAAGAAGGAGATGCAGATGCTCTTCCTGAAAAAAAAGAGTAGACAGACTAAACTCACAAAAAAATAACTGCATGAAAGAAAACTAATAATCAAGTTCTTTACAGCTATTTAGCATGTATGGATAAAAATCAGTCTGAACTATTTACCTGGGTACATTTTGCTGATCTCCTGAATGAAGGACTCACTGAAGCCAGCAATGATAGCACCACCTACTGGAACCATAAAATTTTTGTCCAAGCTCTGAACAAAAGCATCTATTCTGCCCACTCGAGCGCCCTTTACCAAAACAAACAAACAAAATCCACAACATATATTAGAAAAAAGCATTTGATAGCATCATAATTACAYAGCAATTTAATTGAAATAAATTTAATTCCTAAAACACTCTCAAACATTGTATTGGGATGAAAAACTAAAAATTGTAGCATTACTTTCTCTTAGCACTGCTGGTTAAGATCATTACTACTGTTCATTGTCTAACTACACAATGCCCCACGCATTCCTCTCTTGCTGTGATTTAAAATAATGATTTTATTCTTGCAAGTCTATAATTAATTTTTTAAAATGTGTATCGAAAATAATGGGAATTATATAGTTAAACTCTATAATCCAAAATGTTTCATAGACGCYTGCAGTAAAAGAGCTACAGTTTAATGCTTCATCAGAAAAGGAAAAGATTTATCTTGGTATATGTATATAATTTGCATTAAAACAAGTAGGTTATGACAGTACTTCTTCATATCAGRCTGCTTGCAATATTAAAAATTCAGATAATTTCCTGACAGTGGAGTTTCCCATTTCCCAGAAAACAAAATGTCATTATATCTAGTTCATCAGATATTCTCAGAGGAACAAATGCAAATTCTGCAGTACAGTTTCTATTTGAGTAATATGTGGCTATGAACTGAGCAATTAAGTATGTAGCATAACAGAACCTGAAAAGTATATTCAAGTACATCCCTACTACATATTAAAACCAAGAAACAGAAATAGAGCTAATACCTATGGCAAAAACAGTGAAAAAAAGGAGATGCAGCTAAAATATAGTTATTATTTCTAAGTTTAAATAGTTTATTGAATGGGAGAGATGAGGAAACATTTAAGAGTTTGTTGGCTTTTTGGTGGGAAGATTAATGCCAGCCACTAACATCCGATTTAGCTAAGAAGTGAACAACAGAGGAAGAGCGTGGCAAATGAAAAGGTCTCAAAAGCTCCTTCCTATTATACTCTTGCAAATTCTGCTCATGCTGTGCTTATTGTGTCCATATTCCTGACTATTCATTAATAACTATTTCCTCACAGACTGTGTATTTCCTGCTGGAGGAAATATCTTTTAATAGATGAATGTGAAACAAATTAGCTCAAATGTATAAATATACATTAGCTCAAATGTATAAATTCCCATAACCAAAAATCAAAAAAATAAAACAAGTCATCTGTCAAAGAAGTCAAGGGAATAAAAAAAATCCCCAAACACAGAAACCAACACACTAACAACTCTATTTGTAGCTTTGTACTCCGGAAAAATTATCATTAAATATATTATATATGATAAAACTCAGCAACTCCACAGCCCCTTCATGCTAGAATTTCATAAACTTGTGCTAGATAAATACAGCAAGCGTGTACTAAATACATGACAAATACAGTATATACAATTTTATATTTTACATAACATTTATGGTTTTGTCAAATTCCTACAATCTCTTACAATTGTATATAAACTGTAACATCACATTTCTGTGTTAATTTTATTCTAATTAAAAATACAGTATGTTGTTAAATGGGTACAGACTAACTTGATATATAATTACCGGCATGTTTTAAATTCATAATAGTTCAAAATCTCCTGGATCCTATTAAAAATATTCCCTCCTCTCTTTTTTTTTTTTTTTTTTTGATTTTAATTTTTTGATTTTTTTTTTTTTTTTTTTTTTTTTTTTTTTTTTTTTTTTTTTTTTTCCTGATGTTGACAACAGAAAGAAAAGACATTACTGAAGAAGCAGCACACACAGACTGCAATGAGCAAAAATGCAAGAATGGCAAAAGTTTCATGGCTGATCTTACATGTTAACCAACCTCCTTTTCAAACTAAAAGAGCAACAGAAATAAAACTTTTTTGAAAAAAACACTGAAAGTAATCTAGTATCCTCAGCTATTCTCTGTGGCAACAACAGCTGTACCAGTGACAACATCTATATAGTATTGTTATAAAATCTTATTCCTCAAATAAAAATCTGTAACTCACATTCTGATGAAGACTAAATTCTCATTCAATTATTATGCCTTATTTTCATTGTGTTAATACATTTATGAATCACTTAGAAAGCTTACAAAAGATATCTTTCCAYTATGAAAGATGTTTTAAAGGAAATAAAAGCTAAAAGAAATTCTGTTTCAGCCCATAAAGATTACATTTATTTTTATTAATTGTCTTCTGAAGTTCTACCTCCTTCTGCTCCATGTTCTCAAATATCAGTCTTGCATGGAATTAGTCTCAAAGCTGTGAAACAGCTGATAAAATATACTAGTGTTGTCTATAATCAGAGATTTACTCATACTATTTTAATTTTATTGTTTGAAATACGTCTCCTACCTGCTGAATAAGATGCATACATTTTGAAGACTGAACTCCATATGCATTGTTGACAATATGAGGAATGTCATAATTAGCACAAATCACAGCCAGCTCCTCCAGTCTATGAACAATAGAATTATCATTTAGAGAAATATTTAAAACCATAAGTAATGTTACAAATCAGAGCATTAAAGACTTTACAAGAAGATCAGAATCAGAAAAGAAACTTCTTTGATTAGTACATTAAGGCAGCAGTGGTACCTTAAGCTATAAAGTTTAATAAGAAAATTCTACTGCCTCTTACATATACTAAAAATGGTTGACAAGTGCTGAAAGTTTTCATGCCTCACTAAACATTTTGTCTAGAATATAACAAATAGATTCCAAATAATTTTGCTTTGAATATAAACTTTTTTTCCATACTACTCTAAGGATTATTAACAGTTTCAG
Source organism: Rhea americana (assembly GCF_003343005.1). Taxonomy (NCBI): domain Eukaryota; kingdom Metazoa; phylum Chordata; class Aves; order Rheiformes; family Rheidae; genus Rhea; species Rhea americana. Next base: position 10,947,955 of record NW_028186978.1, on the reverse strand, counting down.
GTATTTCCATTTTTTTCCTTCTCTGGGTTGAAACAACATAACCTGATAACAGAAAAGATATTCTTCAAAGGAATAGGGAGCCCCAAAATATCTGAATGTGGTTATCAGCAAATTAGAACTTTGTTCAATTGTTTGCTCAAAAATAAAAATAACTTTTTACCTATCTTTAGAAATCCCTGAAATCATAGAATCATARAATCAGTAAGGTYGGAAGGGACCTCTGGAGATCATCTAGTCCAACCTCCCTGCTCAAGCAGGGTCACCTAGAGCATGGTAGACAGGKTTGCMYCCASRTGGGCCTCGAAGATCTCCAGAGAAGGAGACTCCACCACCTCTTTGGGCAACCTGGTCCAGTGCTCCGTCACTCTCACAGTGAGGAAATTCCCCCTCACGGTCAGGCAGAACTTCCTGTGCTTCAATTTCTGCCCATTGCCTCTTGTCCTGTCACACGGGACAACTGAAAAGAGTTTGTCCCCGTCCCCTTGACACCCTCCCTTCAGGTACTTGCACACATTGATAAGTACACGTTGATACAAATTGAAATCACAATGAGCTCACTTTAGATTGATTTCTCAGCAAATCAGGATTTATGTGGGTGCAGAGGACATTTTGGAGTAAGGGTTTTCATCATTTTAAGCATACATGGATACTTCCTCCTCCTCCTTTATTTTAAAGCATTCTAGTCATTCCCTGTTTTTTGAATCCCTTGATTTCTACCAAACTTTTGAATATCTTCTTTAAAAAGTCAATTTGAAAAAAGTATGATAATAAATTAAGATATAATAAAATAATGACAATAGTTTTTAAAAGGCTAGGAAGTTTGCATCTTCAATACATTTTTACTCTCTTTTCATATAGTCTATCACTGTAGCTTATTTACATTCTTACAAACTGTGACAGAGCGTGAAAATGTTTCTAAGAGAGGACATTCCTTTGCATTCTATTTCTACCGCATTACACAGCATTGCTTGCTTAATGCAAGATTCAACTGCAAAACCTCAGATTAAATTTTCTGAGCTACAACCCTTTGGAAAACAATGTCATTATAGTATTAACCCTAAAGAAGCGAGAAGTATTTTATAACTAGGAAACATCAGTAGTATAAGGTACATACTGATCTTACAAAGTTGAGACATTCAGCAGGAGCTGTATAACCAGTATTTTTTTCTTATTCATCAACATCCTGAATCCTGAACTATGTAACATATTAACAGAATATTTCAAGAAACGTGATAGTACATAGGGCAAAGGTTTTGCCTTCTGATCTGCTGATCCTACCCAGATTTATTCCTCACCTTCCACAGAGACTCCAAGGAGAACAGTTCACCCCTAACAGGCTTTTGATGTGTAGGTGAGGAGGATTTTGCGTAAACTGGAAGCATAGATGGTGTACTACTATATAAATTCCTCTTTCTCAYCTCTTGAGACTCAAAGGAGCAATAAGGTAGCTTCTATCAAGTCCTGAGAACACAAAGGACTCTTGACTTTCTCCTTAAAACTATTCTATTGAATAATTACATTCATGTTACAATACAGGACCGTACTGGTAAAAGTTGAATATAGGATTATGCAAGAGAAGCAAACAATTAAGCATACCACTTGTCTGCTTCCATGGCTTAAATTTAAACATTAAAAGAGTAGCTGTCATTCCAGAAAAATAAAGTATTAATGTAAGTTCGGCCACTGCTCAAGTTCCTAAAAGTCACAGAGGACTTACAGAAGTATTTTCCAACTCGTACTTATTTTCCTCTCCTGCTTGTAAAAGTTCATGAACAAAGAAAACTTTCCTTTTTTTCTAAAAAAATAAAGGAAAGCAACAACATACAGAGTTCTATTAAGTACACAAATCAAACAAAACTGAAAAAAAAGACTTTTTTTTCCTTTAGGAAAAAATCTGTTAAATATAATAGCTTAGGGATAACTCACAGCAACAGCCAGTAAAAGACTGTTAGAGAAGTAGTGTCTCTCTAATGAAGGAGATTTGCACAGTAGTGTCTTAGTCCTATMAAGATAGGTAATATTTTAAAGGACAGCTATCGTTACACAAGCATAAACCTCCTTCTCTGGAACAACCCTACAGACCCTAAAATTAAAAAACATACRAACAAACAAAAAAATCATAGCTACCCAAAGCCTTAAAAACGTAGAGATATTTAAAACAGTCATAGAAAATGGTACTTTCCAGAAATGCTGTATAGGATTTACCTTCCTATAGGAAGATGAATATTATGGCTTTCAATAGTTGATGGTATCCTTTAAATAAGTGCATTCAAATGCTCCTGTATCTGTTTTACCATAACGCAGTGCCACTACCTAATATTTCAGTTCTTAGTTGCAGAGGACAAAAAAAAACTCATATGTCAAAAAGAGGCAGATAACAAAAAGATTCATTTATCCAAGCTAACAAATAGACCATTCAAATTTGATACCTTTGATTTAAGTTAGCTAAGAAATTTGCAACTCAATTTCAAACAGTGTTCACTGTATTTTGACAGAATTTTTTTGTGTGTTTGTTTTTACTTTCTCTCTGGCAACACGGTTAACCCATGTCAACTACTGTTATTTTCTGTTGTTTTTTTTTTGAAGTAAAAAAACAGAAGGAAATATATTTTTACTCAATATATTTCAAATTCAGTAGTTTTTTTCTATACTTGTAAATCTTCAATTACATTTTCCAGATACCAAAATAATTAATAACAAAAAATATATTGAATATACTGTAGAGGAACTTTAAATATAAGTCTTTTAAATTTTGTGATGAATTCAAAAAACAGTGATGCTCATTTTGGAAAACTGACTCAACATAAACAAGTGCTTCAGCCACCCCTACTTCAACATATCATTTTCAGTTTAAGAGGTTTTTCAAATAAGCTACATAGCAATAATGTCTCAAATACTCTATTTCCCACTAATGACTGTATTGCTCATCTCTGTTTCAGCTAGTGCTTGAAAGACATCTTGGCAGCAACTGCAGAAGTTATGTACATGGACACATAATGTTAGAAAAGAACGCAATGTATTTTAAGCTTCTTTTAATGGTGATTTAACAGCTGGAAATTATAAGAAGCAACATCGTGCAATCAGGCAGCAAATGTTCAAACCAGGATAAGTTACACCAGGGCAAATTGTCTGTTWTACTTGTATAGCACATCTGCACATCTCAGTTTATTTATATCAGTATATCTTAATTAGCACTAAGAACATCACTGTAATACAGGAAAAGAGTAACTCTAAAAAAAGACTTTTGTTGGCTGTAGCATTTTGAACTGTTTTAATGCATAGCCTTGCATTAAAAAGAACACGGAAAACTGATCAGCAGGCTAAAGGAGAAAAGGCAACCGTAATATTAATTTGTAGCATTAACTGTTTAACTACATTTTCTGGATTACATTTTTGTGAAAACTTACCTGTACCACCTCTGCAAAATTACAAGAGTAACATTCCTTCTCTGGAGATATCCAAGGCCCTCCTGGATGCAACCCTGGCTAACACRCTCTAGGTGATCCTGCTGAGTGGGGAGGCTGGACTGGATGATCTCCAGAGGTCCCTTCCAACCTTACTGATTCTATGATTCTATGATTTCATCCTAGAAGTCCATTACTAATCTCTCAGTCATACAGCAGAAGAAAGACCTTCTGTATTACTCTCACTTTCACCTTCTGTAATATTCTGTTTTCTAATACACTTTTCTACAAGCAGAACATCATTTCAACCTACCATTTCCCTTAAACTAAGGGATAAATGTCTCTTTGCTATATTAATTGTTGACAGTAATTATGCAATTTTAGGGAGATGGACCTAAAACATGCAGGTTTTTTACAAGAGTAAGAACTAATCTACTTACAAAGACTACTTACCTATCAGGTACCCTTGGAGCAAAGCAAGAGGTTGTAGAATGAACACACAGAACATTTTCAGCGCCAAGAGCTTTGATTTTAGCCTCCACTGCTTTGATGTCTGTCCGTAGCTCATCTCCTTCCAATACATTTTCTATCACCACAGGTTCAAAACCTAACCAACACAGACAAGATCCAGAAGTATACCATGCAGTAATCTCGAATCTCAGACTAACTGTGGGTTTTTTGGTTCCAATACAAATTTGAAAAAACTATCAATTTCATAATTAGCAGATTCTCTTAAAAAAAGAAAAAAAGCATGTAATAATGTCTAGCAATGATCATGACGAATTGGCTTTCATCATAAGCCTCTGCCTTATTCATTTAATGAATTTTCAAATTATTTATTTTAAAATAAAGATTCCCATGTTTGACCCCATTTTGAAATTTTTCATATATATATGTGTGTGCGTGTGTGTGTAAAAAACATAATTACATATATAAATAAAAACCCTTAGATTTTAAACATTTCCAGAAGACTATATATAACAGTTGAATTTCATAGGGTTACTTTTCAAGGACATATATGAGCAAACTTTGGGGAGAAAAGGGGGTTTTATGCCCTTTTGCTAAGCGCTGGTGAAGGTGCATCTGGAATCTGGCTCCACTTTTGTAGAGGGAGATCTCCTCACATTGTGTCTCCTCACATTGGAGAGGGTCCATCAGAGGGCCACCAAGATACTGGGGTACTGTCACAGTGAACATAGCCACAACTGAAAACCAGAAGCYGGGACTTGTTCCATCTGAATAGACTAAAGGGAAGATCTAGTAGAGCATCCAGCCATATGAAGAGGAATAACAAAGACGACATCTCCTTGGTAGGATATAATAAGATGCCACAGTCAAAATTTGGCTTTTTAGATTCAGAATGGACAGTAAGAAAACCATTTTCACTACAAGGATAGTGCATCAACGGAACAAGCTAGCCACAGAGGTTATGGAATCTCCATCCTCAAAGATTTTCAAGATTCAGCTTGACAAAGCCACAGCTGACCTGTTCTAGTGTTGGTGACAGGCCCACTTTAAGTGAGAGCTTGGACAAGAGACTTCCTGAGATCCCTTCCAACCAATACTTCTGCAATTCTATGAGTTTTTAAACTTACCTAATTTATCAGTCAGTAATGGCAGATCTTTCTAATGAAAGTAATTTGGCAAGTAATTTTCTAATATTTAGCCCTAAGGCTTTACGTATAAAATATTAAGAAACAGGAAAAGCCCTGCAATTGTGTGTGTCTTCCTTGAGTTTTTACTGACACTCAGCATACCAAATAAACTCCATTACTTAAGCTATTGCTCTGAAACAGGGTAAGAATTAAAACAATTTTCTTTACGTGGTAGGAAGTCATGGGATACCTCTGCATAAGACCACTCATTTACAGAACTTCTGTACTGTGTTTTGTTAGTCTCTTGTTAACATTTTTACATATCCCATATTCCCTGTTCTGAACTGCTGCAGAGAAAAATTTTCTTGTAAAAGCTTGTCCATTCCTGCTTTTTGTCCAATGATTCAGAATTTTACTACTGATTTCTGAAAGAGCAGAGTGGAGCCAGTCATGGAAGCTGTTCATATTTCTAGTTTCTTAGAAAAATAAAAATCATAAAACTATATATTCCCTTCCCTAAACAGGTGTGGCTTAGGAGCATCATCAGGCCAGTTGAACTGATTTTTATTTTCTCAAAAATTTGAGAAAAGGAGAACATGCTTCATAACCAGTCAGCTCCTCCTTACCCGCAGTTATCATAGATTTAAAGCAAGATTTCTGGTCTATACGTGGCCAAATAATGTATTTTGCCTTTGGTCTCTTGTGCCGCAGTGTTAAAAAACACAGAGTTAGACTCATTCCAGTTGCCATAGGAACAACAAAGCAATTGGTCACTGTCCGGACACCTGCATATAAAAAACAAGTCAGAAATTAACATAAAGAGAACACGATATGCCCTTGCAGAAGAGAAATACTTTTAGCTTTACACCTACCAGCCAGCTTTATAATATCCAGAACTACTGAATTAGTAAGTTTGTTCAAAAGGCTAGACCCTGCAGCTTTAGGCTGGACAGCAGAAATATCACCCGACCTTCCAATTCCATGGATCAACCTAAACAGAAAAAATTGAAAACATTCAAAATTTTTCATGTCCCAAAGCAATATTTCTCCTTGATGAATAAAATTTATTTTGATAAACAATTCTGGAAAACAGTGTATCCAACATAACATCAAAATTTGCCATGAGTTCCACTATAATAAATTACATATATTAGTATGAAACTGTTTTTTTTTTTTTTTTTTGAAGAGTAGATTAATAATGTTCCGATAAGCAAATAAAAACCATGAGAAGGCACACAGTTCCAACACCTCTAGTGTCTGTACACTTGTCCTTAGGAAGAGTTTGAGGCATTAGCTCTTCTTGATGTACATTTAATTAGCATTATAAATGATGCCACAGCTGTGCACCTAACTCCCAAGAAAACCAAGTCCATTGCCTAAAATGCAGTGTATACATATGGTGTTGGAGATACTCCTCTGACACATGCTTCACCTTCATAGGGTTGTGAAATGGTCACATATACTGTGACAAAATGTCCTAAAAAACATTTAGGTTGCTGTAACACTTTGCTCATCTTTTTTACATCTTCACACTATCTACCTTGTTCCACTATTCAAAATTATGTATTGTGCAATAACACTTCTTTCTGCATTCTACATTTATAAACTACATTTACAAATGCTGGATATTATTTAGTGCCTTTCAGGATGGAAGGATTGTAACACTCCTTACAAAATATAAGCTTACAGAAATAACTTTACTCATTGCTGAAATGCAGCAGCTGCTCAAGTAAGCTAGTAACAACACACATCTATTTATGGCTTTAATATCATTTTTGTTTAGGGAACAGAATGAAATGCAGTCTGATGAACTGATGGAATTCAAAACTTCTAGAAGCACAGTTTTACAGTTTAAATGCTTTTCTCACATTTTAAGCTAATTACAATAAATTGATAATTAATTGAAACTTGCACCTAGTTCTCAATCCTCACTTTCCTAGTTCCTGGTATGTTCTTAGTGGCCTTCTCAGAATGCTACTTTTTCTCTTCTGTATATACGTACTCCTCCCTAATACTGGTCCTTGGCATTTATAAAGCTAGAAGTAAAGAATACTTGAGAACTATCTCCTGGTATTTTTAAACTCCCAAATTTATCTGTAGAAGTTGCTGCACAAGTAAGTGGAGTGGCAGAAAGCGCCTTAGAAAGCCCCTCCTTGCTACTGCTGACACTTGTATGTGAAGATGAGATGCCAGGTGAGTCATCCTAGAGCAACAATAGCTAACTGATAGCCCAGGCTCCCTCTGCCAAGAAATTTGACAMGTCTTCTCTAGTGCTGTCACAACGCAATACGTACTCAGATACCCTCCCTAGAGCGACCCATATCTCCCTTACCACCACATGTATCTCAGTCAGACTATAGAGCAGTACAGAAAATGAAAAAGTCAAACTCATGTATTAGTGGTTTTCTGCATTAATTTTTCATGGTACAGTGAGGCTTTTGAAAGCTGTTTAGCCTAAAGTAATTCAGCTTCCATATGATAAAGCTTACTAAAATTCTTATCTCTGGTATACTTTGGTGCAAATATTTCAAGGAGAAACATTTGAGGAAATTTTACTTTGTTTCATTCGTGTTCAATGAAACATCAGCAAAGATGCTCAGCACAGATCACTACTGCCAAAATCCTCACAAATCCTGATAAACAAATYAATCCAGAGCCTCTAGAATTATATCATCCAAAATACCCACCAAGTATTAATAGAGCTTGAAGCTATTAAAAACTTCTTGTCTTTATAGATCTGCATACTTCAAATAAAATCAATTTCAATACGTGTTTATATGGACATCAACTAATCATCATCACAAAAATACTAAAGAATGTAACAATCAAAATACAAAGAGCTGTTCACTAGAATTTTCAGTATGTTACAATTATAATACTCCAGTAGTTTTGAATAATATACAGATGCTGAGCTCTATATGGTTAAAAAAAGGCAAGCAATGTCCTTGYAGGCAATCATCTCAATATCTTATGTATCTACCAGCTGAGCATACAGGAGATAATCTTGAGAAAAGATTTTCATTACATTCCAGACTTTCCAATGAGTTATAAATGAAAATTCAATACAGAAAGTTGTATCACTTCAATATAGCATTACATGGTTTCTCAAATACTACCAAAGTTTCAGCTAACAAAATGTAGTAAAATAAGCACTTTGAAAATATTAATAATAAAATAGAGTAATTCAAACTGCCTATAATTTGTACCTGTAATGCCTTCGGGCAACCAGCCCTGATGCTACTCTTCCTTCCCTCTCACCCACACCACAGTTGCCAAGGAAGTTGTTGCTATCCATTATGGCAAGTTCATGAAGAAACAGTTCAATGGTACTTTCATCCCATCCATCTTCAGGACACTTTCCCTTAATAAAAATAGTAGTAATGTAAAGCTAATTCCTAAACTTGGATAATTAATAATTAATACATCTTTATACAACCTGCTTTGTTAATATAACCCTTCTTTTCTGTGCTGAATAGTATTTCTACAGTATTTTGATGCTATTTTCTGTTTTTTTATCATCTAATGTTATGATGCTGTATTCAGAGAAGAGTTAAACAATAAGCTTTCCATATATTCTATGCCATTACATTAGCATATCCTATTAAAATAGTCAGAATATTTTCCACTTTCCAATACTCTTTAACATACACACAACTCCCCCCAGCACATACTAGTTAATTACTTCCTAGAAGAGTGTATACACAAACATCTAACACTATATGTCTGTAACTGAGAACGTTGGAGAAAATGGAGATAATTGGGATACTGGAGAACCAAACTTGTTAGTTATGAACAGAACTGAAAGACAGTTTCACTTATAACATATATTCTTACCTATATTTTCCCTTCTAGTTATTGCCTAAAGCCTAAGYGTTATACCAAAATTGGTTTCTGTTACCTGCTGTGCAAGCAACCAACAGACACACATGATCGAGATACTTACTTCATTTCTGCACAGAGATGGGTGCTACGTGGTAGATCCATAATGCTAGCACACCTTCTCCTTTTCTTGTCCTTTATTTATATACACACTTTTCAAGGAGTATTTTATACAAATTTTCCCACTGGTTACAATTTTATCCTATCACATATTTGCGCCATGCTTGCGCTTTAACATTCCTGTTACTTAGTGTAAGAAGCGGAGAAGGTGGGTAACATCATTATCTCATTAATCAGTTAGGGGGGTGTAATTTAATATGTTAATAAGACTTAATGAACTTATAGGTTACTTTAGTTATTCTGCTGTCATTGTCTTGTTGACTCCTCACATTCTTTAAAAYGTTGTGGTTTCCTCGAAGTTATTTGGCTGGAACCAGTTGTCCTTCACATTACTGTTTTACGATATCCTCTATCCCTTGTCCTTGAGTTTTGTCAGCTATTTGCAGGGTTTCCACAGCATCATTCCAACGTAAGGAAATCACCTACAGAGACTAAGCTATCAAAGACTACAACCAAATGCACATTCTTACCCTCATCTTTCCGTACTGTGTTCAAAACTGCACTCGCCTTTGCAAACTGCAGAAGTAATCTTCAGAAGAGAGGAACTCTAAACCCATAAAGCATTCCTACAGCATCTCAATTTTTTTTTTTAATCTCACAATAGGAGTAGAAATAATTCAAACAGTAGATGAGGTGACTAAGGAAGGCATTTAAGAACAGAAACATTAAGAATTCACTGATAACGACTTTGGTAGGTTTGAGCCAAAAAGAAAACGCCATTGTTTTGCCACTTTGCAAGTAGCACTTATCTTCTGCCTCTTGTAACAACAGTGTATTAGCAACACATTGTCTTGAAAAATTCCTTCAACTGTTTGCTGAGCCTCCTCGGCACAGCCTGTGCAGTACAACCTAGGGAAACTTATTTTCCCCCAGCTGCAGCTTTTCGTTTCAAGGCTCTGCAGGGCCTCTGCCRTTACGGCGGGGCAAGCCAGCCCTCCGAGCTCCCCCCGGCAGCGCGCCGGCCGAGCCCCGCACTCGCCCCGCGGGCCCTGCCAACCGSCACGGAAGATGGAGGAGAGCCCAGGAAACGCAACGAAGGAGCTGCCGGGGCCGGACGGGCAGGGCCCCGCAGGGCAGCGGCTGCCGCGCAGCAGGCGGCCCTCGAGCAGGGGCCGAGCCGCGGTTACCTGCTCCAGCAGCGCCCGCAGGCGCAGCTCGTGCGCGCGGCGGCCCTGCGCCCCCTGGCGCACGTAGGCCGCCGCCACCAGCCGCTCGCTGCGGCCCAAGTTCTCGGCGTTCATGGCGGCCGCTCAGCTTGGCTCGGCTCCTGGCGGCTGCCGCCGCTCTGCGCAGGCGCAGCTCAGCGCGCCGGGTGGTCSCGGGACCCCCTCCCGAGCGGCTCAGTTCCCGCCGGAGGAGCTGGCGGAGCAGCGCATGCGCCGCCGGGCAGCGCCGCCGCCGGCCCCGCCCCGCCGCGCGGAGCCCCTCGCGGCGCGCTGAGCCGTGGGGTGCTGCGGCCGGCCGCCCCCGCCCCGCCCCGGGTACGGTGGCCGGCACTGGCCCGCGCCCTGCGAAGTGTCTCCATTTTCCTCTCTTTGGGCACATCTCTGTGTGCTTGGGGGCGAAACCCTCGGGGAGGGAGGCGGTGGGGTGGGGGAGCCCAAGAAACTAATTTGTTGGCTATGCAGAACCTGTGCGTTTTTTTTCTTTTTTTTTTCCTCCAGATAAGAGCCTTTTTGCCCTGTGCAACTTTCAGCAAGCAAAACTAGTTCTATTTGTGGGACTGTCCRTAGTAAATAAAAGCAAATTGCACATTTGGTGAAGCTGTGGCCCAGTGTACGTTACAGGGGTATAGACCTTGCAGGCCTTGGCAGTGCAAAAAATCCATTGCAGGTAGGGACATGCTAGGAGGAGGGATTGTGTTTGCTTTCCTTAATATATTAGCTGGGAAAGTATATAGTTACGCCAACAGAAAACCTCTTACAGGCTTTGCACCTGTGCTAGAAATTGCTGGTGAAGCCTCTGCCGAGGAAGCTCTCCTAGAGCACATGGGCCCTTTGTGCCCTGCTGGCTGCCCCCACTCTGTCCTTTGTATTCAGGCACTCTTAGGCTATGGTAGGTTGCTGTTTGCCTCCCTAAAATGACCCTAACTGGAGTGCAAGAACTGAACAGGTGAATTTCCCCACTTTTTTTTTTTTATGTTAGATTTCAGGATAAATAACCAGTGTATGAGTTGTTGTGTTTAGTTTTGACCAGATGTACTTGGTCAACTGATTTTTTTTATGAAGTCTTATCTGATTCTTCTGTTCTACAGTTCTGAGTTTAGACAGTTAAACAGCATGAGAAAAGTACATAGTGACCATCCTGCTTACAGTCAACTGTAGCTCTAATTAGCCTGATTATGATCTGTTAGGTGTCTTGGCAAAGTAATCTTACACACCTGTGTGAATTGTTGGCTCAGACTATAATTAACACAGTTTGTTACCTTTTGAGCACAGAAGAGCTTTTCATATTAAGCTGTCCTGCTTCTTAGCTTCTCCCCTTCACCCCTACCATGTTGCATCTGGATTGTTAGGAGGAATTGTWATAAATGGTATCTTAGAAATCTGGAGCATTTTTTCAGCTTGTTCTTTTTCTGAAAATATCACAAGAGGGCGCTCACCTAAAGCTAAAAGCATACTGAYTTGGTGCGCATTTGTGTGCATACTCAATTTTCTTCTTTTCTGCTTCTCCCATTCCAGTACTTAGACACAGTGCTCAGATACACACGATAGGATAGACTCTGAAGGATGCAGACAAAAGCGTTATCATGAAGAAAATGATCCAACTTAGACTCATTATTTAAACAGTTAATAATTTTGATCCAGGCAGTTAATACTCTGAATTAAAGTTAATAACTATTACAGTGATCTGTATTTTGCTTAATTATGAGCTATAATAAAGTTTGAACTCTGAACTATTGAAAATTGAGGCAATGTAAAGGCTTGTGTAGATTAAGGGATATGAACAAATTGTAGAATTCACATTACAATTGAAGATCAAAACTAACAGTTAACTGTACACGTATGCTGGTATGTGGAAATGGATCTCTGAAAYGAAAGAACTAATGAGTTATTTCTTACTTAGTTTACTTGAAAGAACTTTCAAACTTTTTAGAAACTCAGTGTTATTCAGACAGCCACAGTCACTCAACTAATGCAGATAAATGGAGATACAGTCTTCTTCAATATCTCGTGGGAAAAATGTTAGATTTCTCCTGTATTTCTCTGATCTTTTTACCCTGTGTAACAAAAAGTTTAATATCCAGTAATTTTCTGTACAGAAAATTAGATCCACTTGCTGTAAACTTCATATAGTTGCTTACTAGGTGTAAAATACCTATTCATTTGGACTGAAGTCACATTTAACTGAGTATGTTCACTTTTAGTGGAAAGAATTGAAAATAGAAAAGCAAATTAGAACAGATTTTATCACGTTACAGGTATTAATAGCTACACAAGCAAATGATACACGATTTAGTTCCAAAGTCCACAGCTGACAGGTAACCTGAGATAAAACAAACACAACTCAAGCGTTTCAGCAGCTTTTATTTTGTCAATAACTAGGCAAATAACTTTTATTTCAGTAATAGGTGAAACGAATCGTTATACCATGAATAATTATGAGAAAAATAAGTACATGCAATTACGATTTTCTCTGAGAATTTACTTGCTCCCGGTACAATCCAGAATCTCAGTTCTGTGCGAGAAGCGCTCCATGCATGTATTCTTCTCCTATATTTCACTGAAGTCTTTTGAGTAGTTCGGAGCGAATTTGAATACTGAGGAAAGACCCCCTCGCGCGGACAAGCCTGTGAGGGGGCACCCACGGCGAAGCCTCGCCGTGTGCTGGGGTTGCACGTGGGTTCTTCTTCAGGTGAATAAGGAATGCAAAGAAGGCCGTGTGACCACGGGAAGCGTTACGGTTATATTCACTGTGATTTCACTATTTTTTCTACCTCCTGCTGGAAGTTACAGCCGTAGCGTAGAAAAACATTGTATCAAGTGTGGGGAGGGAGAGAAACTGGAGAGCGGTGACCTTGGGGACGAGCCAATTCCGGGTCGGGAATAAAGCGAAGCGGGGGGATGCTCTGGTTAGGTGGCCGGCAGTGAAACCAGCGCGGCGCCCTGCGGGCAGCCGCAGTCGCGGTTTCC
>NW_028186978.1:10913493-10934020 GCF_003343005.1 Rhea americana | reverse complement strand
CCGCGGCCGCGCCCGCACCGCTCTCGGGCGCTCTCGGGGCTTCGCACGTCCGCTGTCCCGGCGCGTTTTGAGGGGGCTGATAAATGCCTGCTGTGCCGCGAAGAGGGAAAGCATGCGACGTGGAAAATCAGAAATCAAAGTCCTTGAGCATGAGTTTGAAAAGCGTAAACGTGGTCGTTACTTAACTCTGAAGATACGGGCGAGATTATAATGGTCACAGTTTTTACTATGTTTGTTTTTTTTTTTTTTCCTTTTTCTTCAGACTTTCTGCCTTCCTGATTGTGTATAACTTTGTAAATAGATGTAAATCTATGGCCTTCTCTTAATAAACAGCATTTGCTGATGTAGTTACACCATAGGATTGGTTGCTAGAAACTCACGAAAACTTTTCATTTTGCAAGAACAGCTTACAAAACTTTTTGAGCAAAATAAGTTGTGCTAGCTGCTTTGTTTTAGCATACTTCAGTATTTAAGAATAAAATCTCACCTTTTAAGCTGGAGTCTTAAGACACTGTAATGTGAACATGGTGCTAAAACAGTAGAATTTTCCTGTCTTGTTCCCAGAAGGCTTTTAAAATGTGTTAATGAGACAGGGCTTTTAAAAAAACATACCTGTCAATATTTTAGAATGAAGGCTGGAGTCTTGTGCTACTTAGGCAATAAGTAGGTAAAATGCAGAGCGCTTCTTAGGATCTGCCCCAAGAGTGTGCATGAAAATCTCGGAAGTGTGATCAATCACTGCACCTTCCTCTTGCTTCCTTGTCTATGCCTTTTCTGTACCRCAGACATCTGAAAACCATGGTTGGTTGCATGCTGCTCTCTGGGTCGTGAAGAACAAACACGCAACAGATGTTACTGATACTGATCAGTGCAATACCAAATAATGCAATGCTATTTAGCATTAACTTTTTTTGAGATACAAAAACTTGGTCACAGTCAGCAAATACTCGTGGCAGTTCAAATGGCTTGTTTTCATATGGATACTGTTAACAGACTTAAGGAAAACTTCTTATAACTGTATATTTTCTTGTTTCCATCTTATGGGGTTTTATACTGCCCACATCACTGTAGTAACAGAAGGCTTTCTAGTAGCAGAGGAGCAACACTGAACAAAAGCTTCAAAAACATTTTTTTTCCTCTTCTTCCCTAGAGGAATAATTGACCCTACAGCRTAGTATATTAAACCTTTTTGTTTGTTTTTAAATTTAAGATATTTCTTAATTACTAATTAATGACTTAATTGCTAGAAAAAACTAGGTTGAAGAATATATTCCTCAAGACAACAAGGCTCCTGATGGTCTTAGCTTCTGAAATGAATGYGTAAGAATTAAAAATTGCCCTCTGAGAAAATTTTCTTCTGTATAGGCAACTTCAGTCCTGATGGTAGAAAGTTCCTCTGTAGGGCCTCTCCCTGGGAAGGTGAATATTTATCTTAATGTGGATATTATGTTCTACAGTAGTAACAGTACAAAACCCCAGTTTTGTTTTCATTGATGCAAAGGTATAGCATAGTAACAGCTGAGCTGTATGTTCTGATATTTCTCCACATCTTTTGATGGCAGACTTAACTGAAAACAATTTATTARTTGTCACTGATAATTTCAGTAGGAGTTATTAATTTAAACTATAGTCTATCTGATTTAGTGGGTTGCAGTTGTTACTCCTCAAAAGTGAGCTGTCATTAGTTCTAAATCTATTTCTAACTTATGCTAAGACTGTCCTATGTTTCATGCTTTTTATTGTTTTGAAGCCATGTTATTATTTCTGGGTGGTTTGTGAATAAGCAAGTGGTAGTGGTCCAGGAAAAAGTCTCAAAGAATGGCCTGTGCTACAAGAAAGTGTTAGCAGTAAAACAWTAGGAGCAATTTTTGATCTGTCTGTCCCTAAACTGTTTAGGAGTAACTCTTCTGAATGATTCTGGTGTGTCAAWTGTCTTTCCAGAAGGATGTACAGGTTCTTTTATCTTACACTTCCTAGAGTGCCGAAATAGGAATAAGGCAACATTGTCTGTGAATACTTAATTTAGAATAATATGGCAGCTTCTGAATATAGGAATAAACCCTAATTTCTGCATAGACCTATTAAAATGACATCAGTAAGAATGTGGTATAATTCTAGCCTAAAAATAAGTTGCTGAAACTTCTGGTTTCAAGAGTTATGATAAAATAATTTCAAAGGATTTAAATAGCAGTAAATATACAAAATCTTGGCAACTGTTTTCTAGTTATTATCTAAATGTTTTGCRTTATTATCTAAATGTTTAGCATCTGTGAAGAGCTGATATTTTAGTCAATGCACATACAAATTTTTTAAGTAGCTTATAGTGCTTTAATATTGGGATGATGATGGCRTGCAATATTTAATCAAGGTATTAATGCTACTTGTCAGTGATCTGATTAGAGTGTTTACTGAGTAATATCAATGTGTCCTGGTAGCAGTTAATATGTTAGCAAAGCTGTTAGCCAAATGATACCCTTCTAATATTTAGTGCTTAATGGACAATTTACTTTCAGATAGCTTAAAAAAAAAGAAATACTTTGTAGAGTCAGTTAAAAGAAATACATAAAAGCATGAAAGCTTTGGTGCACCCATGTGGTTTTTGACAAGCTTGTTTGTGAATTTTTTTTGAATTATTTTTCAGACTTTCTTATGTAAATAAATCTTAAATCATTGGAACAATACAGAAGTTTTCCGATGGTAATCTCAAATTGGTTGTTGCAGATTTGGCAGTTTTATTTTAAACAAAAGATTTATTGAGCATTTATTTGGTGAAATAAAGTTTCAGTGATCTAATAGGTTGAATTTTTCAGCTTTCTCTTGAGTTAGCATTAACRGGAAAAATTTGTAAGTTTTCTAGGTATTTACTTATGTTGTTCTTAATTCTTAGTATAAGCTGCACTGAAGAGTGCTTTTTTATTAATTTTCAGGAAACACAGGACATACTGTTGATATGAACGTATTTTTGGATGATCCAGAATTTGCAGAAATTATCCTGAGAGCAGAACGAGCTATAGAGTGTGGAGTTTTTCCAGAGAGAATTTCTCAAGGATCCAGTGGGAGTTATTTTGTCAAGGATCCCAAGGGGGTGAGTGCATTATTGCTGAACTAGACAGTATCAATTAATTTAAAAGATGGAAAAGCATTTAAATAAATTGTTTGATAATTTATTGTATGCTAAAATCATCGTCAACTAGATTCAGAGAGAGTATTTCTTTTTTGAAATCAGAAAAAATAATTCTAATCAGTTCGTAGGATTCTTGCACTTGTATACAATGAAAGTGAAACCTCCGTTTAGATTTCAGCAGGCTTTGATTTCAGATCAATTCCTCAATTTAGTGGTACTGTTCTTTGTAGGTTTTCAATTTGTATACTTCTGTGCATGTATTCAAACTTGATATTGCTTTTAAAGTGGAATTTTGAAAGAAGATTGTATCTTATTTGATTAACATGCAATAGAAGAGTTCTGGGTGAGTGATCAAATATTTGTTCAGATCAATACTTTGCAAAAATCAAATGTATGACTTTTCAAAGGGTACTTTATGGTTTTACACTAAGAATACTTTAAAACTATTGCAATGTTTATTGGAGGCTTTCTTATGCTAGTGTGTGCAATCAAGTTAAGTTTTTTTTTTCCTTAAAAATCAGGGTGAGTGGAGAAATTACTAGGAAAGAAAAACCCTGCCTGTTCTGGATTTACATGTTTGCAAATCTGTGTTGTATAAAGCCACTTTAAGACTTATTTCAGTTGAATTTGATGGCTAGCAGTGATTTGCTCTGCCTTGTGGCTAATGGGATCACATACATCACTTTACTATAGTAGTTGGTTTTACTGCTGTTTTGCATTGACAGTCGTAGTGCTGTTTTTCTTAACATCTAGGTTCCTAGATGTTCTTSTTGTTGCTGGTTTTTCCCCTCTTCCTCCCTTTCTTCCTCCTTCCCATGCAGGTAATATTTAAATGCAAGTATCCAGGAGAAATGAAGATGTATTAAAAAAAAGGGGGGGGAGGAGGGGACTGGAGTGTGTGTTTTTTTTTTTTTTTTTTTTTTTTTTTTTTTGGTAGTCCATGAAAGTAATTTCAATGCAAAACATGAATATATTTGCCACCAAGGGATTGCAGGAATATTGATACTAAATTCCTTGCTTTCTTTCAATTTGCCTTTATTTTTTGTGATTATCTTTATTTTTTGTTGTGGTTTAGAGATAATCTAGATTATTCCTTTTAAAGGTTTGATAAAACTTTGTTTTGTCAGTAGTGCAACTCCCATTTGTAGGATGAATCTCACATCCTGTTTGAGATCASCTAGAGTATTGCATCATTCTACTTCGGACCAGTTTTGTGACCAGCTTTCTTTCTCCTGCTTTCCTTCTTGTGTAATCTCCTCCGCCTTATGTTGAAGAAGAGCTTATTAAGGAAATGCTTAGCTTTCTTATTTGTTAAATTCTGAAGTGTTTACTGGCACTAATACTGAGTTCAGCTGCAAGTTTAGCTAGCTTTCTATTAGGTTTAGGTCTGTTTGGTTCTATCTAAAAGATAAAACTGAAGCTGTCCCAATAAAATTACCTTTGCACATTTCTTTGCCTCAGTCATGTTCTGATAGGAAGCAGTTCAGYCCTTCAGCAACACTGTTGCTGGTGTGATGAATGTTTCTGTGTTTGTTGCTCATTGATTAACCAAATAAAAGACATTATCTCTGTTACAAATGCAAGCTCTTCCACAGCACATCTTTGGTAGTTCAGCCGTTCACTAATTGGTAATGTCAATAGAGCCAATTAATTTTGACTTGCAAAATTAGGACTGGCCYGGTAGGTTGTCTGCACACTGAACTGTCTGGTTCTAGTCCAGGCCCTAATTTGAATGGCTCTGCAAAATTTAGCAACTTAGTGAAACCTTAAACTGTCTAGGTTGTGCAAACTAGGTGTGATAGTATATCACAGTAAGGCCCAAGTGTGTAATGGAATGAGCTAAKTTCCTTCTTAAAATGGTCTGTTTGTATGAAATATTATCCAGAGAGTTTCAGAAGAGTGATAATTAATGGTTTAGCTTATACTACCAAATACACTACTGTGTTTTCTGGGAAATTAAAAGCTGCTGACTTTGGTTAGAGCACCTCCATGTGATTCAGTGGATTCAATTAAACAACTTCTTAACAATTCTAAACCTAACATTGGAACTTTGACTTAAGGAAGTGTGCCAAATAAATCCAGCATCCAAGGTGTTGCAAAATTTTAAAAAGCCAATTTAATAATATATTCAACAAGCATTGGTTTGCGTTTCAAATTGTTGTGTTACATAGAGTATTTACTGTAAGCATAAAAACCTTTTGCACAGGTTTAAATTGAATTTTAACTGTTCTGTTAAGTAAACTTGATAATGATTTTGAGTGTAACCTTAGAATCACAGATAATAGTAAACTGAAAACAAAGGATTTGTCACTTTATTTCCTCCCCCTATTGATGGGAAACTTATTTTGTAGGATTAATGCAAATAGTGATGATTGATAATTTGTTTCTCTTGGTAGTTGATGAAATTAAATCGCAATGGGTGGATGAGATGGGCAGTGCTATTGATGTCAGTCTTGTGTACTTTATTTATAATCTGAATGAAACAAATTCTCTGTAGTTAGTCTGCTTTGAGAAAGTAAGATTAAAAGCAGATGAAAACTTACTAGAATCTAGAGGGACTAGTCTCTTCCTTTCTGTAATCAAGGTAAACAAGCACTTACTGAAGGATGATGATATTTGATTTGCCAGGAACCTYACTGATGTCTTATAATCTTACCTGTTTGGCGTGAAACAGCTTTGAGACTGCTGGTGCAACTACAGTGTTGGCTTATTGAGAGAGCCAACTTTTCATGTGTGTTCAGGAGAGAACTGATAGGTAAAAYGCTTTCTAAACAGTTTCAAATCTTTGAGATAAGAATTTATCATGACCCTGTGGAAGGAATGAAGATGAACCATTTCTAAATTTGAGCTGTAGGAACATCATTATGTGGACTTCATGCATTATGCTAAAATATCACAGATGATCAGAAGGTTGTATGTTTTAGTGTAATAGCAATTCTGGGGTTTGTGGCTCACAAATACAGAATTGTGTAGGAGGCGCTTTTGATACCTCTGTTGTAGAGCTGGGTCATCTTACATGATTCCTGGTGAATGTCTGTCTAACCTGTTCCAAGTGGCATCCCAGCTTGAAAACTGTGCAGCCAGGTAGTGCATTCCAGTGTTGAGCTGTTCTTAATGTGCAAAWGGATTTTTCTTCTCCCATCTTATCTGTTGGGATGGGGATTTAAAACTATCATTTATCATCACATTAGCAGTGGGTGTGTTGTTCTCCATAGCAATYTACTGTATAGTTAGAGATTTTATGTCCCCATTTACTGAGCCTTAAACTAAACAATTTCAGGCCATATAATCTTTCATTTGCATTTTTCTCATTGTTCTCATTCTTTTCAACTTTCTCCAGTTAGTTCACATCTATCTTGAAGTATAGTACCCAAAATTGGACACAATACTCTTAAGYAGATTTAAGCTTTACTATATCTCTCCAAAGTAAATTATGATTGATAATGTGAAGCATTGTCAGCTTTGATCTGAAGAATCTGCAACARCTGTAGAAGATGACACTGCTCTCTAGAATTGCAATCAAATAATGTCAGAATTATTTTTAGTCTATTTTGTTTACTGCTTTTAGATAAAATACAGAAGATCAGAGGTAATATATTTTATTAACACACAGTGTGTTTGTCACTTTTCTGGGAACATTGCATCTTTGTCTGGAAAACCTAATCAATGAACCGATGGGGAGACTGAAACCTACGTTTTTGAAACTACTGTTGAAAGTTCTTTGGWTTGTAAAATGACAGTTCTTTTTAATTTCGAAAAGCTAGTAAATGTTAGCTCTACTTTAGGTTTTCTGTTATGAACAGTTTACTTTGAATTCCTGCTACCTCTAGACAAACATTTGATGATAAACTTATTTGGAATGCTGTTTTGTTAATTCTAGTTTTATTATTTCATCATCTGAAAAGAGCAAATTGTAAAATGCAGTGGATAATATTTAAATTCATTTTGAAAATGAGTTATTTGAAAGTATTAATATTGTTGCAACTGAAGTATTTGTGCTTAAAATTTCTATTATATTTCTTAGAAAAGCATTGGAGTGTTCAAACCAAAATCTGAAGAGCCTTATGGACATCTAAATCCAAAGTGGACCAAATATTTTCACAAGATTTGTTGTCCTTGCTGCTTTGGCAGAGGCTGCCTCGTTCCAAATCAGGGATACCTCTCTGAAGCTGGTGCCTATCTTGTGGATGACAAGCTAGGGCTAGGAGTTGTACCTAAAACTAAGGTAAAATTGAACTGCATAAATTACCAGAATRTGAAAAATACAGATTTGTCTTTCTCAGGATTGTAGTTGTGAAGTCATCCTTATGTATCATGTATCAACCCTAAATCATTTCAAAACTATTGCAGGGTCTAAGGCACTGTGGTTTGGAACAGTGTCCAACTGTGAGATTTTGTTGTAAAAAGTTAAATTTTAGATCTGAATTGAATATCTCTTCTTGAATTACTTTTGTTTCTAGTACTTTCTGGTGCTTTCATGCCTGATGTTTTGGTGAGGGTCGTGAAGAGTGCAAAAAGCAGCATATAAAGATCCCCAGTTATAAGTCTTTTTTCAAAATTTTCTGTTCAGGCTATATGAAATAGCATGTGTTCATCTTTTCACGTGGAATTTTTCTGTATAGAAAAAGCTTGATGCCTCCTGTTTCGCAGTTGAGCATAAAACTTACTGTGAAGCTATAGTTAAAATAAGAAACTCTGACCTATGTTTTAACTTTTATATCTTAAGATTGTCTGGCTTGTCAGTGAGACCTTTAACTACAGTGCAATAGATCGTGCAAAGTCAAGAGGAAAAAAATATGCTTTAGAGAAAGTGCCAAAAGTTGCTAAAAAATTTAATCGAATTGGACTACCTCCTAAGGTAAGGTTAAAAAATAGTGAGTTATGCATTTCCTTCTCTTTACATAAACAGTTGACTAAAAAAACTCAATATTCATAGGTAACTTCTTTTSATAGATGAAAAACTTTTCTCATTAAAAGCAATCTGTGAATGACTGAAGGTTGATAGATAGGGTTGATCTTAAGCAAATTTTGACTACTTGGTTTATGTCATTCCTTCATTTAAACTGCTTCTATGAGCTARCCACTTTTTGTATGACTTTTTGCAGTCTTGCTTTCTCTTGGAGAAGTAACACTTTCAAGTGTTCTACCTATTCCCCTCTCCTTGACTATTTAGTCTTTCTCTTCAGTATCATTCTTTCATATTGTGTAATTACTTCCCCCCCCCTCAGTTCGATTAGCTTGTAATTTCATTTTCCTAACTTTTTTTTCCCTTCTGTGTGTCTTTTTCATTCTTTAAGGTATCTTTTTGTTATATTCATCTTTTTGTTGCGTTCATCCCACCTTCTTTTCATTTTGTGTGCAGTACTACACTGACTAAAACCTCACCTGCTGAGCTATGCATGCCTTGTTGTAGCCATAAAATCTTGCTACTCCTAAAATTTTTAAACACAATTTATGTGCAGCTTTGGTAATCCACTTGCATCAGTTCCCTGTGATTTCAATCCGTTTGGCATATGTTATGCAAGGTTGTATCAGCATCCTTATTCCACACAGGATGCATTCACTTATATCTCTGCACATGTGCACCTGTTCTCAAGTCAAGCTATACTTTTGATTTTTTTTTTCCTGAGCACCTTCCATGTTACCCACATACATGGAGCTTCACCTATCTGCATTTTTTTTCTTTGGACTCCTGGGAAATGTAAGTCAACCTTTTTCATGTAAAATGTCTGTGCTGAAAAAAAAAATAAAGTTGCTGTGGTCAACAGTGAAGCATGCAAGTTTTTCTGAGAGGAATATTTTCCTGTGACTTTTGGTGATTTTCTTATGAACTGTTGAACGAAGTGTTTCTAAAATCCTTTATGAAAAGGGGATAATGTCACTTTTTTCCTCATTCCACACATTGTGCTTGATGCTGRATATTCGTTTGTGTTTGGCTGTTTGCCTGTGTTTTGTTCCTGGTTAATTCAATGAGTGCTTAAAACAATGACCTTTAAAAAAGAAAAAAATGTTTTGAATCTGTAGGGTTTTTTTTTAAGGCTTTAGAGTGAAAGAAAAAACACTTCATRATCTTACTATTTTATGTAGCCCTTGCTAAATGACTCTATCATATCTCTGTGTTCAGAACTTTTAAAGAGTATCATCATTTTTTTCAGTTAGTATTAAAATTACTTACATGATCTATATAAGTGTGTTTTCCAAATGCATTTTTTAAATGTTTCAGGTTGGCTCCTTCCARCTGTTTGTTGAAGGATATAAGGAAGCTGACTACTGGCTCAGGAAGTTTGAAACTGATCCTTTACCTGAGAATACAAGGAAAGAATTTCAGTCACAGTTTGAAAGATTGGTTATCTTAGATTATGTCATCAGAAATACAGGTATCTCTTGCAGTGTCCCTTAGTGTCCACCTACTCTCTTGAGCCAGAAATGGCAAACAGTGCTGGCTGRTAGTTGCTAAGGAAGTTTTCTATTGTGTTTCACACACGTCTTTCCCTGCACGTGCAATTGAAGACCGGAATGTTGCTTATAAATTTAYAAAAATCTATTTTGAATTCAAATGTTAAATATTACAATGTAGGATAAGATCCAAGCAACCCTTTTTGGCAGTTACTTGATATTTTTAAGCAACACAGGAAGTTGGAACAAATACTTTTTGTTGTTCTTTCAAGTGTATCAGTATACTCTAGCTGTCTGCCYCCCTTACTCAGAAGACCGTACAAGGGATGCTGGGATTTCAGGGGCCATAAGAGAAACCATAGCTGCTGTTCCTTTCTGCTAAGCTGGAGCCCAACAGCAATAACAGTTTTGCCTGAGTGCAAAAGAGTTTGTATTTATTATGATCAGGCACTGAAGCAGAACTGTGATATACATCTATCAGTTCCYCTGCATTCTTTCGCTTGGAGGCTGGGATTCTTTTGTTAACCATGTAGGTGATTTGTTTCCGCAARGATCCGAAGACCATTTTATCTAAACGCTTCCTTTGCTGCTTTTTCAGAGGAGGGCGTCTTTACTATTTTTCAGGTATACCACCTCAGATTTATTTTCCTCCTCTTAAATTCACTTGTTAGAAAGGAATCTAGTGGAAGCTGAGTCACTATAAACTCTTTTTTTTAGAAACAGACTGGAAGAAGTAAGCTTGATGAGAAGCACACAATACTTTCTTGCCACTGCTGTGGTTTGTCAGCTCTGTCAAATAGAACCCAGTATTCTAAAACAATTACTGTTTCCTATGACTTCCTTAAAATTGTAAAGAAACTGCTTAAAATAGTTTGCTATGTGGTGATGATTCATGTTCATCTAATACATCTGATCAAGGTGGAACATGAAAAAGTTCTGAAAGTGGATGCTTACTTAAAGTTAAGGGRGCACCTTAAGACCATACAAGTACCTGTGTATCCATGGCATCACATATCTGGAAGACCCTGTGAAGGCCTTTAACTCCTCAATTCCTTCTGAATGGTGAAGATGGCCTTTTCAGAAACTGAAGATGACCTTTCGTTTTCCCTCCATCTTCAAAGAGTTCATTACCCYTCTTCCTCAAACCTCATGCTATCTACAATTTTAGAAGTCCTTTCCTTTTCTCTACCAGCGTTAAAGCAGAAGCATAAAACTTAAGTCATCCTGGCAGTGGCAGCTGCTGCTGTTCTTTTTTGCAGAACAGATGCACTCTACAGCCAGTCTTTGTGCATAAATGAATCAAAAAAGTTTCTCTTAGCTTTCTAGATATTTTACTGTGTTCAGCCAGTGGGGGAAACTAAAAGTGATATGTGACTATACTCATGATAAATTTTCAGTCTTTTCAGTAAATCAGCTGCTACAAATCTTTCAATAAAGCTAAAATACGTGTATTTTGACTGGGGGGGATTTGAACACTTTGCCTATTTTGGTAAATTCTCAGTTTACAGTGCAAATTGTTGTATGCCAGTTTAGATGGCTAATTCTTTGTAAATAACTGGTGACCTGCATTTTCCTTTTTAAAGACAGAGGTAATGATAACTGGTTGGTCAGGTATGAAAAACAAGATGATGGAACTGATCTGTCAGATAAGGTAAGAAAATTATGTTCTTAAACTGTTTATTTTTGCAATAATACACTTGTGTGTGAAGAAGTGAAAGGCTTTAGTGCCGGTGCACAGTCAGGAAATCTGATACTGAAAATTATTTTAGGTGAATGGACAAGCTGTTGGGGTTAGACTAGTCTGGAAATTATTTTTATTGTTCTATAGATTTTTCTTTATTAGATTTATAGTAATAATTGTCTGTTCAAATGCACTCCTTCAATTATTTCTGTGCTCTTTTTATATTATATTTGGAGAAGGGCTCCTTTTCATTGTCGTTAGAGCAAGACTTGTATGCTTAAATTTGTTTTATTTGGATAAGCCCTTGTGATGCTTAAGTCGTCTTTAAGCAACAAGGCTAAAAAGCACTATATTTAGTATCTTTAATGTATTTTGTTATTTTGTATGCATGAGTATTTCACTTGGAAACATTCTTTCTGTAGGATATCCAATGGACTGTAACTAAAGAACCTATTATTAAAATTGCTGCAATTGACAATGGGTTAGCATTTCCTTTTAAGCATCCTGATGAGTGGAGAGCATGTAAGTGTGGTTAATCTTCTCTTTGGGAGAGTCACTGCTAAATATATACTCTTAGATGAGATTACTGTAGTAAAAATTCAATACACACTTATAATGGTTTCTTAACAATGGCATATTTTTCTTCAGAAAATAAGCAACAAATTACATTTTTACAATGGAATATGTGATTTAACTCTTGGGGTTTTTACTCTTACATTAAATGATATTATATGGATATTCACAATCACAATATGACTATATAATCACTGATAGTGGAATTGAAAGAATTTAGTAAGGCATATGTTTTTTCCCTTACGGTTGTAGAAAATCACTTGAGTGGAAGGATTCCAATTGGTCACTCTAATGACCAAATTTCAAAGGTATTGCTGTAAGTGAATAATGAATAGACAAGYTTCATGTTGTTTCTGTGTCTTCATCTTTATCTTATTGTGTAGAAACTAATCTTCAGTTAGCATTATTCCTAAGCAGACCAAAATTTGMCATTATTACTAAAACTAGATTGGAGTTGCTTCTGACCACATCTCCAACTCCATGTAGTCTAGAGGGAAGCATCTGACACAGCTTACCATTACTTTATCTGGGGCCTGTTAGCTCATCAGGTAATTCTAGCAGTATTAAGTGTGGGCTASCTTAGCTGTCAAAAAGCTAATTAACTACTCCTCTCAGATATCTGTACAATCCCATTATCTGAAGTAGAAGAAAGGGTGTGCTCAAGCAAAACGGACATACAGAAGTTCATGGGAACAGATGGGATGCCTTCAAAACAGGGCTGAGCTGGCTGAAGTCACTGTGAGGTTGCTYTCTTGTCAGCTCTGAGGGGTTATTGGTAATTAGGTGACATGTCTAATTGTCTATCTTCAAGAAAGGCAAGAAGTGGGTATGAGGAGCGGTGGGCTGGTTGACCTAACCTCAGTCCGCAGGAAGATTGGGGAGCAAAGCCTCTTGAAAGCAATGTCTAAGTGCAGGCTTCCCCRTCACCTTTGGGTTCTTCATGCATGGATTTTACCAAGGACAGACTGTCCTTAACCAGCCAGATAGCTCTTTGAGATGACTAGCTCAGTGAATGAGGAGAGGGCAATAGTTATAGTTTTCCTTAGCTTCAGCAAGGCCTCAGGATGATATCCCATAGAATTCTTGTATTCAAATTGAGATATGAACTGGAGAAATGGACTGTAAGGTGGGTAGAAAACGGGCTGGACTGTCAGGCTCGAAGGGCTACGATCAGTGCTAGAATATTCAAATGGTGGTCTGCTACTAATGACTTTCKTCAGTGGTCTGTACTGGGGCCAATACTGCTTCATGTTTTTAATGACCTGGATGATGGGATGAAATGTTCTTTCAACTAAGCTGACTTTCAAAGATCCCTTCTAACCTAAATATTTAAATTATTCTAGGATATGATGTTAAAACTAAATACTCTTAAATAAATCTCTTGARAAACTGATTGTTTTTAACAATATCTATGGGTAAGAAATAAGAAATGTTTTTATCAACCTGCTTAGAAGACATCTTAATAAACTAAAGATTTATTAAAAAATAGAAGCTACYTTTTAAAATTCTTCAGTATAACTCATACTTCTGAAAAAAATGTTTTATTTGATAGTAGCCATTATTTTTCTCCAAAGAAAACTTCATTACTAGGTAGGAGAAAGTATTTACTTCTATTGACAGTATTTGGTACACCTTTTCTACTTACTCCTTCAACTAAGTACTTATTACTTAGAGTGTGTTCTTTGCTGTTTGGAAAAGGGGTTAAGCAAGCTACTTTTGTAGCTTGCTAATTCTGTAACTGTAGCCAAAAAAGGTATATGGGTAACAGATAATGTATAAAAAGGAGGGAAAAAAGTATGTGTGCTTGAATGTTTAGTGGGCACCAGAGTAAACATTTGAGAGTAAGCATTGAATTTCTGCTTGTTGTTGATCTGTAGATGTAACTGTTTTTCTGTATTAGATCCCTTTCACTGGGCTTGGCTTTCTCAAGCAAAAGTTCCTTTCTCTCAGGAGACTAGAGATTTAGTTCTTCCTCGTATTTCTGACATGAACTTCGTACAGGATCTTTGTGAAGATCTTTATGAGCTGTTTAAGGTAACGCTGCTTCTATGAATTGAACATTATTGAAATAGCTAACATGGGTATTGCAGCAGTTAGAGGGTTGTTCTTTTTGTGAATTTAGCTTGTGTATGTCGTTACGTTCTGCTATTTTAGATGTAATGCTGACATGGCAGAATGGGTTTATAATTGGAGGAAGTTGTCACTGATGTGACTAATTGATAGTAATCAACTTACCAAAACTGCARTTACCTCTTTTATGTAAAATGTTTCATGCAGTCAATTAAAGCTAGTTAATWTTAATAACAAACATCTGTGTAAAATATTAATGCATATGTATATAGATATACGTATGCATATGTGTGCACATGCATACATACTTCAAAAACTGCAGCAACTTGAGAAAACCATATTTAATGCAACTTCAGGTACTTTCATAACTTTCGTATCAATAATTCTACACGTGTGTGTGTGTGTGTATATATATATATATAGTGCTAAGTTAACACCAAAATCTTGACTATGTTGTTGAACGAATTTCCAAATGAAAGTTGTCAAACTTTTTTTTTTAAAGATAATAAAACTGTGCTGCAGTATTTATAGGCAAAGGACCGTCCRTTTTGGAATATTCCATAAACAATTGTAAGCTTTAGTATAGATAATTCATAAAATACACAAATGTGTCTAAAGTCCAAGTTTAATAATCCAAATGGTAAGGGTTGATAGAAATGGTAATACAAGATACATAATGAAAATGCAGTTGTAATTGCAAGACTGGATCCTGAAAAATGTTCACTAATATTTACATCTTTGATTCAGTTGTGTTCAAAATGGCTCCACATTGTCTAATCACAGCTGAAACTGATTAATAAATTTGAAGGAGGAAGTATTACTTCAGCTAAAAAGACAAACGTTGCAAGTCAGAGTTGTGTAACATTGTATGATGGTATCAAACCTACCTAGAAATGCTTTAAAGACGCATCTACAGGTGTTTTACTTATATRGTTGTGGTATATCCTTCATTTTCACATATGCGTATTTGTTGCAACAAATAGGCTTTTTTGTGGGTCATACTATGACTGTTTCAGCCTTCCAGAAATGATTGTAATGTTGATGCATGTGACCATGCATATTGTGAATTTGATGAATTTACATGCTAAATATATATTTGCTCATTTCTTATAGTAATAACTGTTTTCTTTAATAAAGACTGATAAAGGATTTGACAAGGCTACTTTTGAAAATCAAATGTCCGTTATGAGAGGGCAGGTAAGACTGGCTTTTTAAAACTGTGTTTATCTATTTAATACATCATCACTGCTTGGCTGTTTTCTTTCAGAGATATAAAAACTAATTTGAATTGGAAGAGACTTGAGGGCAGTTTCATCTGAGAAGGCTGAATTTACTTAAAGAGGCTGTCTTTATTTGCATGTCATTGAGAAAGCAAAAAGCTTGTAATAGTTTGGGGTTTTATAGAGGAAAACTTTCTCAAATAGGGTTTTATTGTTTCTTGGGGAGAGGGTTCCCCTCTGCAGTCAGTAGTACAGAGTTCTTTTCCCATATACATACATATATACATATATATATATATATATATATATATATATATATGCCCTTAGATGATATCTTAAGATTAGGAACAATGAAGAGTCACATAACCAAATTAGCCAACA
This sequence comes from Rhea americana, assembly GCF_003343005.1. Classification (NCBI taxonomy): domain Eukaryota; kingdom Metazoa; phylum Chordata; class Aves; order Rheiformes; family Rheidae; genus Rhea; species Rhea americana. The sequence goes on along the minus strand of NW_028186978.1, from coordinate 10,918,575 downwards.
AATTTTTCACCCAAGTTTGTTATTAAAATAAGTGTAACTTTATTTTGGAGGATTAGTGTGATCGCTGGAATAGTGTCACAAGGAAGAAATATTAGATAATAAGGTTTATTTTTTCTAGCAGAGATGGTCGCAATAAGAATCAATAACTAAAAGTAATCCAAATATTTTCAGATTAGAAATTTGTCGGTATATATCAGGGCTTTTATTGTGTGTTTGTGTGTATGTTTAACTGTTCATGCAAGGGAGGAAAAAGGATTCTCCGTCTCCTTGCTCTTGTAAAATTTAAGATTGATGTACTGGAAAAAAAGCTTTAGCTAAAAATTATTTAGCTCCATTGCAGTTTACTAGATGGAAAACAATGGTTTGTGATATAGAGGAATTGAGCTAGATGATCTAATAGTCCCTTTTGTCCTTAGCTTATCGAAACTGACTTCTCTGTGTTTATAATTTCAGCATGGATAGTTTAAAGCCAYTCACAATTCCTAGAGAGGCTTAATCTGACCTTTTCTTCTGTAAAGTTTGCTATACCAAGAAGTGCTTTGCACAAAACTGCTGCTCTGCTTAGTCAAACATTAGATAGAATGCCAATTAACATTAGGTATGTGTGCTGAATGCCAGTTAACATTAGGTATGTGTGCTGGCCAAGAGCCGGCAAAGCTTACTTGTTAAATTGAATTACCAGGACTGGTTTCCAAAATAACTTCTCTGAGAAATTTGGTGTGCGGTCAGTGGAGGGGCACTTGTATTCATTCAGCTTGAACTGTGTTAAGTAGCTTTTTTTTGTGATAAAGTAATTTGCTGCAGGGAATTTATTGTTTAACAAAAAGCTTCAGGAAAAAAATCTGATCTATATAACCGATGGATGGAATGTTCAGGATGTCTGAATTAATTTCCCACTATAAAGGTTAAATCTGGACCCTTTCTGTGGCACCCTCTACCCTGTGGATTTGGATAGATAGCTTAGTAAAATTTCTAAATTAGTGGTACAAGAATGTGCATCATTGCAGGAGATGTTAGCTTCTCAGGCACGGATTAGAGGAAAAAATGCTGATAATCAACTACTCTTGGATAKAATTACTAATGGCTTTTTCCTCATCAAAAATGGTGCTCTTATTAATGATTTTAGATTTGCTTTTGTTGTAAAAGAAAAGCAAATTTTAAAGGCATTATAGAAGAGCTAGTTAACTTTGATTTGCGTGACTATGGATTCGTTCAGTTAAGATTAGCAGACCAGCTGGTCTACTAGATCTGTAAATAAATCATTAAAAATGAAAATCTTAAGATAATTAACTATCTAGTTGATAAGGAGGCTAAAGATCAGTATGTCTTGCATGTAAAGGGCAAGATCTTTAAATCACAGCTGCCAAAACTAGTTAGAAGTCTATTTTTGCAAAGTAGGGAAAAAATTCGCAAGGAGGATATCAAACCAACAAGAAAAACGGTTACTACAGGATACTGTGGACTAATCAACAAGCTAGCACAGATCTGCAAAAGATTGCCTTGGCTAATGTAAATGTAAAGTGGAGTTGCCAGAAGAGCCAAGTTGCAGTAAACCATGCAGAGGATATTGCCTACCAGGGTTGTTCAGCCGTGTAAGTGCAGAATAAACAGGGGAGCAGTAAGTTGCTAAAGAGGAAAGGGGCATTGTGCACTGGGAAAAAAAAAAACGGATAATGCTGATAGATCTGTAAAACTAAATTGAATATTTGCTGTTGTTTTCAGTAAGGATAACATTGAACATCAGGGTGGTTAGTGAGTACTGAAGTTTGAGGTAGCAGAGATTCAGGGGAGATGAAAACTGAATTTGGACCTTTGCATTGGGTTTAGTAATATGGCTTCATATTAGTATTTATCTGATAGGAAGAAGTATTTTGTAGCTAAATTCCTGGTAGACCCAGAGTTAATGCRTGGTGATTGCTTTTCTGTAAGGCTTTTTCTTCCAAGATGTGATGTATTTAAGAGATGTGTTAAACTTGAAAATACTTTTAGTTTTTTTCATTYGTATTACACTTTCCCAAAATTTGAGAAGGAACTTTCTTAAAATAATCAAGAAGGGAAGGATAATCAAGTGACAGTAGGATGTCAGACTGTTACCAAATAAAATAGTTCTACTTGCAGTAAAACATCTTTCTTAAATTATTTGCCAATGCAATGTTTCTACAAAAAATTTTTTTTTGAKTGGCATTTAACTTTACAAACCTACCATCTCCAGTTTAACTTGTGCGCCCCTTTCCCTTTCATTCTTTTAGATATTAAACCTTACTCAGGCATTAAAGGATGAAAAGAGTCCTCTTCAACTTGTTCAGATGCCACGTGTGGTTGTGGAGCGAAGTAGCACTGGAAGTCAGGGACGAATTGTTCATCTGAGTAATACATTCACACAAACCTTTCATAGCAGAAAGCCTTTCTTTTCCTCCTGGTAGCAACAAAAATACATGAGAAAAGTAAATGTCTTTAATAAGCTACTTACGTGTAAAGGCTCTGCAATAGTGTAATTCTGCTGTATACCAATAGCTCTGACTGCCGACACCTCAGAACTTAAGAAATATATTTTGAATGTAATCAAAGTTTACAATTTTTGTGTCAAAATTGTGAATTCTTATGTCAGGGAATGAGAAGAACTTGTCTATACTGTATTTTTATAGACTAATGTATTCTTAATAATAAAGGGAAGATGCACAGTTTGCATATGCTGAAATACTACTTTTGAATACAATAGAGATTCTAGTCATTTAATATAAGGATAAGAACCTATTCCCTATCAACTTCTTTTCATATGCACCTTAAAAAGAAGTGCAGAATGTTATCTTTGGTTGTGAAAGTATTTTCCATGTAATTTTTCTGATACCTATTTTTAGGTTTTCATAGGCTTGATGGGAGGGGGAAGTCATATATTAAAAAAAACAAAAAACCTCAGACCCCCAAACTATCCTTGACACCCAAGTAACAATGTGGGGGAGATATGGTCCAAATATGTGCATTTTTGTCCCTTATAGTGGGGATCAAAAATAATAGTTTTGTCATTTAAATTATAGCAAAATCCTGCCCCAGTAAGTACATTCAGTTCCTACRGTGACTAAATAAACTGTATGTATATTTCAGATGATGAAATTTCCTCTGTAGGTTTTTTTAACTTGTGTATTTAAATGCAGGTATGGAAAACTGATATTTCTCTATAGACCCATCACAAAAGAATTAAATATTGTTGTAACAAGTCTGACTTGCCATATGTGTGTAATTGTGTATAATTAAGCAATGTGTTTATCAATAGTCACCAAAGTGGTTCTTTGCTGTTATTGATGGAAGCACTAATGTGTTCATCACTAAACCAGCCTGCCTTCTAAATTCCTATTCAAATACACCATTATTTTTGACCAGAGAAAACAAGTGTAATACGTAGAGCACAGACTTATTGTACCCTTAGTGGAGTCATGCTCCTCTGTCAATTTTCATTTGTTTTTATATTTATGTTTTTAAGACTTGCTGGTCACTTTTCCAAATTGGTGGTGTATGTAACATGGTAAATTTTTATTTTAGTGTTTTTTTTCTGGACAGTTAAAAACAGGAATGGGAGAAAAATTGCTGCTTTTATGAAACCTTGAGTATTTCAGACATTGCTGTATTTTGTAATTCTAAGCAATACTGTTGAACTCAAAAYGCTTGTATTTTATATAAATTTTGAGTGGATGTAAATATTAATGTAGCATGTCAGCAATTCACTTGATTAACTGAAATGTTTAAGCCTTAAATGTAAAACTTACTGTACTGTGGGGTTTAAAATAAGACTGAAATGACCACCTTTATAAAATTTCCATGTTTTGTTTTTTATTTGAACAATTTATTAAAATTCAAAGGTGTTTATGTATCAGACCTGCCTTCTGAAGACAATAAATGTCATAATCTAATATGCATAGATTTTTAGACTCATGTTTTATTTCTTCTGCAGGAGGCAGTCCTTAATCTTGCTTTTTTTTCACTTTTTTTCTTTGCTTGTTTTGCTTTTCTCTGTAGTACCCAGTGTCTCGCTGTGTATGGTACTGCTCAGTAACCGTGGTGTCCAGCAGCGCTGGCTGTTTGGGTTAGCTTGCTCCGTTCAGCACAAAGCACAGGATCATGCTTCTCTTTGCATCAGATTTTACTGCTCTTACATGTTCACTATGAAACTTGAGTATTATGAGGTAGTTGCCAGAAATCTTCTACCTGCTTTTCAGATCTCGAAAGAGATCGAGACTGAGTTTCTTGAAAACCTTCATCTGGCTTCTAGTGATGTGGATGGAGAAACCAGAACAAGGCTGCAAAGCGTTTCTTCGCTTTTGAACTTGGGGCAACACTTGACTCTGGTACCGCCTGTCAGGTGCACATTACATCTTGTGCATCCAGAACCTTCATCTCGGCTGCTTCCACAACCCATCTCCTGCGTTTTACTGCTGCACCTGGATTATGCTGATGAGTTTGGCCCTTTGAATGCGAGGGCGCGTGAGTAAAGGCAGCGCGGGCGGGTGGGCTCGCTCCCCTTCTCCGCTGGGCCTCTCCTCCGGCAGCGCATCCCACGCTGCTCCCAGCCCAGGGRTTCCTCCTGCTCGTTACGGCTAACTTCATCACCCAGCCAGTAATTTAAATGGAAAATGTTTCCTCAGCAGGCCAAGCTGCTCTTACTTCAGTTAATAGCAAGGAGAARAAATTCAAAATCCTGTTATTCTGTAAAACAAAACCCTACCTCAAACCACAGTGTTTTTTTTAATAGTTCAACTAGTACTCCTAGGCCATGTAGAATTAGGCTTTATTTAAATATTCAGAAACCCAGTGCATAGGCTCCATAGCTCAGGGGTTAGAGCACTTGGTTTTGTAAACGCGGGGTTGTGGGTTCAAATCTCACTGGAGCCTTTGCGAGAGGGGCTGTGGGGGTGGCGCTCGCCCTGGGAGCTGGGGGCACCTGCCTTCAGCGGAGCCACCGGCAAGAAATGCAAGGCTTGGCTGGATCCTGGTGCTTGTAAAGCATTTGCTGCTGGTAGGACTTTGGAGTTGTGTTGGGTTAGCTGGAGAGGGAAAAGAAAATTGGGGGGTTAATGCCTCTTTCCTGAC
>NW_028186978.1:10911116-10913116 GCF_003343005.1 Rhea americana | reverse complement strand
GCCGCGGGGGGGGCCGGGGCCGGCGGAGGGCTCTGCCCGAGGCGCCCCTGGGCGTCTCTAGCTGCCCTCGCAGCCTCCCCTGAGGCCTTTGTCCGTGCTCTATTCGGGGAGCGTAACGTTTGCGTGGAGCTGTTAAAATAAACGTGCAGTTGTGGTGCAGGGTACCACGGTACAGTGGCGGTTTTCCCTTAGGTCCTGCGTTGCTATTCGTAAAGATGAGCCAAGGAAAAGAAGAGGGAAGAAGGTTTTATGCTTGTTCCGCTTGTAGAGATAGGAAAGACTGTAACTTTTTCCAGTGGGAAGATGAGAAGGTAAGAGAGCGCTGTCTAGGACTACGGCGAATGTAAATAGTGGGGATTGTCTTCTCTCTAACAGAAAACTGAGATTTTGTTTTGTTTGGGTTTTTTTTCCTGGTGTGAGAGAGTTTGGAAAGCTGTGGAAATTGCTACCATATACACTTTGCTTCATATTTTGTTTTTAGGTAGTAGGACACTTATTTATGCCTGGAAAACCTATTTCAAATATAACTTTCAAAGAAAGCTGTGTATGTTTTGAGCAAAACTGGAATTTGTTACTGTATTACCAAAGCACTTCGTTTTTTAAAAAAAGCACAAGTTAAAAGCTTGACTAATACTATGCTGTGTTAAAAAGATAATTCTTATCCCAAGAGTTTTYTATTTTCCATAGTTAAAACAGAACATCCGGTGGATTTAGGAAGGCAATAGGATTGGGGAAAAAAAAAAAAGCAGTGAGATGGCAGGGGTCAGCCTGATACTTGGTAGTCTCAAAATAGCTGCAGCACTTTCTCATCATATAATGAACTTTAGTCAGATAATTGCAAGGTAACAAATTTGGAATTGATGTTTATTCATGGAAAATTTGCCACTGCCCCTGCATTTTGTGTTACTTTTTCTGTTCCCCAGATGAGTATGTTGTATTTTGGTTATTGTTCTTAGCGTATTGGCTTGAGAATTTAATCAGACTCTTAAGCCTTTCATCTCTATGTGTTAGTTATTACTGACAGGTTCTGTAAGTGAAAATGAGATGGTTGTTCACTGGTTTGTATGGACTGAAATAGTATTGTTGAAATTTTGTTATGGACATATTTTTTATCATGAAATATTTTGTTACGTTGAATTTCATTGTCTTCCGCTTTAAACAAGTGRATTCCTAAAGTTTTGTGCAAATGTCTTGAATGTCTGTTAACAATGGAAAAAAAGGATGCTTTATGGAAACAAAATAAAAGATCTAAAAGAACTGCCATGCTTTTGAAATAAATGCACTCAAAAGACTGGTGATGTTTTCACTGTCATCAGTCATGCAGGATCAGATCATAGCTCTTTAGAGGGAATGCAACTGCTGGTGTGTATCAGGAGCAAGTACGCTCTCTTTATTATTTTATACTTTTTACTTAGAGTATTCTTGTGGCAGAAGAATTTAATTRTTTTATTATTACTTTGCAGAGTTTTGATTCAAAATGAGAGACTTTTGTTGTGTAGCATGCTACTACACTGCAGTCATGYTTGTTTTTGTGATTCAAGAATCAACTGTGAGAATTTTTCTGAGGGGAGTACCTGAAACATTAGACCTTTGCACCTTTTTAATWTAATACTGAGATTTAATCTACAAACAGAACTATATCGATTTGTTTTGTAACTATATRTGTGTGTGTGTGTGTATATATATATATATATAAAATATAAAAATTTTACAGGTTTCAGAAACTAGGCTTGCAGCACGTGAAGAATATAATAGAAGTCATCAGCCTCCTTTTACTCACAGGCAGAATGTGGAAAGGTATTGTTACTAAACATATTTTCTTCAGTTAAAAACATGCTAATGTAAGTTTAGGCACTGTAAGTGTAGATACCATGTTTCAGGGTGTTTTAAAATATGAAAACATGCCATAGGACTTGGGAAAATGAGAACTGCTTGACTGCAAAGTGAAAATACCTTGAAACATCCAATTAGGTCATGGTATTTTCAGCCTGGCAATTATC
>NW_028186978.1:10902657-10911096 GCF_003343005.1 Rhea americana | reverse complement strand
TAATAGTTAAAAATTTTTTTTGGTACATGTATTTCTTTTTATATTATTGCTTATAATGTGCTAACAGCAAACCAGTAGCAGTTTGAGTTCAAAAAATTATTCCTGATTTTCAGTGAACTGTGCAAAAATGACAGCCMATAACTTAACACTGTGCAAAGAAGCAGAAGTAATACAGTAACAAATAATCTCTGAGTTTTGTGTATAAGCATATAGGACTGCTCGCTGGTAATGGATATTAAGCCTTCACTCTGTAATCCAGTGATTTTAGGGGGAATCTCAACACATTTAGGTAGTGTGTTACTTGCTTTCAGGGTAGGCTTTTCCAAAATGTCTTTTGAATGTTTTTTCATAAATATTTTTTTCATTCACTTGCAGTTGGTGGATGTTTGTAAGAGCAGCTTAAAGTAAATGCCTTTTTAAATGTTCAAATTCTTATRAAATATGAACCCCTCTTTCATATCTTTTATAGAGCTTTTCAAAATGTGTTCCTTGTTGTGTTTTGTATTTAAAGATACAAGAAATTTATTCTTCTGCCACTCTCGAAGAGGAAGTTTTGTCAGGAATGCCAGCAATTGCTATTGCCAGCTGAATGGGRGAAACACTGTGATCACCAGTTCCTATGTGATATCTCCACTGCCCAGTTAAAAAGTCCCAGTCAACTTCTGTACCCACTGGAGAATAAGAAAACAAATGCACAATATTTGTTTGCRAACAGAAGTTGCCAGTTCTTGCTGGACCTTATTATTGCTTTAGGATTCAGACGAGTGCTCTCTGTTGGAACACCCAGGTATGTTAGTAGGGATTGTTATGTTTTTTCAGATGATATTTCTGTCTCAAAACTGTGCAGCTTACTAATACTAAAATAATCTAGAATTTATTTAAAAGGCTTTTCTCCCTCAATAAGAAGTTCACTAAGCTTTAATTGGTTGGGGTTATCTAAGCAGCTAGTGGATCTTGCTTTGATCTGGTGAGATATACAAGAAGACTGTATCTGTACTACCATTTAAAATAAATTGTTAATTAAAATGTCCTGCTTTGTTTCWTGCAAAAGTAGCAATGAGTTTCTTTGCTTATGTTTGATTTCTTTTTTTAATGATGGATCAAATAGTCTTTCACTTTCCATCTTTTGAGATGGACATGTTTATAACTCTGAATGTTAGCCAAATGGAGTCTCGCTGTTATCRTCAAAATTCTGGTTATTCCATTTTTCTGTATTTGTTTTTAACTTTAGTAAAGTATCAGGCATTTGTGTCTTGCAAGATCTTTTCTGAAGCTTATGACTGTGTTAAATTTATTTGTTTCAATTATACTTTAGACTTCATGAAATGATCCAATCAAAAGCAACACAAGAAGAGGATTTCAGCGTTAGAAGCCTTCTGCTAGATATTGATTTCAGGTAGATTTTCTAAGCATATATCTGTCTGAAGAATATGTACAAAGCTTTCTATTCTTATTTTTAAAGATAAATTGGTCGTTTTCTCATTTTCCTCACTCTGCATCTCCCTTTTCACACACATTCATCTGTGACRGCCAGTGTATGAGAAAAATGACTTTATGATTCCCAGTGTTAGTAAGTGTTGTTAGTATCCATAACCCATTTTAACTGTAAATGCCCTTCAGAGCAGACAAGAAGTTGTTTCTATTTTTTGATTACTTAAAAATTTTACTTTACAGGTATTCACAGTTTTATACAGAGGATGAATTCTGTCACTACAACATGTTTAATCATTATTTCTTTGGTGGTGAGGTAAGGCCAAATATTTCTTGGTTATTTCGTAAGATGTGCATGTTGTTAACAAGGAATTTTGTAAGAAAGTTGTAGGGAATCTGRTCGGAAACAGCTGTTGTGATATAAATCATCAACAGTACTATTCTTGTTCCTATGACAAAATTGATTGTTTAATTCTGCCCACTTTTGCTTTTATAAGCCCAGTGGATGCCACAACACTTGTTCATTGCCACTTGATGTGGGAGGGAAGAGGAGGTAGTCCTGCTTTATTCCAGGCAARCAAGGTTAAAATATGTTAATTTGCTGGTATAAAAAAAAAAAAAGGAGGGGGGGAGAGATTGAATTAGTGTCATGGGTAAAAAGTGTTGAATTTCTTGTTTCTTTTTAAATGGCATACTGAGTACTTGAGTTTACTGGGAAACAACTGCAATGGCACATTTACTGTATGTGTTCATGGAGAATCATATTTTCAAAGCATTTATTCCAGTAATCTACTCGATTGCTATTTGCTCTTCTCCTGCCATTATTATTAAGCCATCACTAATGTGCATAAACTTACTTATTGTGGTACTGTTCACATAAAGCCATAAAGCATCCTTTTTTTCATTGTTAACAGTATGAAAGATAACTTTCATTTTTTTCTATTTTAAAACCTGGTTTCAAATTGGTTCTTGAAAATGGAAGAAATATCATCTAAAAGGAAACTAAAGGCTGGTCTGAAAGATTTATCTTTGAATCTTTTTAATCCGTCACTGTATTTAGTTTTTGTATTATTCAATTAAAAYGAAAGACTATGTTCATCTGCTTGATAGTCCACTATAGTTCTTTTTTCAAGTTATGAAAAGTTGACAGCTCTGATGGCACTGTATTTAAGCAGTTACATCGTATCACTTCAGAACATTAATATTGTAGAAAAATCTATATTTGGACTGCAATAAAGTTGAAGTAATAGAAGAGGGAACACTGCAAGCCAAATTGGGATGAGAGTGATTATATATTTTTTAAGTTATTTCTTAAAAATAYTGGAATCAGGATTGCATTGCTAGAATTTGAACACTGTGCATTTTTAATAACCAGTATGGATTGAATCAGTGTTTGGTGGACTGAAAGTTCTCCCATTACTTCATAATATTTCATAGACTAAAACTAAAGGAAAAAGATACAAATCAAAYGTATTCTAAACCTGAGCTCTGGTTTCTTGCTGTGAGCAACGCCTTTTTTAACAAGTTAAACTTAGGGTGCTTTGGAGAAGATTATTTTGGAAAGGTTGAACTGTACCTGTCCTGATATATCAGCTCTAACTGAATAGGGCAGTTGTTCTCAATGCTGAAGTTCTAGTGTTTGTGTGGTATTTTTTTGTTCCTGAAATSCTATATTCATTTACACAAGAAGAAATAACCTACTTCAAAGTTATAACTAAATAATCCTTCTTTTGTCAAATGCAGTCTGTTTACAATTCCTGAATCTACATTTCTGGAAACTAATCTCTATCTCTTATAGGCTGCACAGGAAACCTGCAGGCAATTCTTGTATCAAGACAAAGGTGAAAGAGTCATTATGGTGACTGATCCCCCATTTGGAGGATTAGTGGAAGCRCTGGCTTCTAGTTTTAAAAAGCTGATGGCAATGTGGAGAGAAATGCAAAAAGAAGGTATTACAAGCGGATAGGTGGGTTGAGCTTGTAACATCACCTTAAGAGAAAGTACTTATTTAAAAGTCCATAATTTTTGGTATTCTAGTGAGTGTGAACACATGTATTACAATTTCTGAAGATGAAATATCTCATATTTGATTTACTTTCCTGATACTCTTAGTAAAATAATACCTAATTCTTTAATTCTCTATTAAAATGTTTACAAATCCACTTTACAATTAACATGGACTTTAAAAGGGAGAAGAGCAAGCTATCAAACCTGTACCATTTCATACCAGCCTAGGCATGGTCTGAGTTAACTTACCACTGAGTATGTATAAAATATGAGAACAACATTCTGTCACTCTGAAGGAACAAGTTCTTATGACTAGCRTGATACACATGCATACTCATGCATTCAGAACAATTACAATAAACTTTTCATGCTTAATGTACGCTRTTTTTCTTTAAAGTGCATCTGAGCCTGTTTATTTCTAGGTCATGACAACCAAGAGATGCCTGTGTTCTGGATATTTCCGTATTTCTTTGAGTCTCGCATTCTTGAATTTTTCCCAAGCTTCAGTATGATGGATTACCAGGTACGATTAAGGCCAGTGAATTTCCCAAGCATTAGTGTGAGGGCATTATCAGTGTGATCAAGGCCAGTGAATTTGCTAATTTTTGGTGTGCAGTGTAAATGAGAAAATATGTGGAAATGGATCATAGATATGCTTGTCTATAGGTGATCRTTTTTTTTCAACTTTAATTCCCACTGTGTGGGAGACACTGCGAATCCTGTGATGGCTGGATTTTGTATTTGTATTGGTCATACCTTTGATAATAACTGCCACACTGCTGCAGTTATTACTTACCTAACTTTCTCACCTGTCTTTTTTCCGTTCGCTTGTTTGTTCTAAAAGGTTTTCAGTGTGACAAAACTTGCAGTAGTTTCAACAAGTGCRTGTTATTGCAGAGATAACTGAAAAGTGTGTTATTTTTCCCGAATATTGAAATGTCAGTAGCCTGATAGTAATGCCTAGTCCTGACCAAAAAAGGGTTAAGRTGTTTCATCCCCAAAACTACTGGGATTAGAGTGGAACTATAAAAATGTATATTTTAAGAATTGTGTAAAAAATGAAATTGTTAAGGACTTAACCATAATAATATATTTACTGAATTGTTCTATTGTTTCTGTGTTATTTATTACTGGAAGCATATCCTGCGCTGTTAACATAAAGCCACTTCCAGTTATGTATGCCAGGAAGTAAAGGGAGTTCTATCTTTAAGGGTARTTTCATTTGTTTCTGCCTTAAGTTTGACACAGGTATTCCAGAAAATCTATCTCATAGAATGGAAGTTTGTAGAAGAAAATAGGAAACTTGTTTTAGGCCATAGTCTCTGCATTCCTGCTAGTGTTCAGAGAAGAATTTTTGAGCCAAGGTCTCTGAGTGAAATAGTGGAAGAAACAGCACTAATTGGATTTGCAGCTTTTTAATTATTCTGAGATAGGTTAAGATGCATAACAACTCTTACACTGCCAGAACAAACAATACAGTTTTATTTTTTTTAATATCAGTTGCTCTTTAACAAACAAATGCCTCTCTAATATAAAACAATTGCAATATTTCAGATACCTGGTGCAAAAGAGTAAAAAGGGAAAAGTAAAATACGGTAATTGTAGTGTTGGGAACCAGATTTCTGCGGTYTAGCCTGGTATTGTGGTTGCACAGATTTAAAAATAAATGAGACCAAACACTTGCTGTAAAATTTGTACTCTTACTAGGGGCTAGTCTTATGAAATTCTYGTTTTTATATAAAGAGTAAATATGAAAATGTTCTATCCATACTTAGCATTCAGTTTAAGACTTTTTTTTCTCTCTGTCCTTATTTTTTAGGTAGACTATGATAATCATGCACTTTATAAACATGGCAAGACAGGTCGTAGACAGTCTCCTGTTCGTATTTTTACCAACATCATCCCAAGTATGATTGTACTTCCTGTTGAAGAAGGTTATAGGTAAGATGTGTTTACACTCAAGTGACTATGAGAGTGTGTTTTTGACTGGGGCATAAAGTCTCAAAATGGTTTGGGGATGGTGATTTTTAGTATTGCTATTGCTTAACTTTTGGATGCAAGGCTCGATAGCAATTTCTACTGTCTTGGGCTAAGCTCCTGTATTTTATAAACAAGGTGTAGGAGAGTTGGGCATCTAAAGAGCTTCACATTAACTAGTGTTGAATGATGGGACTTTGCAGCTATCCTGTAAGAAATGTTGTGCATGCCTGTGGGAGACAAAGAAGTACAGCTATCCCTAATAATCATCTTGGTTGACACAGTAGTTTAGAACATGAGCTCTAAGAGAAGTTTTGGGGACAGGAGAATTTTTGTGATGGAACTGAAGCTTTTTTTTTTTTTTTTTTTTTTTTTCTTTTTTTCCCTGATGATAATATATATTGCTAATTTTAATTCAAGCACCTGAATTTTACTATTTTGTACTTCAGATATCTAAACGATTACGGGGCTGTAGGCCTAAATAATTGTTGTATGAATCAAAAACATTATCTTTCATTTAGCAAAGTGATTTTGGAGTTCTTGCTTTGAGATTGTATAAAACTTGTTTATGCAGTTTCTTGAGCAAATATTGGCTCAATATATTTGTAACATTTTTTTTTTCCAGGTTTTGCACTATATGTCAGCGATACGTTAGCTCTGGTAACCAACACTGTGAGATATGCAATTCATGTACATCAAAAGTAAGTATTTTGTCTTCTTTCTGGATGGCAGTTTTACCCAGTTAAATAACTTCTGTAATTTCTGCCCTGCTAAAAACCTATTCTGGCATTGATTTCATTGGAAAACCCTAGGCAATTCAATACAGGCATCTCTTTATTAACTCCACAGGACATCGTTCATAACTCCTTGGGAATTAATTCCTGTTTCATGATTCCTTTGTGTTGGAAAGAGGACTGCAAAAGTTTGCTGCTTGCCCCTTGTGATATACTTTTTCCTTATTTTATTATATTTGGGAAGTTGAAGAACTTGCTAGCTTCAAAATGTAGCCATTTGCTGTGGTTGTCACAGATTCTCAATACTTTTGTTTTTACACTCTCTACAATGTGTATGTTGTCTCTGTAAATAAATGGGAACATATATCACCAGCTCAGTTTTAAGGCAGAATCAGTGTTTTTATTTGGATGTTTTTTAAATAAAAAAACAAAGCATTTATTCATCTTTATTTGTAGGATGGTAGAAAATGGAAGCATTGTGCTCTTTGCAACAAATGTGTAAAACCCTGTAAGTACAGAAAAATACTTTTCCTTAGAAAAAGTACACTTCCTATTTAAGCTGTAATCCAAAGAAACTGATGACAAACCACAAATTATACTATAGAAGAAATAAAGTGTAATCATTCAGAACACAGAATGAAGGAAAAAAAAATCTGAATTTTGCATAAACTGTCAGTAAATAACTTGATTGGGTAGGCTTCMACTATGTGGAAATGCAATGAATTCCTGTTAAGGCATAGTAAATTCTACGTGTRTTTGTTATGGAACAGCTTTCATATTTTGATTTGTCATATAGGAGTTTCCTAATGTTGTAAAAATTTTAATGAGAACTTTATAAGCACGTAGAAAACTGTTGTAAGTTACTGAAAGCTTGATTTCAGTATGGTCGTTGTAAGCCTTTTCAAGATCATAAATCCTGTTAYGCATTTTACAGCTTGGTTTCACTGTAACAATTGCAACTGCTGTGCTCTTCAAGATCATGCTTGTGGGAAGACTGAAGCTGGCTGTTTTGTTTGTGGCAAAGCAGGTCACAAACGGAGTACCTGTCCCAGTCTCTCCCTCACAAGAACAGCTTGCCAGTAAGTTTGCATTAAATGCATTAGTTGCATTAATGTCATTAAAGATAGCTTTCAGATATGGGAGGTGATTCTTATTTCATAAAAATGATTGTAGGAAGGGAATTTTTGACTTTGTATGCTAATACCAGTTCTCACTGTTGTCTGTTTGCTGCTTTATTGTTGGGGTTCTGTGGGAAATATGTCAACTGGAGGAGCATATGATAAAAAGGAGCATGATTTAGGCAGGTGACTTACTAAGTGTCCTAATTTCTTAACTGTAAAAATAGTAGATTTTCTTTCAAAATGGTTTTGTATGTATTCAGCACTTGGAGAGTAGTACGTAGGAGATACCTCTGTCAGGAATATTGAAAATTAATCTAAAGTAATGAAATACCTTTTTTAGCTCCTTCAGATTCCTCACCAAAAGGCAGAGAAAGCAGTCATTATTTTGTTCTTCTTGATTCCTGTGTGTTTTGCTCATTGTAATGTCTTATACTATTCCTTCTGGCACTTAAGGTGCACCCTGTGGTAGGGCCTAAATCTCAAGCCTGTAAGAGCTTATTAATGGGGGGCATGTTAAGTATTTTTTAGTACTTTTTTTAACTTAGTACCTACTGAGGTACTAAGTTAAAGTACCTAAGTACCCCTACAGGGGTATTGCTTCCTGTCCTGCTATGACATTATTCTGAGGTCTGGTTATAGAATAGTAGAGCTAAAATGTGTATGTGTGTGTATATGTGTACACACACACACACACTCTTCACATTTCTCCTTTTTAAAAATCCTTGCTTTAACAGTTCATTTTTTGTTTAAAAAGGTAAAAAGGACATTAAAAGAAAACAGTGAAACCTTGTCTGTTTTTTCAGTTAGGTGTATTTTGTTTTGCTATGTTTTAGTCCTTTCAGGCCATAACTTATTTTCTGTGATAAAAATAGATCAGCAGAGGAACTTAGTTTTCTTTTAAGTTAAAACATCTGCAACTGTTTTATTTGTTAAAATTACACAGTGTGTTCTATTATGAAATACATCTTTGTCAGAGAAAACAATCCACTGGGGTATAATAAATCCATTACAAAATGGAAAGCCAGTCCCTTGTCCTTTCTGTGACAGTACTTCTGAGTTCACATACATATGTGAACAGATTATTTAAATATTAAGCAAATGCAGATGTATGCTGTCTGCTTTAATCTGTGCATTTTTTTTCTTGCTTTACAGAACTGACAAAAGGAAAA
>NW_028186978.1:10895194-10901922 GCF_003343005.1 Rhea americana | reverse complement strand
GGCCGGGGGAGCCGGGGCGGCAGGGCGCCCCGCCGCCGCCATGCCGCCCTTCCGGCAGGTCGGGGAGAAGCAGCTGCCGCAGGAGGTCGTCTTCATGGCCTGGTCGCCCAAGCGCGACCTCATCGCCCTGGCCAACCGGGCGGGGGAGGTGAGCGGCGCGGCGCGGCGGCGCGGAGGGAAGGGCGCTTCCGGCGGGCCGCGGCGCTGCCTGCTCCGCGCCCGCCTGGTGGCTGCCGCTCGGAAGCGCCCGTCGCCGCTGCGGCCGGTTCCGCAGCGCYGCGCCGAGCTGCGGGGACGAGGCGTGGCGCCCTCGGGGCAGCCTCGCTGGGGCGGCAGGGCGCGGGGGGAGGCTCACCGCGGAGGAGGCGGCGCTGGCGGGGCAGGCCTGCCTGAAGAACGGGGAAGATTGCGCCTTGGTTGAGTCCCCCTTAAGTTGCGTCTGGGATTGGTTTACAAGCCGGCCTTGGTGGGGGAAGAAAGCCTTTATTTATTTATTTTTTTTTTTTTAAAGTCACGCACACGTTTGCTTTCCAGGTTTTACTTCATCGCCTTGCGAACTTCCAGCGAGTCTGGAGTTTGCCTCCGAATGAAAACACAGGAAAAGAAGTGACCGCTCTTGCGTGGAGACCAGATGGCAAAAGTAATGTGAAGTGGATGAGTGACATGTTGCAATAAAAATCCTGTTGGAAATCAGTGCAAGTTGTGATGATACCTCTCATCTCTGAGGGAAATCTTCAAAATCTTCAAGAAAACTGTATTTAAAGAAAAGGGTAGCTTAATTTTATGTAGGTTTATTCAGAGTTATAGGGAAGGATATGTTGCTGAAGGCAACTGCAGGAAAGATTTGCAAAGTGAATTTATGTCCAAGAATATTGCTTTCCAAGGTATAGCAAAGCTTCCAGTTCCTAACTAAGCAGAATATTTTYATATGAACTACAAAATTCATTAGGAGAATAGAGAAAGATTAGGACAGACTGAATAGTTTGACTTCTCTAACATAGGCTTAATTTTAGAGGTGAAAATTGTTCTCTAATATTATGCCAGAGAAGGAAAAGGAAAGCTCTGTCCATGAAAGAATAAGATATGTCAAGACAGTAATGTCTTATTAATAATGTTGAAATTAGTAGCTTAATAAGCTTTCCAGTATATGCTGGAAATAAGGATATTTTATTTTTTGGACTTATTAGAAGGATTAGAATGAGAACAATATTCTGACATAAGATGTGGGTAAAAACTACCTATTTAGTTTTATGTTGGAGTTTAAGATAAGCTGGTTGTCTGTGATTGCAAGGAAGTATATGCAGTAACTGCTGCCTGCCATATGTTTTTATAGATGAATATAGCTAAGAAAGGTGGTAATGCAAACATTGCTCAATGAGTCTTAAATTATACTTTGTTGTAATAAGACAAAAACTGCTATTGAATAGTCTTTAAATATATTTTAGCCTCAAATTTGCAAACCTAATGCCTGTGCATTCTCAGAACTGTAGTAAAGTATGTACTTCAGTTCAACATGCAGATAAATAATTTTGGGATGAGACTTCTGACTTAAATATGTTACTTAAAAATATGGTAGGAATTCAGATCATAATTCTAGTAAGTAGGTTTCAAGTGAGGGTTTGGAAGAACAGTAAATAAAGCACAAGGAGACTGCTAGGCGCAACTATTCTGTCCAGTAGTAGGCTTTGAAGGAACATTGTATTCTAGTCCAGCATAAAATAAATACAAAATTTTGCATGTTGGTTATTTATGTATTATATTTTATTTATACTTCTCTAGTTTTGGCTTTTGGCCTTACTGATACCAAGCGGATTATTCTGTGTGATGTAGAAAAACCTGAAAGCTTGCACTCCTTCTCAGTGGTTTCATCTATTACTTACATGCATTGGATGGAAGTAACTGAAGAAAGCAGGTAGGACTGAAAAACTCTGCGGGTAAACATAGGCTGTGTAGTACTATCTTACTAATAATTTATAGCTAGTATGTTACCAGTCGTTAAATAAAAGAACGCAGTATTACATAGCTGTATCAWTTTCTCATCTCTTTGTGAAAGTTTTTGTTTTTGTTAGAATAGACATTTTTATATGCTTATTTGTAGATCTGAAATCTTAATCCTGTAATTCTTTTAGGTTGTATGGAAATATTTCTGCAAGTCCTTGAGCACCTACCAGTATATTCTCCTTTGGTGAAAATAAAACTAGACTATGAGACTCCTTTTATTAATCATTTTATAAATTAAAATATTAAAGGGTACATAAAGAATTAGTGTCTTAGATCTGCAGCTGTAACRTATGTGACCATTTGAGTCTCTGCTTTAACTTTGAAGGTAGAAAGAAATTCTTTTTTTCCCTTTTTTGCCAGTTTGATAGTAAAGACGATCATACTTTTTTTCAGTGTTCTCACTTCCTTTTACAATGCTGAGGATGAGTCAAATCTCCTTTTGCCTAAATTACCTGCACTACCGAAAAAGTAAGTGTCGTGGTATGAAGATCTATTTGTCATTTTTTGTTGTTCTTTTGATTATTAATCTTTAATGTTGTACAGATGCTTTGGATTGCATGTCTGTATGTTGTTAGTGAGAATAATTATTTTATTTTCAGTTATAGCACCACTGCAAAAATCTTCAGGTGAGAAAGTGACATTTTATCTCTCTTTTTTTTTTCCTTTCTGTTACTGAGACAAGCTACATAAACCCCAGTCACGTTTTTTGTTTCGTTTTCAGTGAAGAAAAGTCAGATGAGATTATGAAGCTTCTGGGGGATGTAAGGTAAATTCTGTTTTTTCTTCTTCTTTTTTTTTTTTTTTAATGTAAAATAATAGGTAGTTTTGCTTTTAAGTTATAAATAACCTGTYTTTCATGGTTCTGGAGAAAGGAAGCATTCCACATCCTTTTTCATGTATAAAGATGAAGTCAAAAGAATATATTAAAAAAAAGTCTTTATCAGTTTCCACTTTCTTTTTTCTTTCAAATTAGAAGGTTTGTCTGGCATGCTATCAGCAACTGCTGCTACTGCCATAGATTATTTTCTTTAGAAAAACTGTTTCTGATCTTCATTTGAAGTGAATGTTTTATGTATTACTTAAGCTGATCTCAGAAACATTGTGAATTTTTGTTACTACAGTCAGGGAATTTCTGTGAGTTTGCGTGAGTGTGACAAAGCTAAACTTGACACAAAAACTGGAATTGGCTGTATTAAGGTTACTTTAAAATAATTAAGGATCTTTCATTAGGGAACACATGAGGAACAGTTGGATGAGRTTTAGTTTAGCAGATGCAAATTAGCTTTACTAAGCACTTGCTGTGCAGCCTAGAGGTCCTTCTGTGTTTGTTTTTCCATTTGCTTTCTTTTACTGTTCCTTGCAGACCTGTAACTAAGAATCATACCCCTTATTTCAAAATCTACATCTCTGTACTGTCACCAGTTACTTCTTTTTAAAGTTTGATATCTCTTCTTATAGTAGGACTTCCTTACTAGGAAAAAAAATAGGGCAACTGTGTTTTTGTTGTAGGAGCTCTCCTGGTTCTGTGCTCTTTCAGCCATCCAATTAAACAAACCAAAAGCTTTCCAGATACTGCTTTGCTAAGTTTTATGTTTGTTTTAATGGAAACATTCTCTTTTTTACATATAATTACCTGCATAATAGGCAGAAATTGCAGTTAATTTTTTGATGTTTATACAGAGGTATGTAAAACATTGGCATTTTTTTATGTTGGAGATTGTTACTGTTCACAGTAATTTGAGCAAATATGTGTAATTGAATGTGTATTGGCATAAGATAGCAATAAGCAACCTCCCTGACCACAGTTTCATGTTTTAAATGTAGAAACAAAGGGAGAGGGCACAGAAAAGCTTTTTTTCCAAATTACTKTAAGAAGTTGGCTTTAAGAAGTGAGCAAAACACAGCTCTCTATCCCAGGTCCTATTCATTGTTTCTCTCTTTTAATGCTTTTGTTATCTGTGACATCCGTTTTAGTTGCTACATCCATTTTAAATGTTATTGCCTTGGAGTCTGAGCTGAGAAGTGCCACAGAGTGATTGCCACAAACTCATTCTGTGTGTAATTAGGATAGAATCATTAGAATGCAAAAGCAGTTTTGTAAGAGTGCTTTGTGGTCTGCATTGGAAAGTGGACTGATGCTAGAAATTGCTATTTTTTCATTCTATAAGCACTAAAGTTAGTTAAGAAGATATTTGTGCCTGAATTTTGTCTGTTGTTTTTTCCCCATTCTATCAATTCATTTAATAACTGATAATGCTTTCTGTGTATAGTAGAGGCAGGTTATATTAGTRAGATCGAAGCTGATAAATGATGGTAGTTCTTTAATTTCTTAGATTATAGACAGTGCAGTATTGTTTTATTTCAGTGATTTATCAGAGTATCTTTACTAATAGGCTTGTACTTTAAATATTAAAGATTATGTTTGTATGCATTAGAAGCTGACAGACAGGTGTGACTTCTGATAGTCTAGAGCRAATAGTTGGCAATTTTTTTTGGTCTGCTGATCACATATTCTTCTCTTTTTATAGACTCAATGCTCTTGTTCTTGGTGGCAGYTCAGGATTTATTGAGATTTATGCTTACGGAATGTTCAAAATTGCTATGGTGACYGGGGTACGTTCATTTCCTTACCATAGATTTTTCTTCAAAATATACCAAAATACAGCTGAATTAAATAAAACAATAGATGTATGCTTACACATATGTAAAACTGGATTGCTGAAGTTTCAGGGAAGGAATGCTTGTTTGTCTTGGTTGATTTGTTTTAATATTAGAAAAATTCCAACTCTGACTGAATAGCTTAAGGTCTTGTTTCAAATGAAACAAACTAATTTAGTGCTAGTCCACAGTAACATGGGTGCTTTAGTTTCTGTACAGGAGTTGAAAATTTCGTTTTGATTTTTACATGTAGTTGAATGCCACTGCCTTTGTAGGTAAATAAGCTAGTGCAGTAAATACATCATTGTATTTACTGTATAATACGGTATTTCATTAACTCTTAAACTTGAATCCTTCAGGTGCCAGGTTCTTGTCATGGCTTATGTTTATCTAGYGATTTGAAATCACTATCAGTTATTACAGAGATACAAGACTCTCCAGACAGTGAAGCAGAGATGACATATTTTCAGGCAAGTGAAATAAGTTTATTGTGTTCTTTAAGAATAAAAAAGCTGTAGTTTGGTTACTTTCAAGTAACTTTATTGTTTTCCCATTATTTGCAGGATAACCACAGACTACTATTTTCATTCTTTCTAAAACTCACCTCAATTTAGCTTTTGGGTTTATCATATTAACTTGCAGCCTCATTGATGAGACTGATGGAGATAAAGCTCTGAGGCATTCTTTTAAAATATTATTGTAAATATAACATTAATTTAGTCAATCATATTTATTCAGATTTTCTTCATTCTGCACACACAGACATAGCAGCAATGCATTAAATTATCAAGGCTACCTAGAGCAGCTGTTCTTAAAACTATTACTGTTAAAACTTCAAAGTGAAGAGTATCAGGAATTTTTGTTGATAGGTCAAGAATATTTGTGCTCCTTTGATTTAGAATGTATTTCCCTCTTAAAATCAACTTTAAGGAAATGAAAAGACAGCTTTTTGTGAGTTCTTCCCCATTTCCTTCCATTTCTATAGTCCAAAATTCTTCAGAAACAATCTGTTAACTACTGTTTGTTTTGTTTGTTATAGCTCGACACTAGCCTCTTATCAAGTTACTTACCTGAGGTAACTCGAATGGCTCGGAAGTTTACTCACATTTCAACTCTGTTGCAGGTATAATTTTGTTTTGACATCTTTAATATCACMGTTCTTACAGGATTCAGTATTCTTAGTGCATGTGAAATAAATGTTATCTAGCAAGGAACTTAAGTTGATTTTAAGTTAGTGTGGGGCTCTGCCCTGGAAATTTGRTATGTATAGTGTATCTCCTCCTTATATTGTAACATCCTGTTCTTGAATGTGTTGAAGCTGGGAGAAGTAATAACACTGATGTTTGTATTACAGTATATAAAGTTATCRTTGACATGCATGTGTGAAGCCTGGGAAGAAATACTGATGCAGATGGACTCACGACTTACAAAGTTTGTACAGGTATTATAGAAATATGCTTTTTGCAGTAGTACTGTTTCTGCTCTTAATATATTTGGTATCTTGACGCTGTTTGAGTTTAATGCCTCCAGATAACGATCTCTTAAGTTAARAGGCAACCCAGAAACTATTGCATGTCAAGTGCTTTGAAGCTGAAAATACCTGAGTATAATAAGGCATGATCTTATTGTGATATTCCTGTATTTTATTTATACCAAGTTTTTCAAAATGRTAGTTTCCAAATTGCACATTTGTTGATCAGTTGTTTTCTATTTAAGGTTGTGTTCTTTGTAGTTCAGTCGCTGATAGGCTGGCTGCTATAAATACTGAGTGGCATTCCACCAGCACTTCCAGCCTGGTTCAATAGAGCAYGTATAACAGAGCCACGATTAAGATGGTGCTGGATTGGCTTACCTTTTGTGACCATTGATTATGGCTAGAAGTTAATTTAAGCTAGTAATGATTTTTTTTTTTTTAACCCAGAATCTTGGTGATGCTAAACTGTTTAGAATTTTTACTAGGGAATGTAATTGAAAATAACTTTTAAATGACTGTCCTCTTAGTCTTTGAGTTTCCAGTGATCAGTGGTCTGATTTCAGCATTCAAGGATCCGTGTTTTTTTTTTTTTTTT
>NW_028186978.1:10877128-10895150 GCF_003343005.1 Rhea americana | reverse complement strand
GTAGACTGAACTTAATTGCTTTACCAATCTATTTCAATCATTTTAACTGGCAGGAAAAGAATACAACTACTTCTGTTCAGGATGAGTTTATGCAGCTGTTGTTATGGGGCAAAGCAAGGTAGTTACTGTTGTTTTATCTGAGTATGTGTTTGCACTTGAAATTGAAATACAGTATGAAAGCATGTTTGGTTCTCTTCTCCCCTYCAACCTCCCCTTAGTCTGGAGCTTCAGGCGCTATTAATGAATCAGCTGACAGTAAAGGTATGTTAATGATTTTGGAAATCTTCAAATCATGTATTTCAATATTTTCTTAATTAATATTCTGTTATATTAACATACATTAACATTTTTTTTAACAGGGTTTAAAAAAACTTGGTCAGTCCATAGAGTCTTCCTACTCTAGTATACAAAAGTTGGTCATAAGTCATCTGCAGAGGTAGGTCATGAGATATCCAATGAATTAGAGATTAGTTGGCATTTTATATGCTTGACTGAAAGAATTTATATTGTATCAGTGGTTATGTGTTTGTAGATGTGTTGATGTGGAAACTGTGATGCAAAATTGAAGAATTATTGAATGTGMTTTGAGCGATCTCTATGAAATACCAACTCTATATCACTGACTAGTGTTTGTGTAGGATACATGCAAAAGATTTGCATCAAGTTTGGATGGTGGTTAAAATCATTAGGGCAATGTTTACTTTTCTGTGAAGTAATACTTTCTCATCCATAAATAGCTTGTATATGCCAGACCACCATATAAAGCTTCCCACTTCACCCATTAAAAAAAACAAGCAGTGTGCAGTGAAGTAATGAGTTTTGAAAGGGCTGACTAAAAGATACTGTTTGCCTTCCTAGTGGCTCTGAGGCACTGTTATACCACTTGAGTGAATTGAAAGGAATGGCTTTATGGAAACAAAAATATGAGTCTCTGGGATTAGATGCATCTGGAATTGAAGGTACAGTAGTGTGTGCATGCTATTTACCCACTCTGATTTTACTTTTGAAAGCTTAATAATAATGATTTGCTCTCTTTGTAGATGCTATTACTGCTGTTGGTTCTTTCATCCTGAAAGCAAATGAGTTGCTTCAGTAAGTATAAGACCTGGAGAATTTATTAAAAAAAGAAAAGAAAAGAAAAAAAGGCAGCCTATTAAGTTATGTATTTATGGGGAAGCATGTGGCTGAGAGGAGAGAGAGATGAGAGAGCAAAGCTTTTCTCACTGCATCTCCCATGAATAGTCTTACTTTGAAGGACTAATCTGTGAAGCATTTTTWAAAAAAATTCCTAATGCTTTCAGATCTGTCTATAATAAAGATGGAACTTAAGCCTGGAGTAGCTTGTGACATATAGATCAGATAGTTTCTTTTCTTGTTTCTGGTACAGGGTTATCGACAGTAGTATGAAAAACTTCAAAGCATTTTTTCGATGGCTGTATGTTGGTAAGCTTTATTACCTAGTAAGCATTGTCTAACAGTATCTATTTTSTATTGTAAACATTGAAATGTTGACAAGTAATTAAGCCAGTCTGAGGAATCRCTATTTATTGTTGTCATAGAAAATTCCTGGACATAAAAGGCTATATTTGGAACAAGAATGATTATAAATTTGAGATCTCAAATTTATGTACACAGAGTTCAGAATACATGTAGGTATTTTATAGACTTACCCTGTAACATGTTATTGCAGTTTGTTTTCTGCTTCATAACCAATTTGCTGGTCTTGACCTGGAGAAATGAAAGGACTGTGGTTTATACAAATCTTGAAGTATGGTCTAACTGGTCTTTACTCTGTCACTCTTTCTGTTTTTTTTCCATGAAGACCTAGTTAGCAGTTAAGTTATGTACAGCTATAAATCAATGTCCTGATGCAGTTCATAGTCACCTCAGATTGTAGCTGAGTAGCTACAGATTAAACATCTGTAGGGAAGTAGGGAAGTTTATATTTTAGCCTTGCTTATTTTTATAAGGTGGTTTATGGATATGTTTATAATTTTATTTTTTAGAACTATTTTACAAAMACCTAAGCAAAGCAGTTTTATGAGTCTCTATAATAGCACCAGAAATGTAGTGTTAGCACCTACAAACTGGAGTATARTAATTTTAATTTGAACATTGCAGAGAGCAGGACCATAAGCGTTCTCTATCATAATATTAACACA
Organism: Rhea americana; assembly: GCF_003343005.1. Classification (NCBI taxonomy): domain Eukaryota; kingdom Metazoa; phylum Chordata; class Aves; order Rheiformes; family Rheidae; genus Rhea; species Rhea americana. Next base: position 10,892,988 of record NW_028186978.1, on the reverse strand, counting down.
TGAAGTAATCACTCTTTGCCTCTGTTTAAACTGAACAGAGAACTGTGTATCTAAGCCTCACTGATAAGAAAATTGCAGATAAGTCATTTTAAACACATGAATATTGCCATGCACAATATAAGTGTATTACAGACTTAATTTTACTACTCTTAGTAGCAACTTAAATCCTTATGAACCCTTTTAATAGTAATTTAATCTCAATCTTGTAGAGAATGAAATGCAGATAAAAAGGATAGAAAGAAAGAAAACTATGAAGATTTGTATTTTAAGTTAGTGGGGCAGGTGAGCCTTAATTACAGTCTCCATTTGTAATCCTTCATTGTAGACTTTTGTTTCTGAAAAATAAATKTTTCCTATATTATCAGCAGTGTCTTATTACACAGCCATGGAAAATTGAGAATGTTAGGGGGGGAAAAACTATTAATAAAATAAGAATATCATTTTTCTCTCAGCCATGTTGAGAATGTCAGAAGATCACGTGCTTCCTGAGCTGAACAAGGTAGTAGTAGCATTGTTAACATATGATACGTTTTTATAATTCTACTGGATTTGGAGGGCAAGATTAAAGGCTTATTTTGGGTTCCAGAAATTAAACAATAATGTCTGTACTGTTACTTTGAGAAAGTTGATGGCTTCCGATTCGTACTTACATACTGTTTCACAAGTATTTTTGTTTTCTTTGTTAATACTACTCTTTTTTAGAAAGCTTGTGTGTGAATGTGTGACTGCTGGGAAATACTTGCACAGTAGCTCTATATGCCCCAAATGATGTGTCTTCCATCTTTTAAAATATCAAGGCCCCAGATGGCRAGCCTGCTTTTAGTGCTTCTTCCTCCAACAATTGCCTTTGCTTCTCTGACCAAAGTCAGTGTTGCTGCTTTGCATGTTGCTTCTTACATCAGTCCCATCATTACTGTATCAGAACAGATTGCTYGTTTCAAAGCTGCATCCTGCACCTTCTAAACTTTCTAGAAGTTCATTCCCTCTCCTTTCCCACAAGCTCCCTCTTTTCCCCCCAGATAGAGCAAAATCATTGTCACACTGAATTTAACAGCAATGGGATTTTAGTATCTTTTCCCGATGACCTGGAAGGGGAGATGGAATATAYCTGCATCATATTTGCAGACAACACCAGACTGGGAGATGTAGTTGATACACTCASGGGCAGAGCTGCCATCCACAGTGACCTAGGCAGCCTGGAGGAATGGACTGACAGGAACCTGCTGAAATTCAACAAGGACAAACACCAAGTTCTGTACCAGGAAGGAAGGAAGGACCCCATGCAGTGACATAGGCTGGGGCCCAATGCCTGAGGAGCAACTCTATTAGAAATGATTTGGGGGTGTTGGTGGATGACAAACTGGGCAAGAGCCAGCAGTGTGTCCTGGTGGCAAAGGAGGCCAAGAGCCTCCTAGGCTGCACTATCAGCAGCAGGGCCCATAGCTTGAGGGGATTATTCTCCTTTACTCAGCACTTGATAGACCACATCTAGAATACGTTGTCTATTTTGGGCCCCCCAGTACAAGACAAATAAACTGGAGCAGGTTCAGTGGAGGGCCATCAAGATAGTCAGGGGGCTGGAGCACTTGCCTTGTGAGGAGAGGCTGAGGGAGCTGGGCTTGTCTGGCCTGGAGAAGACACGTTCCATGCTGTTGGAACTTTGTTTTTGAACATTGTAAAGACTTTCTTTTGGAACTTTACTTTGATTTTTTTTTTTTATCTTTTTTTTTTTTCTTACAGATGACTCAGAAAGATATCACGTTTGTTGCTGATTTTCTTACTGAACACTTCAATGAGGTAAGCTGTATTGGCCTAATGAGTACCAACTACATTATCTGACTGTTTTTGCTGCTGATGATTAAATTTGGAAAACCTTAGTGAGAATAATTGAATCTCCTTTGTTGTACACTAGTTGTCATTGAACTTTGGGATTAAATTGTGCTTTTGATTTTGTTTATTTTTCAGGCACCAGAGCTCTATAATCGTAAAGGAAAATACTTCAACGTGGAGAGAGTTGGCCAGGTAAAGAATTAGGAAATAAATGGAAAAGAGAATAAATGCAAAAATCCTTAGATGAAAAAATTTTTTAAGCTGTGCCCACTTTTCTTCTCTCTCTACTTTGCTACATGTTGCAAATTCCAGCAGTGATAGAATATTGGTTATTTTCCACTATTAATAAGAAAAGGAGCATGTAAAACATATTTTGTAATTTTGCCTTATTTATGCTGTATTGTAAGAAGGGAGTGAAATTATTTTGCAGCTAACAATATTCATGTAAAACTGCAATCTGCTTTTGTCTTTATGCCATTAATCACTGGATTTCGAAACATTGTGCTCAAATTTAATTTTAAGATCGGTTTCACATGAAAATAACAGTATGTGCAATAAATTATTTTCTTACTAGTTTCTAGAAGAGRGGGAGGATTTAATATTAAGAATAGGACATTATATTAAGGGGGGATGCTTAACAGACGTGTGAGGGACATTGTTGGGGGTGAGTTCTGATGTCATTTATTCTTAAATAGTGATGTGATGAATGTCTCTTTTCTAGTATTTAAAAGATGAAGATGATGATCTTGTATCRCCACCTAATACAGAGGGAAATCAGTGGTTTAACTTTCTTAAAAATAGTACTCATCTTAAAGGTAATCTGCTTTATAATGTGAATCAAATAAACATGTAGACCTTAACAAAGTTAGAAGAATAATCATAGAATCATAGAATCAGTAAGGTTGGAAGGGACCTCTGGAGATCATCCAGTCCAACCTCCCTGCTCAGCACGGTCACCTACAGCATGGTAGACAGGGTTGCATCCAGAGGCGGGCCTTGAAGATCTCCAGAGAAGGAGACTCCACCGCCTCTCTGGGCAACCTGGTCCAGTGCTCCATCACTCTTCACAGGGAAGAAATTCCCCCTCACGGTCAGGCAGAACTTCCTGTGCTTCAGTTTCTGCCCATTGCCTCTTGTCCTGTCACACGGGACAACTGAAAAGAGTTTGTCCCCGTGCCCTTGACACCCTCCCTTCAGGTACTTGTACACACTGATCAGATCCCCCCTCAGTCTTCTCTTCCCCAGGCTGAAGAGGCCCAGCTCTCGCAGCCGTTCCTCACAGGGCAGGTGCTCCAGCCCTCTGATCATCTTTGTAGCCCTMYGCTGGACTCTSTCCAGTAGCTCCATGTCTCTCTTGTCYTGGGGAGCCCAGAACTGGACACAGGACTCGAGATAATCTGTTTTTCACACTTGGAAGTTATTTATATAGTGCTGGTTATGGGTTTTCATTTGAGTAGAATAAAATGAATGTTATTTTAGAGTTTTCATGTAGCTGCTTGTTTAGTCAGTTACCATTTTCCAGGTATTAGGAATTTCCTACTTTTTATGAACAAGTATGAGAAATGTTGGTTTTGAAGGAATCCTAGGAAGGTATGTATTTTAAGGGACTTGAATTCCACTCTAAGAAAGTAATAAGTACACTTAGATCATACAKGAGGGAAGCTTCTTAATTTGTTCTTTTTGGGAGTATTTAAGACTCTACAATCCTCTTACCTTGTTTTCTTTAATTAGTATTGAAAAGGAAGTAAAAGACAATAGCAAACTGCTGAGAATGATTCTTGTTTTAACCATAGAAACACTGCTGACTATAAAACTTACACAGCGTGAGCTGTCTTGTTACTACAAGAGAGAATTTGCCATTGCTGCCTTTTGCTGTCTGTTAACAATTAAATAAAAAGAGGGGAAGCTGTTACACTTCCTTCCATTTGGCAAAGCAGTCTCTAGAAAATGTATTTTAAACATACTTTTAAAATATTTTTGATAATTTAGATAATTAAATATATGTAGACTGTTTGACTAGTCACTTCTGTTWCCATCTAAGATCCATGATTGTTTGTAGAGAGATTGCTATGAATGTTTTTGTTGGTATTAATTTAGTAATTATTGAGATGTTTGTCTTGCTCTCTTCTTAGAACTTTAAGGTTTATAGAGCTAGGAATGTTATGTGTGCTTCTGTGGTTGACTCTCTTACTACCCTCCTTTGGTGTTCTCTATTACTTTGCTGATTGACTTAATTTTTTTGTAATCTTTCCAGTTAAATGTTGGAAAAGAAACAGATTACATATATAAAATAAGTAGATCAGGTATATAAAATAAATAGTAAGAATTATCTTAAAAGCAAAATGTCATCTTACAATGTAATTTCCTTCACAAGAAGGAATGAATCCTGTTGAACCCACAATACAGCTACTATAAAAAGTACAGAAATTGTTTTGCCCTAACAAGGTATTTCATGACAACTGTATTTCTAGCTCTTGGCTAACTGCAGCTCTCTGTTTTTATAATTCTGAATGGGCAGTGAAGGAATGCTGAAGGAGCAAGCTGGCCTCCATTTCTCGTTCATTTGCCTCATTTCATGTTGTGTTACAGTTAGTTACCTGAGTGCGAATTTATAATTGAGGAATAGTAAAAGGACCTGGAGGTCATTTAATCCAACCTTCTGTTCAAAGCATGCCTAACTTCCTGAGCAACCTTAGGCTGGGTTGCTTAAAGCCATATGCAGTGGAGTCCTAAATGCCTGCAAGRATAGAGACCCTGCAGCCTTTCTGGGCACACTGCTCCAGTGCTTCACCACTCCGTATGAAAACTTTTTTCTTTATACCCAATYGGAAATTTCCTCACTGTAGCTTATGGCTGTTGTAACTTCTTCTCTCACTGTGCACCTTTGTGAAGGACATTGCTCTGTGTTCAGTAACTCTTCTTTTGGGGGCTGAAGAGACTAGTTGTCTCCCCCTCCTTAGACTTTATAAAGYGTGTGCTCCAGCACCCTGACTATCTTAGTACCCCTCCACTGTACTCACTCCAGTGTCTCAGTTTAACAGTGCAGTATATTTTTTTTACAAAGGAACGTGTGTTTTTAAAATGAACCTTGATTTATCTTTTTACAGAAAGCCCCTTGTTGTTTCCCTATTACCCTGAGAAATCACTGCATTTTGTCAAGAGACAAATGGAAGAGATCATTGATCAGTGTTTGCAAAAACCAGCTGTAAGTTCGCTCATTACAAGTGATAACTTTTTGGGGGAGTAGCACTCAACTGACGACGCTTAGGGAGACTTAAAGTTTAATCTTTGCCTTTGTGCGCCTACAACATAGGTGTAGTACGCAGCCTTGTTTCCCCATTGCTGGGTGTCTCAAGCCTTTGGCTAGGGAGAGAATAGCGGGAGATTTGTTTCTCATTTTCTGTCTTATACATTAACGGAATCTATTTGAATGTTAATTAGCTTGATGTATGCACTATATATTATATAGCTATATTAGTTGACAATATATTAGTCTGTATATTCTGAATAAATGCAAAACAAGTGTATCAAGTGATAGTAGTGTTTTCAGTGGGGATATTTATTCCAGCATAGATACTGGTGGATTTTTCCTTCAAATGTACTTGGATTTTACTTGCCTTTTCTTTTTTGCCTTAAAAAATGTATAACTATGAGTAACTTCCTGTATCTCTTAACTTGTTTTCATTGTATTTGGTAGGATGTAATTGGAAAGTCAGTGCATCAAGCAGTCTGCATGTCTCTTTACAAAACTTCTCAAAGGTATTTTTTGTATTATTTTTAAAGCTCGGTTRCACAAGATTGTGGTAGTATTTTATAAACTGGTTTTGTTTTCCATTTCAGCGAAGATTCCACACCACAGTTATTTAAACTACCATTTCTGTAAGTATGCTGTTATTCTTTATTGCATTTCATTTATGAATTATTATAATTTGGTCTAACTTTTAATTTCCTCCTCTCACAATATAGGTGGAATGACAAAACCTCCAATATCCATTATGTTCTCTTCACCATGTTAGAAAGTTCTGTTTCTAAAATATACATTTTGAGGAGACATACAGATACTTCCAGGTAAAAAATGGGTGAAGGAGGAACAGTGTTTGTGAGCTTTAGTACATGTGTGTTATAGAGCCAATTACAATTTGAACCTTTCTATAAAAAGAGATAAGCAGCATCAGCACAGTCCCTCTTTGAATCCATAAATGAGGAGGACATTAGGAAGTGYGGTAGGAAAATGTGGTAGGAGTTTCTGTTTTATTAGACTCTGAGACTCTAATTGCAAGACCCAAGTTATTTGTAGGCTTAGGATAAAAAATCATGCTCTATTAGTTTTTGTTTCTCACAGAATTACTTGCTTGAGTGATAACAAAACATGTAAGGAGCCAAACTTTCAATGTTGGTTYGTCTTCCTATAAGTGTTTTTCTTTTGATAACCCCTTGCAGCCTGTAATTTAATGCACTAATGAAACTAGGAGGGTTGACTCGTAGCTGTAGGTGAAACATCTCTTTTGGGTGTAGTTTTGTGCARCTTCAGGAGTTTCTGCACCCAAGTTGCTGTTTGTCATTGTCTCAGTTGTTCTAATACAACTGCYTAAGTTGTATTCTGTTAGTGGGATCTCTGAAATGTCCTAGGTTAAAAATAAAATCAGAAATTCCTCTTTTCCCTAAAAGATTTACTTTATAATCTGGGTCACTTCATTTGAGAAGATGATGACCTGTGATGCAGTAGGAATTTTTAAAGTAGTTTTACTGCTGAAGAAAACGTGGTGAAACTATCCCCTGTGTTTTCAGTTGAGAGCCTCTGATGACAAATTACAGCCTTATGGTATAGTTTCTATCCGGTTTCTTCCCCCATTAGTATCTAAAACAGTCTGAATTGATGTTTTCTGTGGGCTTGGACTTAACAGACCTGGGACTAGGACACTTGAGCCAGGAGTTTAGCAAAGAACGCAGGCCTGCAAGCCAGATGCAGTCTCCCGTCTGAGTTTTAGTCACATGRCTCCTGGAGGAGGGGGAAGACAAAAGGTTTTCTTCCACCAGTTACGTTGTTTTGAGATGTAGCCATGTATTGTGTAAAGTCCAGACAGGCTGCACAATTTCTTTCCATAGCTGCCATCAGAGTTCTTTGAATTTTCTATGTGTAGAAAAAAAATAATTACCCAGGTAATGAATGATCACTCTCCTTTTAGGTCTGTCAGTAACGGACTTATTGCTGTAGAGTTTGGAAACTTCTTGAACAACAGTATAAATGAAAACTCAGACTCAAGGTCAGTATATCAAGTTGATTTTCATTCCAGAATTGCAGCTTGCTAAATTGAAGGCTCTATTTTCCAGTGTTTTATTACATGAAATTAACTTCTCAAGTATTACAGTTTGGCTTTTATCCTGCAAAATGCAGGATAAACTACAGTTGCTAGACTAGCTTGTAGTCTTTGAGTCAGGCTGTAAGAAAAAGCACAGATACATAAAGTTCCAGGATTGTAGGAGTCTTATTTGTTACTTCAACTGAAGGTAAACTGTAGTTTTCTAGTTAAAAACAAAGCGGTCTGGAAACTGCTCTTATATCTGTAATGTTCTTAAAGTAAGACAGAATGAGAGTTGAGATGTCTGAATGAAAGCATGTTAGCAGACATCACGCCAGCTTATCCCTTTAACATAGAAGGGCCAGATGTAGTTGCCCTTTGTGCCTTCAGTTGTGTTTCTAAGTGTTCCTTGGGTTTGTGTTTACTGCTTTTTAGCATTCTTATTTCTTCCCATTTCAGGTGAAGGGTGAAAAGTTTTTGATCCCTGAAATGTTGCATAGTCTGCAGTGGTTCTGACTGTTTTTCAGTGTCTTAGCTGCAGCTCAGCTTTTTACCATTTACAGTAAAGCTCACTGTTAACTACTCAATACTTTACAACATTAACTCCGCACAACTTAAATATTTCAGTTTTTGTTCACTTTTATGCTTTGAAACTTTCCAAAAAGTAAACACTGCTTTATTTTCCCACAGGTGCTACAGTTGTTTAGATGCACATTTCTATGATGATGAGACAATAACTGTAGTTCTGAAGGAGAGTGTGGAACAAGAGGGGAAGGAGAGAATCTTGGCTCAGCTGCCTTTATCTTCAGTGTACACTGATGAGGACCAAGAAAGGGAATTCATATGGGATGCTGCTAAAAGGTATTTGAAAATCTTTTATTGAGTCTCAAATGCAGAGCTGGAAAACAGATCAGTCATATTTTCATTGTATAAAGTTAATTGTGCTCTGTGTGTATAAATATTCTAAAGACCAGAAACCTTTTTTGTGCTGTGAAGATAGAGGGATAGAGTGGTATTTTACATGTAATTGAAGCTTTCTAAACAGTTGGGTGTTGTGTTGTTTTCCTGAGACAATACTACCTGTGTATTTGAATCTCCTTTAATGGGAGGATCAGTTCTGAGGACATCCTGTAGAAGCAGAAATCTTACTTCTTTTCATAAGAGGATGTTAACTTTTCTGATCAGAATACTAAGTTAGTATGTTTTCAGTGTACTTGCTCATGTGCCTGTGCCTTCTAATAAAGACACACAACTATTTCTTCCACATTCTCCTGGTAGTCGCACTTATAACTATTGTCAGCTTAGCCTTGAAACATCCAAATTGGTGCTTCTTGCTATCTTAGTATATGGTAGCATGGAGAGGAGAGCATCTAGGGGAAAGTGCACAGGAAAAAAAAAATGGCCACTGTAATTCAACCTGTGAGTCCAAGCTTTAGTCACTGAGTTTTACTTGCTTTTTCTTTTTTCCCATTATACCTCTTTGGTGGATGGCCTAAGATATTTCTTACCTCAAAATAAAGAGAGCCATACTAGACCRTAAGTATTTTCTTAAGTCACAAAGAAATTGTGTATTGAAGAATAAATGGACAATATTTAAAATAAGTTCAAACTAATTATGGACACTGCGATGGACAAGGAGTCTGTTTGTACTCAGCTGTTATGAGTGGGAGTGAATGGGAGTGATAAATCTCTGAAAGGTCATGGAGGCCAAACTTACATGCAAGTGGAGGCATCRCTTTCAGCTCTTTGTTCTGAAACTCTTCTTGTGGAGTAGAAGTTTGAAGGAAGCTCAGCCTTATCCTCTTGCTGCAGAGGATGTTACCTATGAGGGAGGAAGATCAAGCTCTAAATTCCATTCCCTTTTATTGTAGCCTTTTACCTCATTTGAAATGTGCTGCATCTCCCCAGCTGGATCCTTTGCTGTAGAATATCTGCAGTAGAGTTATGATGGTTTAAAATGCTTATCTGCTTATGACATATGCTATAATAAAACTTAGACCAAAAAAAAAAAAAGAGAGAGATTTTTCTAGTACTAGAGCTGTTTCTGATGCACTAGTTTTCTACTTCTATTCTTGTTATGTCCAGGCTGGATGAACAAATTGGTGAGATATCCACACAGACGGTCTTTTTGGAGAATCAGTGGAGAGTGCTGGAGAATATGAAAGCTCAATACGTTGCTGTAAATGGTATTAGAAAAGTTTCCTGTGTGGTAAGTGCAGTATCTGTCAACAAGCCTGTGAACAGTTGAAAGAAATATGTGCTATGGCTAGGGAGAGTAATAATCTCTTTCTGTTAATTTAATTGTGGTAWTATCAAATCATTATTTATTAAATTATGCTATTATTAAATTATTAATTTAATTATTATTTAATTATTTCTTCTCTGGAGATATTCAAGGCCCGCCTGGATGCAACCCTGTCTAACATGCTCTAGGTGACCCTGCTAAAGCAGGTTGGACTAGATGATCTCCAGAGGTCCCTTCCAACCATACCATTTCTATGATTCTAATCAGATTTATCAAGAACGTTTTTTTTCAAACAGATTATATTCTCATAATGTATTATAAGTGTGTCAAATATAGTCATATGTCTCATATACAAAGTGAAAAACTGTAACCAAAATTAATAGATTTTTTGCATTACTCTTCAATTTAAAGAGCAATAAAACAGTTACTAATTTTCTTGATATCATCCTTCCAAAGAAAACAAACATTTTGATAAAGGCTATTTTTGAAGCCATTGACCAACATGTAAATTGATATTGGTTTGGGGTTGTGGGGATGGGAGAGGTTGGCGGATTTTCTTTGATTGGTTTGTTAGTGGAGATTTTTAATATTCCCATAGCTAAGCTCAAATCTCCGTCACGTGAGGGTGTTTGAGATGGATGTAGAAGATGATGGGGAGGCTGAGGAAGAAGAAGAAGAAGAAACAACTCAGATTGCAGCTGCGGAACCTGAAGAGCTGAATCAATCTGCAGACAACCGAGACAGTGTGTGTGGTGCATCTGCTCAGGAACTGCCTGGGGAAGCTGAAGAACAGGAATTCAGCCTGGATCCTTGACATAAGCTTTGATACTGGTAAAGGGACAAAGCTGAAATCTAACTTCAGGCCACTTAGATGCTGTACATACTCAGCAATATTAATGTGATGTGTGGGGGTCAGAATACCGTGTGCTCCTCAGCTAAGACCGTCTGTGTTCTACAGTATGTTTGTTGTACTTCGGAGGTGGGGAGGGGGAACATTTAGCTGATGTGATTTCTTCCAGAGCTTCTACATTTGCAATTTTGTATAGATGGGAATAAAAGGAAATAAGAACAGAAGTTTTCATAGCCGACCTGTTCAGTCCTGAATACTGATTTTAAGATAAAATGTTGGTATGTAATAATAACAATATCCCATATTTTAAGGACCAAATTATTTCCCTTTCAGACTTTGTATTCTAACTGAGTGCRGAAGTGTGTGTATGTTGCCAGCTGCAAACTTGCAGATCAGCGTAAGACTAGCTGGGCACCAAAATGTAGCAATTGTTACTTAAATACATACTTAAAACTGTTTTTAGTTGCATTTGTGTTCACAGTAACATAATGTTCCTTCAACTTGTCTTTGAGGTCTTCAGTCCTCAGTGCAATGTTTTTGTGTGTATGTTTTGTCAAATTGTCAAATGTCTCATTTGTCAAATGAGTATGTATCTCAACCTACCTGTGTTTCCATGAGATTATTCTTGAAAGGCAGTCTTTCTCTGATATTTTTGTAATGGAAAGTTACAACAGAGTATATTTTTGTATTGTGGCATTATATTCTTCCATAGGCTTCAGTATGTTTGTGTTCCTTACTAATTTATGTTTTGTCTGGTAAAAGCTGGAAATCATTTTTGGAAACCTAAAATGTTTTCTTGTTGCCTATTAGCTGGCCAAGTATTAACTGTACTTCAGCTCTTTGAATGAACAAAGCTGCTAAATAYATGATCTTCCTTCAGCACAGTGAGTGAACCTTGTATTTTGAACCATACRAAGAAGCCAGATTTTATTCTTATGTTCCATTCTACACTTCAAAAATACTCTTCTGAAATTGCTATGTAGCATTACAGAAATCAGATACTACACTCATCCTCTTGTTCTTGTTTAGAAATACACCATTTTTAAGAAACTTTTTTAAAAAGTTGACTTTTAAAGTTTTTAGACTGTTTCTTGGGAGAGATCTTTGTAAAAACATGTTTGGTTTGAGAAAGACTTCTTTACCAGCCTCCTTGGAAGTTTCTGGCTGTTCAGTACTCTTGTCTGTTGAAGGCAGAGGACAGGAAAGGCAGAAATGCCCCTGCGGAAGTGCTGTGGATTTTCTGTGTGAAGCAGTTACTCTTGCTGAGCAATTGCTGCTATTACAGAACCAACTCAGCTCAAGTCTGGCCTTGTGTTCTTCCAGGAAGCTTTTGACACTAGTCTAACTTTAAAAATTGCCACACTTCAGTGCTTGKAAACAATACTTTGCTGTGCTGTCTGCTAGTAGTTTTAGTCCATAGGTATATGGAAATTTTGTGATCTGTCCTGCCTTTAATTGCTTCTGAATTTGTGGTAAAAGCAGCCATGTCCTTCGCCACAGTGGCATGCCCTTCAGGAATCTCCCTATGGTTTTCCTTTGCACCTTTCTGGTCCAGTCTAGGGCATGCTTGAGTGAGCAGCGGTTTTGTTTCAGGCTTCACTGAGTACATACATAAGCAGTTTCTCCTTTTTCCCAGTGACACAATACAAATGCATCAGTTCAGATAAGTACTTTTCAGTGCATTGCTGATTCCTTCCGTCAAGCTTTAATTATTTTTTACTTTGTTACCAAATTTCTGTTATTGTAGATGTCAGTAACTTGCTTATGCATTTGTTTTTGAAAGGATGATMAGAAATAGTTGATCCTGAGAAGTTTTTGAGGATTTTAGTGCTGTCTAGACCCAGTGATCTCACTTGATCTTGTTTTCTTCCTTCATTTTTACACCAGTTGAAGGCCTTTTTGTTCATTTAACCTTTCTCTGCTATAAATGAGTTCTCATTCTTCCTTTTGTAGTTAAAAGTACTTTTATATTCTCAGCAAATTTGCTCACAGTCCACTCTTTGTACTACTAACCTTTGAGTCTATAAAGCCACTACTGCGGCCTCTTTTTAATATCTTCTTTTTTCTATATGTGGTATTTTTAGCTTTATAAAGAAGTTGGGCTGCTTTTCTTTTTATTTTTTACTATTTACCTTGTGTTATCCCTTTTTCTGAGCATGTCTTTTCAGCCTGTTCTCTATGGCTTGCAAACCTGTCACATCACATAGTTTATGCCCGAGTCCCTCGCTCAATTAGTATTGCTTTGCTTCCTGGTGTGGGCATGCTGTGATCTGTTTGTAGTACTGTTGCCTCCCACTTCTTGCCCCTGATGCCTGTCTTCATAAATGATCATTTTAGCCCTGCTTACAAAGACAGTAGATGGAAGGAGAGAAAATTAGAAATAGTAACCAGGGGCTTGCTTTAACTAACCTTTAACTAACTGTTCCTTTTTGTAGAGGGGAGAAGGGACAGCTGCCTTCTTTATTAGACATTAATTGATGTAAGTATTTCTGTAAGAGTACCTGCAGGTTTTCTTAACCGTGGCTTTGAAAAACCTACTTTTATTTATTTATTAAGCTGTAAACCTGTCTGTTAACCTTGATAGAATAGGGAAGTCATTTATTTAAGTACTTAAATGTCACCAGTAAGTTTCTCTGGTCAATATTAATATCCGTAGTCAGAGTTGGCTCGTACATTTTGTTGCATGCTGCAGTAATACATGAGAAGATCTCTGTTGCTAACCTAAACAAACTGTTGCTCTTCAGGCTGGCTCCAATTTAATTTCTGGCTTCACAAGCTTGTTTAGAGAAAGAGCTGGCTTAGCCTTTGGCAAGAAGCAACAGTGACAGTCTAAGATGGATGTCTAGGAAGAGGGAAAGGAGGTTTCAGCATAGATCCCGTTGTAGTGAGCAATAAGGAGGATGCATATGAATGAGGAGAGAGAATGAAAGGAATTGTCATAGGATGAGTTTCAAGCAGAGAGATGAAAAGAGTGTAAGAATCTCTGAAGACAATGCCACTGCGGAAGAACTTGAAAGAAAAGAAAACTAGATGGGAGGGAAGAAATACCACTTGCAGGTAACTAAAATGCATTTAGCTATAACTTTAGAGTTCATATGTGGAGCTGATGACAAAACAGTCAAGAGACCATTGTTGCTAGCAAAGTCCAGAGTTGAAGTTATAAAGCGATATAAATGTGGGTGTTTCAGCATTTTCTTTTCCCCAGGGGGTATTACTCAGCTACTGCTCCTAGCTGCCTTTTCTATGGTTCTGCCTGCAGCTCCGTGACAAAAGATGTAATCACACTTGCCACAGTGAATCAGATATCTTGGGTGGTTTTATGCAGTTCCCATGCTTAACCTAGTGGATCAAGTAAAGTATCAGCCCTACCTCCTAGTGTGAGCCTATTCTTTTAAAAAGTAAAAGGAAAAAACTCGTRGGCCCTAGTATAGGAAATAAGACCCTAATTTCAAACCTGTAATCTGATTGTTGTCCCACTCAGATGGAGCTGTTGCATGTTAGATCTGGTGTTGCAGTTCTCTTAATCAGTCTTTGAAGCTGTTGCACTTGGAACAAATCAGTTATTTTTTCACTTGAATAAAAAGTGTTTGATTCTACAGCCTGGAGATTGGGGCACTGGCTAGCYGTCACCTGGGAATGTGAGGTTCAAGGTCGTCTTCTAAACTGACTAGAAAATAGGATTTGAAAAAAACACCTTCTCTCTCAGTAGTGATACTTCTGTAGATTTGTGCAGGCACAACCATTTTTCCCTGTACCATGTACTTTCTTTTACTTAAATGAGTTATTAAAGAGTCTTCAGAGACTGATTTTGCTCCCAGTCATTCCCAAGAGAACTCATAAATTGTGTAATGAAGATACAGACTTGTCCAAAGATGCACCGAAAATCATTCTGTTGCCTTGTCAACCACTACAGATAAGAAACATAGGGCCAAAGGTAAGGAATTTGTTCATCTGGTCATGTATCTTTTTTTAGAACATTGAGGTAAAGTATGGTTTCTTTAGAAACTTTTAGCACAAAGAACAGTGCTTTAAAATGTTGCAATCTGAAGAACAATAAACTTTATTTCTCCATATGTTAACTGTATTCCCTCTGTAGCAGAGACTTACTAGACTAGAAGCAAAAGAGTCAAGTTTTATATTTTCTCTTCTAGAAATACATGTTTGTAATATCCCTTCCCTTCAGTCAGCTGTGTGGAGAACAGTGCTCCCACTACTTAGCTACTGCTTAGAATACCAGAAGGCAGAAGTAAGCTGGAAGGCATCATGGGGCACTGCGGTTTCCAGACCATGGTGTATATTAATTTTGAGAGGCTATTATTTTGATCAGCTGCATGAAAAATAGCATACTGTTTATACTAATTTCTAGTCATTTTAAAAAATTATGCTAGAATATGAACTAGTAAGGCAAATGAGAATTTTTTTTTCATGCTGTTACTGTGTTACATAGAAATGCATCTCTTTTAAATTGGTCTATTTTCTGGAGGATGCATATTGTATGTATATTAATATATATGTATCAATGTATATTAATGGTTTGAGAGAGAGAACAAGACATACAAAAGTCTTAATAGAAGACTATTAAAGAGAYTATTAACAGAAAACAATCTATTGGTAACTTATGGCTGAATGTGATTTGTTAACTTCTTGCCTTCAAACACTGCAGTTCTGTGCAATGAAGCAATTTCTTTGCTTCGTTCTGCAGAGGGATATAATTTTCTGAGTTCTTTTTCATGGTTAGTGATCACTGACATTTTGGAGATTTGTAATGGAAGTGTTAAGATTAGTATGAATGGGAATGTCTGGGTGTGGAGGTACCAGAAGGAAGAAACAGCAGCAGAAGGGCTATAAGAATGGTATGTGCTGATAGGACCTAGATTAGCAGGTCATCAAAATCCTAGCATGCATCTACATGCAGGTATGCAGGACATCAGCTCAGGAGGCAAAAGACCTGTGCAAATGAGCAAATCTTGATGACTGTCAGAGCCAGAGCAGGATGAAGAAACTGCTTGTGTGGACAGCTCCTAAAAGGTATRAAACCAGCACATGACTGCCAAGGTAAGATGACCCTTATGACCCAGGAGTCGTAACAACTCAGTAGCTGGTGTCCCTTTAAGACCTCCTGAATTCAAGGGTCCTTGGTGCCTGAATGTTGTACAGACTGCTTGTATGCATGCATCCAGGTGCTTGTGAGTTTATTGGTATGACTGTGAGTGTGAATGAATGAAATCAGCTTTGTTTTAAAATCRGCTTCACTTGATGTACTGACTAGCTTTAAGGCTAGCAATGCTGTTATTGCAGTGTTGCAGTATTTCTTGCCTAATCAAGGGGGATGRGTGTAGCCAGGTGGTTATGGAAGATTGGAAGGGTGGGACCTAAGTGAAAGAGAGCATGAAATGACGCTGAAAGAAACAACGTCTGGATGTAAAGCTTGATCGTGGTGCATCTGGTGAGATCATTGTGGCTGACTATCAGTCTGGAGTTTAGGAGTTTTTAGATTTTTCTGATCTATATGCATCAACTTATATTTGAATGCAGTTGAAAGCAGCTTGCTGTRGGCCAAATTCCACCTTTCATAGAATCAGTAAAGTTGGAAGGGATCTCTGGAGATCATCCAGTCCAACCTCCCTGCTCAGCA
>NW_028186978.1:10861462-10876553 GCF_003343005.1 Rhea americana | reverse complement strand
CTCCCAGGTCCTTCTCTGCAGAGCTGCTTTCCAGGAGGTCGGCCCCCAGCTTGTACTGGTGCCTAGGGTTCTTTTTCCCTAGGTGCAGGACTCTAATAATCTTTGATCATCCCTGTAAAATATCTATGGAGATTTCTGGCCATAATTGAAACCAGAATTTGTCCTTAAATTTAYCCTTAAATTCAGACTATTTTTATGGCAGTGGTAGTATGTTATTTTGTTTTTACCAGGGCTGACCTATTTGTTGATCTGGTTTCTCTCAAGAATTTCTAACAGAGATTGGAGATTTTATGGTTGTGCTGAGCCAGTGATACTGTGACTTAAAATAAATGGAGGAAAGAAATCCTCATAGTGCATATCAGTGTCCAGACTATAGTAAAAATACATAAAACCCCAAGAAGATACATAAAACAGAAGCAAGTGCRTCATTTGAAATTAAAAGAAAAATGGATGTTCTTAAAACGTAACCTTACAAGTAGCAAGTGACTAAGGCTTTCAGTTCCAATTTACACGTTTCACTTCTAAGTTGAAGCTTTCTGCTTAGATAAGGCCTGCAGTTGGTCTCTGCCTTCTGATAAAAGCAACSGCTAACCTGAAATCTGTATTACTAGGACCTCATGTGCCAGTTTTTTTCACATATACRTGATTTTCTGATTTACAGGTCTGAGTATTATTTTAAATGCAGGCATATCTAAAACATGTGCGGTGTGCTGGGCTTCCGAATAGGACACCATTTGTGCCTGTGAGATCTACAGTCTCTTTGAAAGAGATAAAGAACATAGAAACAAGCAAAGCTCCCACCGTCTTYTCACTTGAGTAGGTGAGTTCACAGAAGAAATTCCTGGTATTTTTGTCAATAGAAGCATTGTATTCGTGAGATTGTGGCAATTGTGCAAGTGTTTCAAGGCTCGAGCTCGCAGCAATCGAGGGTGACCAGTGCACGTCAGAGTTCGAGGCAGCGTTCTTGCTCTGATTCAGAGACCTTGTTAGCCTTGTTTGCTCTCTAAGCATGTCTTTATATAACGATCGGATTGGAGCTTGCAGCGATGATAATAGAGTAACAAATGTGAAGCCAAAGCAACTGATGATCAGCAGGTACCATATACCTATCACGTGGGGAGGTGGAGGGAATAGATTATTCTTGTAATCAGACAGGGGATCAAAGGCAAAACAAATGAGAAAATGGAAAAAAGAAAGAAGGGGTAATTATAAACAGTCTTATCTGTATCTGGAAGCCCATCCCTCAAAATGCTCGTATGACATTTTAATCTCTCCTAAGGTGCAAGTTTTACATTTACTAGGTTTACCTTCTAACTGCATTCTGTTCATGTAATACCTCTTCTGTTTTGTATGAGAAGCCAGGGCATGACTGGAGCTCTTGAGCAGTTCTCTAAAAATCTAATGACAATAYGGATTTGCTAAAAGCTATTTCACGAGTACAGGCCTGCACTGAAAGGACAACCTTCTACCCTTTTACCTAATGGAAAAGTGAAGAGGAAGGCTGGGAACAGGTCTCTGTTCCTCTGCAAACTACATGCAGGCCAACGTCAAGGTACAGATACACTGGTTTGTCTTTGAAACGTCTGCCTAAAACAGCAATGTCTTTTCTCTAATGTTTATGATAGAGATTCAAAGCTGATTTGTTGCTCCTACATATTGGGACCTGATGCATTTGCTTGGCTTCGCACCTGCAACAGTTCTTGATAACCCTCCTGTGAGGGTTAACTTTAGGTTAAAAATATGTTG
This sequence comes from Rhea americana, assembly GCF_003343005.1. NCBI lineage: Eukaryota > Metazoa > Chordata > Aves > Rheiformes > Rheidae > Rhea > Rhea americana. The sequence goes on along the minus strand of NW_028186978.1, from coordinate 10,874,807 downwards.
ATACCTGGAAAAGATGTTTGTCTTGCTGATAAACTGAATTACTCCTACTTTTTCCTCATCCACATTAATGCCCTGTTCTTCTTGCTGAGGAGATGCTCCACTGCATTCAGAAAGAGAGACTGGRTAGTCTAAAACTATCCTAGGAACTGGGGGAGGAAGGGGGAGCAGCTGCCTGACACTGAGAGATCATCAAGGATTCGTGTTCAAGGACCTTTGCCAGTGATCCACAAATATGCAGCTTATTACATAGTATCTTGATTTCTTTTGTTTCCTAACTATGAAAATATTAAAATAATTAAAAATAGAATGAATATTTTTTCATTTAAAGAATCACTGTAATTTGTCAGGAATATTTAAGTGGTGTGGAATAACTAATATGATATCCTCTTATAGAGATGAAGTCTACATTTTGGAGAAGTTACTGAAGGTTGAGAGAAAGTAGGACCTGATTTAAATCCAGGGAACTGGTATCTAGGTCAGGAGGAGTAACACTCTTAAAAGAGTTGGCTTGAGTTGGTTTTCAGGGAGCGGCTAGATTGAGAGGATCAAAGTGTAAGAGATTTTGAACAAATTGCAGCCGGATGTGAGTGAAGAGATTTTTCTGTCTCTTTTTTTCCCCTACCTCCCTAATATATTTTATCTTTCTAAATTACTGATAATTCCTTGATCTAAAGCTTGATTATTCAATACTGAGCGAAGAAACAACCTTATCTGTCATGGTTGAATGTATTGACATTTTATTAGCACAGTCTCACCTCCTTGCCAAAGTCCTGTACCATCCTGTCCTGAGCCCAGCAAGACTGACATGGGCTCAGGCCTAGGTTCTAAAGTCCTGGTCAAAGGAGATCTTCCACACAGGGAGGAGTCTTTGCCTTTGCTCCACCCTCTTAGCTTGATACTGAATGGCTGTGAAAGCAAAAGCTTACATGTCAATCAACATCCTCGYCTGCTTCAGTTCAGAACATTAACATGAGCAGAAAGCATCAAAACTTTACAGTTGGTAAGAGTTAAAAAGGATAGTAAATCAATCCAAGAAAAATGTGCTTAGAAAATTTTGGACCCACTGCACCCATTACATATTTTGTAGAACAAAACCTATCCAGAAGCAGTTCAGTTAACATTGAGTTAAACTTGTAATCTGAATTGAATTTGAGTCTCTAGAATGGGATAGTCCAATTTGTAGTGAGTCACTTTCAGGAAAACACCAGCAAGGTTAATTCTACTTGCTGTGATTGTGTCTCTGTCCTACTATGTGAAGTATATACAACACATATATAGGAAGAATAGTTTTCAGTGCAGTCAGYCATTTGGCTGGAAGTGGCATTGCTTGCTCTTGTCAGGCTRTATGATGTTACAGATCGTTCAAGGTGAAGCTGATTATAAATGAACAGCTTGTGTCCCTCAGATTGTGATATTCCTGTTCATGTTTTTCACCATATATGATGTGGTCCTAACCTCTGGTTCGTGAGTGGGACTTTGCTGTAGCTATAGCTAGTCCTCTGCCTTGTAGAGATGGCACAAGGGAGTTGTTGGAATTTCAGACTGTTCCTGAATGTAGTATTTTGATCATCTGAGAAATTGCCTGTCGCTGTTAGTGAATGAGCTAACCCCAGCACACACATGTGCAAGTGCTTTTAACAGAAGTCTGTCCACACTCTTAATTCTCTTTCTCAGGCTGGGATCTTCACTCTTAGACCACCAYTGAACACTGCTCCTGGAACTAGCAGAGTAAGTCTCCTTCCACAGCTTGAAACTGGACACATGCTGCTTTTTCTGCAATCTTTGTGCCCTGGGGAGGAAGCCCAGGTTTGCATTCAAGTAGCAGTATTTTAAAACAAGGCACTGAGCTGAGAGTAGAGAAAGGTTTAATCAGGAAGCTTATTCTTGCCTCCTTTCACAGAGCTTCAAGGAGAACATGCAAATTCAGACTGAATCAGCTTGACTTTGGCAAAACAACTGCTTGATGAATGTTCTGCAAGATCCAAACTCCCACCCTGATTTGACTATTATTAGCTGTGATTATAGTTTATTTTACCTTTGATTGTCTTGTGATTTTGGTCTTAGGATGCTTGAAGTAGAAAATGAGAATAACTTTATGGAGCAGTTAAGTGAATGTCTCTTTTTGGCTGAAATTACTTTGTGTGTCACCCATTGTAGTTTTGTTTGTGATACAGTTATAAGAATTTGTAGAAAGGATGCATGTTGGTTTTATCATGTGATCTCATGACAAACCTGTTCTGAAAGCTGATTTCGAAGAGGTGAATAAATTCAAAGGTCTAACAATCCTGGGGTGTTCACTGAGCTACGTCAGCTCTCAGAACTTAAGTATGACTGGGCTGAGGTGGGAGATGAACAAGAGATTTCTGGGCTGTACACAGAATAACACTGGTATTCTGGGGGAAAAGCACTGTTTCCTGAGTCATCACTCAAGGTTAGATGTATGATTGCTTCGGCAACTATATTACCTCTCCAAGCTCTTCATTATTGCCCTTTTGTTTGTTACTGTTGTTTCTGGAATGAGATTTGTGAGTGCTCTGTACCTGATCCTTTGCAAGGTCAGTGTTGTTTATATCACTTTCTAAGCAGCGTAAGCCGATTTATTTGTACAACTGCTTGCAAGCATTCACAAGAACTTTTCTGCTGTCTGTGGTCTAAGAATGGTAATGAGCATATAGGGATGCAACTTTTTTGACTGCTTAATCTAGATTCACAAGAGTATGCAAGACTTGGGAGTAAAATAAGACTCTATCATGGTATTATGTCACTGAGGTGTCTGCATTTGGAAGTCRTGTCAGCTGAGATTATTTGCTGAAGAATCCTTCTCCCAAGACAGAGACAGAGTTTTTCTTTTTAATTCAGTGTCCTTGCCAAATACAGTTTGAGTTATTAGTGTGTCAGTGCTTCGACAATATCTCTATTTACACCAATGTTAACTTTGTAGTAATTTACAGTAATGTTTCTAAACACCATTCATTGTTATTGTTAGTAGTTTAGACCGTGGTTGGTGGGTTTTTTGTTAGCTTATTTTACAGCAGAAAGGCCTCGAGTTCTTATAAAATCTCAATAAATCTCAATACTCCTCATTTAAAATCCTACTGAAATTTRGGGCCATAGGTTGCCTGTTAAAATTTCAAGCACTGGCTTTGAAAAAGTAGTCATGATTTTKCAGAGAGCTATGTGGTGCTGCTTACACAACACTCTTGTTTCAATTTAGATCACTGCAGAAAACAGAGAATGTCATATAGCAAAAAAGTAAATAGTATGCAATCTTACTAGTTTCCTTAACTAACTTGAACTTTTGATTGCAGGTACAGCTGACTTCTGGTTTTATCCACGTTCTCATGTTCTCCAATTTTAACTCGTCTCATCTGAAGGACACAGTTGTATAACCTTGTCCTTGACAAAGCTCTTCATTTAATGCTTAGTTTCAAGCACTTGCCATTCTATAATAGATGGTTTTTGAAGGAACTGATCATTGATGCAAAGCACACTGCATCTGTGTTCTCCAWGGGGTTCCTATTCAACCAGAATTTGGGGTATATAAATGTGATTATTTCCAGGATCTTGTTTTCTCAGTTTACTGGGTTTCAATAAATGGGAAATGTTCTTTCTAGTAAGCTTTCCAAGTGTTATTTGAAAAAAAAATTTCCAGAGTTGAGAAATTCTCTAAAAATAGTTTTGTTTTATCAAGGCAGAAAATAACTTCAGAAGTGCTCAGAATAGATAAGGGGGAACATCCATGCGAAATTAAAGTGAATACAAAATCTCTCTTCCTACACAGACATTATCTACATTATGGTGAAAGAGTTTTTCATCCAGATGTTGTGATCCTCCCTGTGTCTTTCATTTCTCTTTGCAATACCTGATTATGCACTTGCTTTTAGTGAAGTATGTATGTAAGAGAGGCACTTTTTCTGTTATTCATTGCTCAAAGTTGCTTCATTTTTTTGGATGGAGTCTACTTAACATTTGTTCAGTAATGTAAATATTCAGACAAATAGATAGAAGAAAAAATTCCTATTTTATTCTTTCCCAGAAGCTTGGTTGAGGGAGTATTAGAGATTCCTGATGCACAGTAATTCTGAAATTGGTGTGCTACAGGGACCCGCAGAATGAAATCAGTAAATTAAATTATTTTCAGCTGATTTCTGCACTTCAGGTAACAAACTATTCAGTTTCAGGAAGAGTTGCGAATATCTCACTGTATATATTCAAAGGCATCTTTCCCCCACTCCGCCCTGCATAATCACTTTATAAAATAATAAAACACAGGCCATTACAGAGATGAGCTAGAAAAACTGTTTTTTAATTAGGAGAAATTCAATTAGAGTTAATATTGAGATAGGGAGAGAGAAAGGGCAAAACAATGCGTGTAGGTGTGTCAAACTTTCTCATATTTATTGAAAAASGAAAAACAGCTCTGTCACTTGGAGTAAAAGAAAAACAAACCAAGAAAACCATTTTAGCACTTTAACTAATAAAATATTTATCTATATTGAAAATATGTTGCCAAACATATRCCAGGCAAAGGTCAGACACAAGGCACTGTACTAGGATATGGAGAAAATGTGAAATGATGCATAATCCTTAAGTGGAATGTTTTTCAGAGCAGAAGTTTTCTGATGGAGGGAAAATATTTGGTAGATACCGGCTGGGGGGTTGTGTTTACTAATAGGGGTGGGATAAAGGAAGGTCCAGAGYTGGGAGTGGATAAGGAATCCGAAAGGGACAGTCACCTGTAATTTTGGGCAGAGTGTGAAGAGTGGGAGGCGAGTGTAGGAGGAAATGGGAGAGACATAGGWGGAGGCAGTATTGGGCAAAGCTGATGACATGAGACCTTGTGCCTAGAAAATGGGAGCTAGGAAAGAGCTCTAAAGTAACCCAGCTCAATGGCTGCTGAGGAGCAATTTGGTCCAAGTATGGTGTGTGCCTGGAGAGCTGCTTTGTCATCTTCATATGCAAAGTAAACCAAAAGGAAGGAAGTTAAGCCATTTTCTTTAGCACAGTCCCATCAAGCAGGAGGTCCAAACACATTTCTGTTCATATCAGGGGTGATATAATTTTGTCAGCAATTTTGCAGGATTTGTTTATGTGGTGGAATATGTCAGTGCTTGCTAAGGTGCACCGTTTGGTACATAGGAGTGGTAGGAGTATTAAAGGAGTATAAATTTGTTCTGTATCTAAAAATAAAAACTGGCAGAAAGCAAATGGAAATATGTGTCATGTTTATTTGAAGGAAATGCAGTGTAAATCAAATCTGGACATAAAGAATTTGTCTTAGAATTAACAGTACAGTATTTTTATTTGAAGGAGTATATCTGTAAATCATGTCTGGACATAATGAAAGGTTTATTTTCAAAATGTAGTCAAATACTGATAATACCAATGCAGTGCCAAGTATGTAATGCCTTTTTTTTTTTTTTTTTTTTTTTCCCTCCTGGGTAAAATTTCTCAACTATCTGGAAAAATGTGAACTAAAAATGGGGTTTAATAAGGCTCTGTTATTAACTTAGCAGTGGGTAGCTCAAGAAGCTCACCTGGACACATGGGGCTGTGCTTTAAGGAAGCCTGTGCTAGGTCTTTGTCTAGGATTTCTTTTTTTAACACAGTTGTGCTTTGTGCCAATCTGAAAGTTAAATGCCTAAATGCCTTTACCGATCAGGACCACTGTAAATAGGTCCACAAACAAGCTACTCCATAGCAGTGGAGGGGTCTGGATTCATAAGAATTTGGCCTATCACGCTGGCTGGTGACTGCCTGTACAGCCACTCTTGTTTGATAGCACTTGGGGGGTAGCTGCCCCACAGGGAGAGTGGCGTCCGCTCACTGGCACCGTGTGATAAGGGCAAATTTTGTGGGATGCCTAGTGTGCCAAAAAGCCACCCCCGACTGACCTTACAGTGCCTTGTTTGGGTGTCTGTGTCTTCATAACGTTATACCAAGTAGAACTGTTTTTGGTGAAAGAACAACCTGAATCTTCTTTTTAATATAATTCTAATGAGCACATAAAGAATATGTGAAATACTCTGCAAAATTTGATTTCTGAAATCTTTGAGGAAGGGAGATAGAACATTGTGCTACTGAGGAGACTTAYGGCTGGGGGGAAGCGTGACTGGAGTGAATGATACGGGCCTTAGGAAGCCAGCTCTGCACTTTGCTTTTATTACGTATGTATTGGGACTACACAGAATAATTTTTCCCTTTTTTCTCTCTACTTGTTTGGTTACACTTGTCTAACTTGCCCTCAGTGTGTGTATTTGCTGCTAAGTTCAAAGTGATCTCTCTGTAGTAATTGCTTAAAAGTTAGTTTCTGAGTACTCCACCTAGTTGAATTGCTTGCAATAGTAAGGCCTGAAAGCAAATATAGAAAATGAGAACACAGATTAGGTGGATTTATTTTTAAATTAAATGAGTAGAAAGTATTTATGGGTTTCATTGTTCTCTAACTGTGAAAGAACTGCAATTGAATTCCCATTTGTCTTCATCTTAAGTAAACCCTTACTTCTGGGAGCATCTAAGCAATTTTCTTCTTTTTATCAGGCACACACTTCAAACATGTCTTCTGTTTAATGATCTGCTGGAGAACTTGTTAAACTTCCTTAATTGACCTAGCCATTACGGATTGAAACCCTCCGATATGAAAACCTATGGGTCAGCTGGAGTCAGTAATTTTGCCCCATGCGTTGATATGCAACAGGAGTTCATACCAGAACTGCTTTGAGGAAAAGTACATCACTTACTAACAGCTTGTGTTCATTTGTATGGTCTCAGACGCTGGGGCTGTATTATTGGCACTTCAGAAATACAGGTTTAATCCTCCTTTGTAGTTTGCCCTAGAATGACTCTTTATTGTACAAGTCTACCATAATCAGTTGTTATAGTAGTAGTTTTAGTAGTTCCATGATATTCTGCAAGGAAATATAGGGAGAAATTAATATATTTTATCAGACCTACTAATATAGCTGGAAAAAACAGGCTCACTTTAAGTAACAAAAGCCGCTTGCTATCTGAAATCATCAAAGCTAGAGGGAAGAATGGTTCTTCCTCTGTGTAGGTTCAGCTGAAATGGCAGAGTTGCTGCTAGGAGCTGCATTAATTCCTAATTCCYTAAATTCATGTCCAATTCTGTTGTTTGGCTGCTGTCTCAAGATTCTTTTCAAAAGATGCCTGAAAAGACTTGCAGAAAAATAGTGTACTGCAGCAGAGCTAATACAGATATCACCAGGAATGTTTCAAGGGGAAAGATTCAGCTGCCTGTCATTCTGATAGCTGTAGCTGTTTTAAATGATTTGTAAATTTGTCTTAATTGTTTTCTAAACCCTTTATATTATTGCATTAATTCATTTAATCATCTTCTATGTAAATATATTTCAAAATAAGGTAATTAAAGAAGCTTTTTCTTCCCTTCCTGATAAAAACAATAGGGGACCTCAGCCTTCTTGCAAGGCTTGTTTTGAAAATGTTAAATAATTATAGGATGAATGAGCAATTTGTATTGCTTGTTTATGATGTCTCATCTGGATTTGTCCTTGCTGGTGAAGCTTCATTTGGACCTGAATCAATTAGATGACTCTAATTAAAGGAAGTTCTTTGATTTGAGAGCAGGAAAGCGTGTTCATGCAGAGACTACACCCTCTTCTGTATCTGGCAGCATCCTTGAAYGATAACTCTATGATAACTATAATTAGGGGTGTCAGACAAGTTATGAGTTGATTCATCTCCTTATGTGGTCTCAGAAGAGGAGGTGGAGGAAGACCATTCCCTAGAGGAGGCTGCAGGCAGTAAGACATATAATGTTTCTTAGGTGAATATCTTCAAATTCTCTGATAGATCCATAGAATACATAGTTTTGCTAATATTTAAGTTCTTGAGCTCTGCAACTTCTCTGAAGTACAGAGATGGAGGAAGCAGGTGCTGCTATAAAAAAAGTTAGCAGAAACTTTGCACATGCACCTGAGTAATGTACACACATTGGGCAAACAGACCAAAATAACTGATTTTATAGAGGTGAAAGCAAAATCTTCAAGACCCCTGCTTTAACTATTGATGAAGCAGTAAAATACTTGGTAGTCTCTTTCTCTGCCAAGTGTCTATTAGAAGAGCAGTTCCTTTTAATGGCTTGTCCATCTAAGCCCTGTAAGGTGATCGTAAGGCAGGCCCAGGCRTAAGAGAACCTAAAACTGCACAGACTGCGCCAATAGAGTAAAGAGAGGTWTTATTTTCACATTGGAGCTTAGCTATGACTTAGAACCAGTCTACAGATGCAGAAGTAATAACTATAGCGTTTTTAGGTTTTAGTGCAAGAAGCAACACTGCTATGCAGAGCAGGCTGTGCTGAGCCTGCTAACTTGCAGACAGTTCAGTGGTAGTAAAAGGTTGGCTCTGCTCTGCATGCACAAGAATATAACCTACAGTTGAATGAAAATTACTGTTGTGCTCTGTGTGTGCTGCCATCTGCAGCAACGGGCCTCATATATTGGAGGCACAAGACTGCAAAGATACAGTTTACAGATGTGTTGTTCTCCTCTCTCCCCCACATCACTGTAAGTAAGCCTTTAGAGACACTAGTGAGGATCATGGTCCGCTTAGGTATATGGAGCTTCRAAACATCAGAGAACGAAAGCGAAGGGGACTTCTGATCCAGGGTATTTTATCTTGTATTAAGGTTATATGTTTTTTTTCTGTAATAAGAACATTCCATTTGATGCAACGCTTACATCCCTTCCACCTGTTTTGTATAGCTTACTTYGTGTTTTCAGAGTAGCCGCATGTGTACGTGGCCTTCTTACTTCCTGTAGTTGATAAAAATAATCAATGCATCTTTTGGATATGGAGCTCCAAACACCACAATCTATATGAGTGATTTTTCCAGAACTGCAAAGCACTATTCATCCACACTGAATTAATGACTAAAACTAAGTGTTTGTCTCTGATTTTGGGTTGCTCATAAATAGCTATGTGTGGGTGTTAGTGGAGGCTGGTAAACAGCTGTTAATTATAAAGCAGACTCAGAATACTCAGTGGTGTCTTTGGTTCCTTAGACTCRGTAATACTGTCAAGAGGTGGCCAACCTTTCTCAGAGCATGTTAGCAACATTCTGGTACATATCAAATTGATGGTGCAAGCACAATATCGTGTTCGGATTCCTGTGGCTGGGCCAGTGCTCCAGGATCTCCTGATTAGACCTGATTTGATTTCAGTGGCKTGGGTACCCGAGAAGAGCAGGACCTTCGGGGATGTAGGAAGGACAATGGCTGGGCCCTACCTAAAGGGTAGAGTTTTGTTTCTGAAGAACAGAGTGCTGCAAATAGGAGCAGAATGAGTAATTGAGAACTTTTTTTTTTCTTCTCCTGGCTCTTCTGGGGAGCAAGCAGCTAAGCATTATCCTGTGCTCAGAGGTCTCAGTGTAAGGTAGCTTGACTATACTGAGGGATGCCTCAGGAGGAGAGCTGAATTTGGAATTTCTGTTTGGTTGGTTTGCTGTTGCAACAAGATGCCGCTGGAAATACAGATCCTAAGCAGCTAGTTTCCTTGGAAAGAGAGTGATTTTTAGTGTTTTGTTATGAAAACTTTCACAATATTGCAGGGGTAAAGAAAAGCATGGGGTTAAAAATGTAGTCAGTGGAAGACATAGAGTTAAACATAGAATCTCTCTAAATAATTTTATTGATGTTTTGAATCTGTAACTACCATGAGATAAGCAATAGCATACGGTGAAGCCATGTATCTGGGGTGCTGGGATTCTTGCCATTAAATGAGAAGGTCAGACCCTTAGAATATAAACATATCTTCTAGATGAGGTCTAGGTTCACTCTTAAAATAATCCAGTGTGATGATAAAGACACAGACACAAGTTAACAGTCATAAAGCAGACATACAGTGTCATCTGGGGAGTTTCTTCCTGCACAGAAAGCAACAATAGAAACTTGCGTACCTTAGTTTTACAATTGGTGACAGTGGACATACAATTTAATAGTCAAGAAGCTTTACCAATATTAAGGCTATTTATACTGGGAAGACGGGACTAACTGAAAAATACAATTTTAACATTAATTGTAGAATGGACAGAGGATGGAAGAAGATGGGGCACATCCTTCCTTCCACCTCTGGCTTTCCTTAGAAGATTTCGGAACCTGGTCCATCCCTGGAAGACCATGGTGATGCTGAAAAACCTACATTCCAGCTCCAGCTAATGGAATATGCCTGGGAACTCTGAGGCGGGAGAGGCAAAAGCATCTCAGAAGGTATCCAATTAAATATCARCTGAGGTTGCGTTCTACTTTTGTAGCACTCGTAACGTTTTGTTTTGAGTCTCCTACTCTGATCTGAAATCATACAAAATAAGCTTTTATTTGTTCTGTCATTAAGGTCGGTCGGTGCTGTTGGGGACAAGGACTCTCAAGATGATACCAACAAACTTTGGAGGTTGCAGGTCTGAATAAAATCCTGTAATCAGATGCCCCTGGGAGAGCATTATGGTCAGGTGAGCCCGGAGAACACCAGACCTGAGCCCGTTCTTGCTCATACTGCAAAGGACAGCATAGAAGGGGGGCTGTTCTGGGTAGAGAAAAACCAGTGCCTCCTGCAAAGGACAGACAGGAGAATGATTTCCCCTACTGTGGGGAGAACCTTATACCACCACCTGAAGGGCTTTGCTCGAGGAAAGGCATACTAAATACTACAGTAAGTAAAGGAGGCATGAAAAGTTCACRAAGATGCTGTAGGAAGTAGACTTGCAAATTTACAGGGGACAGATCAGGATACTCTGAAATAATGAATGGGAATGCGTGATTCTTATTTGGTTTTGGCTCAAGCATGTAATTAATTGTTAGGGAACAGATACTTTTTATGACAGTTGCAGGTCCAAATTGTAGTTCTTCCTTGAAGATAACAATCTAGAAGTGCTTTTGTCAAGCTGTCTTTCATAAAGAATATTTTCACGTGTATATGTAAGTATAGGCATAGAAAGAAAAACTGTGGTTCACATCCAAGAAAACAAATCACCTTATTGTGAACACTGTGTTTATAATTACCTGCTAGATATGTTATATATCACAAGAATACCAGCAAAACTCAGCCCTCAAGTTATCGCTTTATGATCTTAAAAAGACTTTTTTACTAAATGAGACAGTTATATATGACACCTGCTCTCTCAAACACAAATAAAAGGTACTGGAATATAGCTGATATAGCTGATATAATCTGATATAATCTGACTAAGGGATCRATCTTCACTACTGATGCAAACTGATCCAAGGCTGTCACCAGACTGCATAGACCAATCCTCTTTCCCTTCCACTAGCTCTATGTTCTGAGRCTTTAGCTAACTGTTGATAACTGTTGGTGGCCAGATCAGAAAGACCATCAACAAAGTCACCAGTATAATGTTTAGTTGTTGAGTTTCAGATGCTCTGTGCTGAGCCTGACCTCACTGGAGTCAATAAACAGTGATTTAGAAATGCTTTCCCACTCTCATAACTGTACTGCAATTCTTTACTGCATTAATAAAAGTAATAAACAGATTTAATTATATTTTTCTATAGAGCACTCGAGAAGGCAATTACATCTTACAGGAACTTTAAGAGAAATAAATGAAAAAATAGAAAGCAGACAGTGAAGCAAAAGGAAGGCAACATCTGAAGCAGAAGGGGACAGGTGCCCATGTCCAAGGAAAGAAAGTGAGAATGCTAGACCAAGATTATTACAAATTTGGGGAAGATAGGTTTCATGAATTTAAAGGTTGTGTTATATCTGAATGTTGCATAGTATGAAAAAGGGTGCAGCCCAATATCCTTTGGTTTAGTAAATACAGATATAATAGTAAAGAGCRTGAGAAATTCTGCTTCTCAAGTAGCCAACCTCTCACAAAATTTTGCAGGCCTGCTGCACCCTTCCCAGTGCAACTGCAACCTGGGAACCCTTCGCCTGCTCCCTCGCCGYGGGACTGGAAGCGGCGCAGCGCTGCTGGTGGTCATCAGTTGKCCTCCCCCGCTGCAGCAGCCGGAGGCGGGAGGCCCCGGTGGGCTGGGCGCAGGGGGGGCCGTGCCACGGCGCGGAGCTGCAGCACCCGCGGGCCCTTGGCACGCGGCACCCTCCTGCGCCGGCGCCTCTGCGACCCCTGCGCCAGCACTAGCATTACTCTCGCATTTTTTTTATTTCCACGAATACTTCTATATAAAGCTCTTGGAAAAGCATGTAATAATTAAGAAGGATGCTTGATGGTCATCTGCGGAGGTAGAGGCATCTCCTAGCAGGCAGAGGGTCCCTCAGCATCTGCGCTACCTGCACGGCCACGGCATTCCTCTGCTCTCTGGCAGGAGCTGCGTCGGGATGCTCTGCACAGTGCTAACGAACAAGATTTGGGTGATTTGGATGCATGTTCGTTTGGGAACTTACCAAGTGCATAGACAAGAGGTGGCACGGCTAGCCTCAACTGGTCCCACTTCGCTGCAGCTGCTGATGCAGCTTCTAACTTAAACACCTGGTGGAGACGAATTAAATGTTACCAGCCATAGACCGGTTTTCAGTCGTTCCTGTTGTAGTTGTTAATGTAAATATGYGAACAAGATTAATTACAATTTTACCTGACATGGAAAAAGTCTGGTAGTAGGAATGTATGAAGCAAATAATAGAAGAGAAACCACAGAATAAATCAAATAGACCTAGAAATTATTGTCTAATTTCTGCAATGATTTTTTCTTCCACATTACAGCATAATGTTTATTTCTCATCTGTGACTATCCATTTACAATTTTAAACTCTTTTAATGCTTATTGGATATTCATAGCCATTAAATATCCATTTATAATTTGAAACTCATTTAATTTTAACTTCTATTTATAAACATGCCGGAGCTTTTATTTATAAAATTTTTATTTATAAACGTGTCAGAGAAAATGAAAAATGGTTTGTGCATAGATTTGGTTACAACAGTCCTGAACTAAAAAATCCCAGTTAAAAGAGTTCCATAACAACCCTAAGTTTTCCAGCACTTTTCTTCTCTTGTAGTCAGGAAATCTTTCCTAATTTTACTTTAGATATTTCTATATTCAGAATTAAGCTGGTTTAAGGTTCTCATCCATTGGGCAGTACTTGYTCTGTAAGCTTTGTGATAGGATTTCAGGGACAGACCTGGTTCCAGTCTGCAAGGAGAGGAGAAACCTGGTGGGCAGCAGTGACTGCATCCAGGAGCACACACCTYACCACATAGCTTTGGCCATTGGCCTCCTTTAGCCTAGTTTGATGTGTTCTTCACAAGATTGGCAAGTTTGCCTCATGTTCTTAGAATGCATATTGAAATATCTTGGAAAAATTACTTGCTCTGTCCTTAAAATCCTTCTCTTCT
>NW_028186978.1:10804904-10861052 GCF_003343005.1 Rhea americana | reverse complement strand
TTCTAATTCACGTAGGAATTATTCAGTTTGGCAGATGTGACTTTAAGTATGCTCAAACTAGGACTTGAGAAGTACCACATATTATTTAATTTTATTGCACGAAGAAAAGTATTCAGAATCCTAAGGAGGGAATAGATTTGGAATACAGTTCTCATTTATTAACTGTGAGGATCATTTACCTTGGAAACAATTCAGGGATATATTGGCTTTCCCATCATCTGGCCTCTTTAAGCCATGACTGCATATTTTTTCTAAACTAGATGCTTCAACTTAATCTAAAGTCATGGGTTTGATAGAGAATCATTTGGTCAAATTTTGAAGCTGCAATTACGCGTATCAGGGGAGATAATATTTCCTCATTATAACTCTGCAAAGAYTTTTTTCAGTGGTTTTTAACTTTTCTAAATTTCCTGCAGTGTATTTTAAGGATAGAGTAGGAAACTACTGAAAGTGCCATTGCTTTTCTCTTTAGCCTGGAGCAAATCATCTAAATATGCTTTGCCTCATCTTCCTTTTTGTGTTATTAGAAGAATTTCTCCTTTTGTCTTTCTGAAGCTGCTCTGGATGTATAAATGGAGAAGGCATTATGGTTGTTAAGTAATTTTTGGATTAAATGCTGACATTCATGTTGGTTAAACTTTTCTGTAGGCAGCTGATTTAAATAGGACTATTGCAGTGAGGAAGGTGCTGCTTACTGCTAGTGAGGATGTTTACATCCAGCCCTTTTCTGGCCCCTCTCACCTGCCGCGTGTCACTGTGTTGTACAAACCAGTTTCGAGTGACGCGAGCTGAAGGCAGCACTTGGTTTTCAGAGGTGGGCTCTCCAAAACAAGGCGCATTCGGCGCAAATGGCAAATGAAGTAACGTTGTAGATAGCTGCCGTTCTGAAAACCACGCTGCTCTAAAACACGGCCGTTCATTTGTTGTTCTAGGCGCGGGCTCTCGCAAAGGCTTTTCTATCCGCAGCCACCTCTCTGGTTATTGTTTTCTCCTTTTTGGTTGCAAAATGTCAGGTCAAAGCACAGAACTTGCCAGCTTTATAGCGGTTACTTGGCTTTGCTCTTTTGCAGTGCATATTCTTCCTAGAGCTAGGTGTAACACTCTTGAATGTTCAGGGCCATGCCTAGAAGTTGGAGTGTCGGTATTTTGGGATGCTCTACTGTTTGTTTGACTTTCTTCTAATTCTAGGAACTCTGCTTGTTTTGTTCGTGTGAAGAAAAACACATTGCTCGTGCTAAAAACAATAAAGAATAATCACGACTACAAAGTGAAAAAAACTAAGGGYGAGGCTGGGAAGGTTGAGCATTTGACTCCTCAGGCTTGGTTGGTGTTCAGCTGCATTTGTTATTTGTAATCAAATGAAATTTGAAAGGTAGGCTTGCAGCTGAGCTGAGCTGTGTCTGAAATGCAAAAGAGCTTTTCAAGCAATCTGCTTGATATTCTTCTTTACTTGATTGTAAGGCTGTCTCCTGTGATAACTGGCAGGGATGAAGCAATGCTAAATGTTCAAGAGGCTTAGTCAGCAGAATTTGACATTTTTAAAGGCCAGAAAAAAATCTAGGTTTCTCCGCTTGTCTGGCTATTCTCTTCTGCAGTTCACTGCCTCCCCACCTGGAGGCATTTGGTCACTCAGATACTGCAAAATACAAGAAAAAGAGAATTGATGTTAAAAGAAAAATCCTGGCAGGTCTCTTTTAGACTTTCCCCCTGTTCTGTGAAATGTGAGATACCGTTAGCATGACTTTTCCACTAATTTATTCATGTCTTATTTCAGCTGCACTGCTGGCTACTAAGCTTTCATCACAGGGGACAAAATATAAGTAAGAGCAAAATAAATAACTTTTCGTTTAAAAAAACAGATTAATAAAACAAGTATCTTACATTTTTCTCTGTCTTGTATTACACTAGCATTCTGAGGGAAGGTATTACCGATGTTTGGGAAAAAAGCTGACCAAGAGATTACCAGGGCCGTATAAGAGGAGAGGGATGTTCTGCAGTGCTCTTGTGCAGGCCAGTGCGTTACCTGGAGTTAACAGAGATCATGAATATTAGCAGGATCTTTTTTTCACGTCTCTGGCTGGTGCAAAACAATTGATCCTGTGAGAGTAGCAGGTTCTTCCTCCAGGCTGCAGGGGCGACGAGCAAGAGGAACGTATAACCGGCACGGGGCAGCCTAGGTTTCAAACCTCACCATTGCCCCAGAGCCTCTTTTCTGGGAAAGCCAGCTAACAGTGAGGATCCTGTATGTCCCTTTGGAAACCGCACCGCTGCTGGGCGGGATTCGGGAGCCCAACTGCCCATTCAGCAGAGGCATGAGATCGTGGTGGGGGGAGCTGCAGTCCTCCCTCACAGCTTGCAGTCCTCTGCATGCCTCTCTTCTCAAAATGCCAGCTTTTCTTGAAATGCAAGTATTTTTATTATGCTGTTCTATTACTTACAGAATATTGCTATTCTACTATTTTTTTTTCTTATTATTATACTCAGAGAAATGAAGGCTTTGGGCGATCAATCATGCTAATAGTTATGAGAATAAGAAACAATTCAGAAGTACCCTGAAAGCAGGGATGCTGCAGTTCTTTATGTGTGTCTGTGACTTGACTGTTTGGCCAGAAGAGGAGGGCTTGTTGCAAGCCAGGCTATGTATAAAGGTTTGTAGAACACTTCAGCACATTAGTTGGGAATGTAGAAAACAGTCTCATTAGATGTCAGTGGGATCTGAGCTTCAAATTCCTAGAGGACAGATCATTGCCGTGCACTGGAGGATGGTACAGGAAGACTTGAAGAAGGGCCAGTCTCAGCTTGTATATCCATAAGCAGTGGCTTCATGCAGGACTGTGTGCTTTAATCCCAAACTATGGTAGTTGCTTTAGAGAAATGCTGCACGCTATCACATAAGACCTGATAGTTCACCCAGTGCTTAGCACTGATGTGGCTGTGTCACTTAGTGTTTCTGAATTTTGCTCATTTGGGATATGCTCCTGGGCACCTCTACTATAATCTCATGAAGCAGTTTTTGTTACAGTTCTGCTTGCTTTAGATGTAAGACTAATTCTGTGGAAGTCAGGGAATGAGTCTGCATGAAAACTATGGGCAGGATGCTGCTAATATAATGAACGAAACAGAGGGGTCTGGCGTCAATTATTACTGACACAGAACACCACAGATACATGACACCTGCCGTTTCCTTCCTGCATTTGTGGATGCAAATGAGTCTTGTGGTTGTGTTGAATTCTCTGAAGTTTCCATCAAACATTGACTAGCACTTGCTCATCCAGAAGCTGTCAACACTCCCCCGCCACCTAAATCAATGGGAAAAGTTGTATAGTTTGTTACTGATTTGGGGGAACTGGGTTTAGTTCAGTGTAGTTATGAATGTAACACAAGTCTAATCAATGATCAGATTTTTGGATGTGAGTAAATAGGCTAAAGAGTATCTTGGGGACTGAAGTCAAGTATTGCACAATGRTGCTGTTTTATAGGTTTACAGGTAGAGCAACACATTTTTATATCTAGTTCTTCATAGATTAGTGTTTCTGAATCAGTACTATGGTGTAAAAGCATCTATTTGTTGGTAAAAGCATCTATTTAAAGTCTTAATATTTCTTCTGGAATAACTGAAATTGCTGTAAGATATGTGTAAATTTTAACGATAGTTATAAAAGAAGTTTGCAACGTACATACACAAAGATCCAGAGCAATAGGCCTAACTCCCTGAGAGTACAAGGCTGGGGCAGCCTCCTTTGGCTTTTTTTGGTAACAGAAGAAATACACTGCAGAAATACAAGCTACAGGCTTGAACTAATGGAACCAGTAAGGATGGACCCCTCTTTATACTGAACTTAAGGCTGCCTCGCCAAGAGGCTGTTACATACATACATACATACACACACATACTTAYTAACTTTAAAAAGTCTCACTACTGAGGAAAGATGAAAACACTGGAGTTAGAAACATATCTTCTAGGTTTATTTCATACCAAGTCTTTTTCTTACTTGATAAGAGTCAAGATACGTTGCTTAGGTTTGGCTTTCTTTTGGATGTTAGCTGTACAGAGATGCAACACTTGTTACTTAGAAGGGAAAGAAGGGTTTCTTAAGTACTTCTACTGTCCTATATTTCTTTTATTTTACGGGCTTAGCCATTTTTTTCTGCATGGTGTCTCTTTGCCAATAGGAAGCATTCAGTTCAACCTTKCTTTTTGGTTGGTTTGCAACCACAGTGTTGGCTTGTAATCTCCTCCTATCTTGCAAGCAGTTTGTCACCAGAGGCAAAGCCGAGGTTGGTTTAGCATGTACAATCAACAGTTGAGCAATGGGAATCTCTCCTTTGTCATGCTTTGCATACCATGAGGTTTGGAGCACTGTTATTTATGTTTCCTTCTTGTGGGTTAGACATAAATTTGAGTTACTGAATGTTTATTATGTTTAAATATCCCATGATATTTCTTTTCTGACGTCTTTAACTCAAAAGTCAACACTGAGTCTTTCTTTACCCCGTCACAACTGCTCGTGTTTACAAAGCATTATGCAGCATCGTGGTTGAACTCTCCATGTGTGCTACAACACCCCAGTACGGCTGCAGCACAGGCCACCCAAGGAGTGTTGCTGCTTTAGGAGGGCGCTACACCTAGACTGATTGTAGTGTCGTCCCTGCAGCGCTGCTTAGGTTATGTCGCTCCAGTTCTGGAGCAGGTTTGGCAGTACCTCAACACTCCTAGGGCTGCCTAGTGTGCATGTAGGTATAGCTCAGCTCTGAGCTGTTGAATGAAGGGCATAAGCATGGCACTTCTTGTAATAAGAGAATGATAGTCATAACACCTAATGCCTTTACAGCCTTCTTCATTGATAGGTTGAAAGGAAAGGAGGACTCTTGCGGAGGCAAGTGAAACACAAAGGTCAGGAATTTGTAAGAATTATGCAAGGCCCTGGCAGATGTGGCAGTAGAACTAGATCTCCTACTCGTTTCTGACAGAAAGTTATATATAATGTCAAGAATCTCCTCATTCCTTTACACTTAGGAAAAAAAAACAACCCAAAATAACCCACCCTATGGTGCAATAAAGACTATCATGCTTGTATTCATTTTGCTATGGAAAGTAATTACAAACCAGTAGTTATAGCCTACATTTAAAATCCTAGTTTTCAAGTGAATATTCAGCATATGTTCCCATGTGGAAAAAAAAAAAAAAAAAGAACCATGTCCTTTATTACTATTCCGGAGAGTGTAAACTGCTAARGGTCTTGAAAAGTTGGGCTGAAAGCCTGCCATCTCTCTCTCTCTCTCAACATTTTTCAAATTTTCAAGAGTTAATTTTACTTTGTCTCATTGCCAGCATTGGGGTAAATGTTAGATGTAGAAAGATYTTCTTTTTCTTCTTCTCCAGTAGGAAGAAAGGATTTATAGAGAAGCAGTATTTTTCTAATAGAAAAAGTCAATGTTAGTGCTATCAAGGTCATGTACTTTCTTGTTGGTTAAGATCACCAGGAATGCCAGCTTGTGATAGTGTCTGCTCACTCTACCGATCTCTCTTTGAGTTCTTTGATGATATTCATCACATCCATAAGTACCTTTTACCTCTTCTTGGCAATCCCTTGGTATTCATGTAAACAGCCACTGTTAGATCTAATCAGATTTAAAAATCTGCATCAAATGAATGTAAAGTAGTGGTATTGCCTACTCCTATGTAGGCTGAGAAGAGGGAATTCTAACATGAGTGAACGAAAGATCAAAGAAAGGTGGAATTATCTTATAGTCTCTCTATGTATCTGGAAGATATGGCAAGCAGTGGGGTGGAGGTATCTTCTAAAAATGTCCTCAAATTGCGCTTGTGAATGAATAAAAGTGATGTGTTTAGAGAGACAATCAAAATTGGAAACTGTGTTTTGTATATCTTTTTTTTAACACATTGTATATACAGTTCTGGTTCAGCATTATATTTAACTACTTCCTTCATGCAGCCTTTTAATCATTCTCTGTATCCGTTACCTTTTTTTGACCTTCTGCCCCTTTTTGAACTAATTTTACAAACTTTTCACTTTTATGGCCTTCGGGTTTTGTTTGCCTATAAATGTTTTGTTGATTTGCTGAACTTCCTCTGGGTCTTGCTCTTACTAGGAACAGAAAAGGCTATTGTTTTCTCCATTTTCTGGCCATTGGGGAATGTAAGATACACATTTCTAATCTTATGTTTCCTTAGTAGCCCTACTCACCAAGACAATTGGTGCTAATACTTGGTACTACACAATGCAAAACTTGATATGCTGATTGCCATTGAAAATTTTGGTCATTTCTCTTTGTATGAAGGCAACTGTGCTATCTAAAGGAGGTTCAGCATCAGGCCCTTGCCAGAGAGCCAGCTCACTGAACTGTTCAGGTGATCGAATCCTGCTCTTTTTTAGTGGMAATGAGCTGAAGTAGCTCTTGACCTCAGCAGTTGCTCTTCAAAAGACACTGTCCACACATGTTTTCATGGCATGGCTGTGGGTAGAAAAAGGTGTATAGTCAGGCCTTGCTGAGAGTTACTCATGAACTAAACTTTCTAGGTTCACGTTCCACAAAACCTTCCTCTTGTTTGGACAGAAGTCTCACTCCCAGCCCAAGAAATCTTTGCTTCAGAGGTTTTATTATTAAAAAAATTATAAAACCCACAAAGAGTTTTGACAAATCAGCACTCCTCAAGAATGGGAAGGCCTCAAACACCTCCAGCTCTAACCTCCTTTCCTGACTCCTTGGGGGTTTAGGCAGTGCTTCAGAAGGAAACTTGGGCAGTCTGCTGGTATTTCTCTTAGGGTACTCAACTGACAAACCCCCAGATATGTGGTCAGCTAGAGACCGGAGTATTCTGCTGCTTCGTCAAGCTGCGCTGAACGGCTTGACTTGTCTGATTTCTGTTTCAATTCCTGATTACCCAAATGTATGTTACTGTTGTGTTTACTGCGTTGGGCCTTCTCCAAAATGTAGATAACAAATTAAGCAAACTGTTTTGAATCAAATGGGAGAAAGCAGAAATTAATGGAAAAGGCCTAAAGGAGGGTGGCACAGCTTCAGTACAGGAGGTGGCCTGCTTCTCCAGAGTCTCTGAGATCTGCTGCACCGGGTCTCGACCCAATGGTTCCCCTGTTTGGGAAAGGCTCAAATTGCACCAGCAAGGTGGATCGAGCTCCCCGTAAAGGCGTGAGGAATTTCCTGTGAGCCTTCCCAGCTCCCGTGTTGTGCGCGGGGAGTGAGGAGCGATTTCCCGCTCCTCAGAGGCTGCCTGCGTC
This sequence comes from Rhea americana, assembly GCF_003343005.1. Lineage (NCBI taxonomy): Eukaryota > Metazoa > Chordata > Aves > Rheiformes > Rheidae > Rhea > Rhea americana. The sequence continues at coordinate 10,853,790 of NW_028186978.1, read as the reverse complement.
CTGGCCTTTTCATCGCAGGGTGGGGGTAGGAGAGGTGCTGCTGCAGGTTTAGCAGCTCTCCTGCTCTGGCCTTCTTTGCTCGTGTCTTCAGCTGAGACGAGTAATACCAATGAGCAGGTGCTTCCCAGGCACCAGCAGTATGACTTGGCACCAGATGAAGATTACACCAGCTGCAGTACATGACACACTGTAAATAATATTTCTCTGCTGTCAGGTAGGAAAGTATAATTTACTGTAATTACCAAAAGCAGCCTCCATTTTGTTTTTCTTGGGGGTGTCCTGGGCACGCTGCTGGGTATGCAAGCACTTTCTGGTGAACAAGAGTTTCCATTGCACGCATCTGCGGTAGGGGAAGTGCTGGTCCTAGATACAGTGTTCTCTTGTGTGGTGTTTYACTAGTTGTAACAGCAGCTCAGGTGAGGACAAGCTTTGTAAGGCACAGAGAGTTAAAGGTTTCACTATTTGAGTTTGTATCTGTCTTCTGCTGCTCACCAGGTCAACATTTCCTCTTTGGGAGGGGGGAAAGAAAAAGACAATTCACGGGGGAAAATGCAGAATAGCTCGTAGGGTCAAGGGTGTGGAAATATATTGACCACAGTTGAAATGGAAGCAAGATCTGAGGTGCATTGAGAAGACTGGATTATTTCTGAGCTGAAGGTCTTTAAAAAATGAGCATAGGGAATTGTGTGTCAACTGTTTTAAAAATCTGTCAGTCCAGGTGGGGCACAGCTTGAGTGGAAGTAATAACTGTAGCCTGTTAAGCACGTAAGGAGGGGGAAAACAGTGATCAAACGTATACTGTTATTTGGTAGTCTGCAGTCTTTTAAGGCCAGAATCACTACAATAAGGTCAAATGCAGGTAAGCTGTGGTAACTCACAACTTTTTGCATAAAATTTATTTTTTAGGCCTGCTGAATTCCTTATCAGGAATTTCAGTTCCAGTGAAACTTTGAGTATATTTCCAGAAAGGAAATAATATTTAAATCTAGAGAAGCAGTGTAGTGTGAGAACTACGAGGTTGGCGAAGAGCTATTCAAAGGAAATATGTCAGTCAGATAGTATTGACCTGGATCAGAATATTGTACCAAAAAAATGGAGGACTGTGATAGTATAAATGAGTCTAAGCACAATAGAAAATACAGAAGGGAGAAAAAGCAAGAAGTTTAGCAGGAAGCTGTCATTTGCGATGGCTGGAGAAATAAGACCAGATACAGTATCTGGCTTAGCTAATATCTGCTACCCACTCTTCTGCTGTGTTGGAGGAGACTTCTTTTCCCCAACCTATCTGCAGCTCTAAAACTACATTTTAATTTACTGAATTTTAAGCRAAAGGTAAAATTCTTTATTTAGCCCTGTGCCATCTTCCCCAGCTAATATTGTGGCAAAAGTGGCCTAAGCATCTAGATTATCTTAATGCAGAAAAGGGAGGGGAAAAAAAGGTGGAACTATATTTTGCAGCGTTTCGGTGACGGCACAGCTGGCCTCGGCGGGGGCCAGGAGCAAGGAACGCGTCACGGCATGCCGTTACCGACTGCGCGCACGTGCTGCCGGCGCAACGCTCCTTGACCCCCTCGCGCCCCCCTTGCGTGCGCGGCCTTGGAAACAGCAACGGAACTGCCAGGCTTGCAGCTTATGGGGCTTACTGGCGGCTCGGAGGGCTGCTGGCCTCTCTTCCCTCCTCGCCGTGCTAAGGCGTGGGTTTCCTCTGCAGGCCTCGGGGCGCCCACGAGGCCGCCCGCGCTCTGGCCCAGCCCGGGCTGCAGRCGGTGCTTGTCGCCTCTCGCGCTTGGTGTAGCTGTTGGAGCGTTTGTTAAACCGCCTTTGCGGGACCAGGAATTTTGCTCTGGCCCCTCGGGGCGCGCAGCCTGCCCCGAGGAGCCCAGGGGCTCCTGCTTGCCCCCAGCGGCGCCCTCCGGCCCGCAGCGGTTGGGGGGCCTCCGACGGGCTTTCGCCCCGACTCGTTCAAGCGTCCTATYGACCGCGGTGCGTTTGCACCGAGAAACATCTCAGACGTTATTCCTGACACTGCGTTTCGGTGAAAACACAGATCAGTTAAGTCTGTTCGAGAGCTTGAGCATATGGAAAAATCGTCTAGAATAGTTACTCTGAAATAACTGTTTTGAAATATCCCTGATATATATAGGCCGTATAGTTCATCCTCCTGTTTTATTCAATAACGCTTTCAAGATAATTAAGCTGTGAAGAAGTGTTTAACTCGTGTGACCATGAAATAAAATGCTAACCTTTTACATAACATCTGAAAACCCTTGACGTGGCTAACGGGAGAGAAGGTGCATAAGTCGCATCCCYTTTGTTTAGAAACCGCTGAGGAGAGATTCGGAGCTAAAGCCGATCAAGCAGGAGCAGACCAACCAGCCCGAGGTCTGGGACCAAGGACAGCACGCAACGTATTTGTAAATRGGCCTTGCATAATTTATTGATATTAGCATAAAGTTACAGCTTTACAACTCTGTAAGTCTTAGGTTACACATCGTCTGTAACAGAGACACCTGTTTAAATCTTAATATATGCAAAATGTCACTTGTTACCTTCAGTTAAAAAAAAAAGTCCTTCCACTACAATTAAGAAGCAGTTCTTGTCTTCTCACCTGCACTAATTTATGCTTATTACTTAAACAAAGAAACACTTAATTTAAATGTAATAGAAGTCTCATTTTTGTGATATGGCCATTTTTTTCATACTGCAACAATTTTAATGAAAATSAAGCAACTAAAAATGGGTTCTTAAGACTTTTCTCCCCTAGAGTCATAGAGAGACGTAGCAAGACTCGTAGCAGCAGCCCAGTTAGGTCAGATTTTGCCAGGAAAGTTACGCTCATAAATAAGTGTGAGATTGAGGCCTAACTTTGGCTTTTGAAAAGGCTTTGGAGAATGGGGAGCAACCAAACTATATGTCCGGAGGCTTGCCAGTTGATCTGCTTTAGAGACATAAAATTATATTTTTCTGTACAGGGAAATTGTTTATAATCATTCTGATAGTTAACAACGTGCACCTCTTAAAGGAGGAAGACTGTCTCTAGTCTAGTATCACTTTTGACTTGAGTGATTAACTAAAGTTTGGAACCATTTGCTTTAGGAAAAAAACATCAATCGTGGAGTCAGATACCCTTGAAATAACCCTATGTATTTACAGAGTGCTCAAATTCCTGGTCCATGAGTTCAGCTGTAAGAACAGGACAGAGAACGTCGTCTTCTGATTTGATTTTTAAATTGCTTGGTTATTTTTCCCTGCCTTCTGCTCAAAGCTTTTCTGCCAGCGCTGAGCCCTAAGAGTCTCCTTTAATTTCTGCCTCATGTGTCCCCCGCATTAAAGGAAACAGGCTGGTATGTATTTTCTTTGTAAGGAAACATGATTGCAATAAAAATACCTGACTGATGCAAGTTTCTCTCTCTTTCTTTTTTTTTTTTTTTTTTTTTTTTTAATTGGAAATGGCAGGGAAAAGCCTGTTTATTGGCTAAGCTTAAGGGCAGTGAGGAAATAGTAGGTGTTGTACTCCTGTTAAGGTTTGATTTGAATTTATCTTATGGCTAACTTTTAGAAAAGCAAATATTGGTCCAACTACTCCTTTAATTACCCCTTTGTTTAAAAGGATAAACTGTAAACAATTAAAAAGCGGCTACTGCCTATGTGTCTTGGTCCATRTGATAACTTAGATACATATATATTTAGATAGATAGATAAATAGATAGAAGTTTGTCTAAGTCAATGGGAACTGTAATTGTGTGACTGTGGAAGACTTGTTTTCAAGCAAGAAGCAATGCCATTAACAGATGGAGGTGTTCATTTTATTCCAGTTAAGTCATTTATTGCATACATCTTTAAGACTGACAAATTTTAGATGCCAGTCTTACCAAAAGTTTGCAGGAACAGAATTCTATTAAAAAGCAAAAAGCACTAAGGTTCTCCCTGTGTAATTTGTTTTGAGGGCTGAAGACCAAYGTCCAAGAAGACCGGCGTTTGGTTCCTGTACCATTTTCAGTGCCATCTTTACTAGAATAAAATCATCCAGAACTATCCACAGTTTTCACAGCTGATAATAAGATTTAGACAAAAAAAAATCTATATGGAAGAGCTGTAGCTGGGAGAATCTCCTAAGATAGAAGGAGAAAATTTATTCCATGTGTGGCACAGGGACGTCTTCTAATTGCAAGGTCTCACAGGTATGCAGCAAAACTAGTTTGCCTAATGCAAGAAGAAAATTACTGTAGTGCTTGCTCTGGAAAGGTCTGTCCTTGCACTTGTGCAGTCTTTCCATTAATATCAAAAGCATCTGTTTCAAGAAGATGACCTTACAGAAGTGAAATATATACACCATTTCATTTTAAAAAGGAAGCTGGTGTACACTTGATTGAGCAGCATACATCTTTTATACATGTGCAGAACAATAAGTCTCTCAAGATAACTCGCTCAGCCATAGTCTRATGTAGTAGTCAAGTACTGATTTAGGGTTTTGTCAACATGTTTCTCTTTTAAGTAAAAGAGAAAAAGTTTTAAGCCATCTGGTTACTATATATTAAAAAATCCTTAAAGTACCATAAGGATCAAACTTCTTTTATTTTCTTTGAATGACTTGAGCTGAGATCCTTTAGTGATTATTCTGCCAGAAATATTAGATGGTAATCATAAGTAATTGGTCTTGAACTATATTTTAAGSAAAATTACTCTATTTGAGATTATTWAATACTTCAGTTTTGCTGTTAATTTTACCAGTTTAAAGATATGCACTGAATTAGCATGTTAGATAATTAGTTGTATGCAAAGTAAGTTTAAAGAAAAGAGATTTGTCCTCTCACCTTGTAGTCAACTTTAGATAACTCACTTAGAGTCATCTAAAAGCCATTTCAGCAATGAAAACTTAGAATAAAGAGATAGCCAAGGATTTTACTAGAGTAAGCAGCAAACATTGTCATTGATAAAATAACTTGAAACGGTTAAACTAGAATTTGAGGTGTTTAAGGCTTTATTTGAAATGTACTCTATGCAGAATTAGGGCATACTTGCCCTTTGAAAGAGTAGTATGTTTGGCAAGAGATCATTTATGTTGGCAAAATTCCTCATTTAAGTCATTCTCCAACTAGCCTTTTAGGTAGAAGTCACTCTAGGTAGAAGGCTGCTGCTGTGAACGACCAGAAGCTCTGTGAGCAGCCTGGGGAAACTAGCTGGCCATGCAGCTCCTGCGTAGGCACTTTGCAAACGTGAGACGAGTCTCATCCTCAGCGTAAACACGCTCAGCTGGCCAGCTCGTAATTATACCTGCTCGTCCGGCTACTGGCAGCACAGCGCCCAGTGTCAGCCAAGGGATGACGAGTTGTGTAGGAGGAAAACAATGTATTTTTTAAAAAAATTGTCTTTGAATATTAAAGGAGTTAACAATACCTACTTTCCTGAAGCACTTTGGGAACTGTAAATTAAGGTTTATATAAGAGTGTAAATATTATTACTTATTTAAGACCTCTCACATTTCCCTTCACTTCTCTTCTTCCTCCTCCCCATTACTCGTTTATTGGGACGATGCTATTTGCATTCATTAATACGTGTCCAAAGTGGGAGGCCACCGGCAGATGTGGAATAGAGGATTGGCTGGGAGCGTGAGCAGGAGCAGGGGGGACGCGAGGGGGTACGGGAAGGGGAGAGACTATTCAAAAAGCAAGAGAAGGTTAGCAAGAGGGGAAGAAGATTGAGTTTCTTTTGTGATTAAATATTTCTTATCCTGAAGAATTAGCAATATCTTTGTTTTAGGGTKGTTGTTTTTTTAATGGGCATTTCTTAAATTTCTTAAATATTCGAGGCAAACAATAAAAGTTGAGAGTTGCCACAATTAAGAAGAAATAATTCAAAATTGTATCTGGACTTCAGTTTTCAAAGTGATATAATTTGTGGTTTTTGGTGTTCTGACTGAAAGCCAGTTCAGGCCAGCGCTGGTGCTATTTCCCGCGTGTCATGTCTTGGTCTGCGTGTCTCTGTCCACTGCTGGCTGCGGGACAGGGACGTCTGGTGTCTCAGCACAGGCCGGGGCCGATTCCCCCCCCCCCTCCCCCGGCGCCGAGCCCCGGGGCCCCCTGCGCCCGCGGCGCCTGGTCCGCAGGACTGGTCCTGAACGCTCAGAGGAGCCCAGAGACGGGCACCGACGTACGTCAGCAGCCAAACACGGGATGGGTAGGAAGTTGGAATAAGAGCAGTCCAAGAAGAATAGAAACAACCATCATTTTTGTCTTGAATGGAAAAAACAGCTATCTGGGAGGATGTGAACAACCCCCCAYGAACTGCTGCATCCCAAGGATGCATTTGTGGGGGCTCTTTATAAGAAGGGCCACAAAAATGTGATTACAGACAGAAACATTCGAGGTCGTGATTGTAATGAGAATAAACTGGTTCTGCAGTGAAGGGACTGCTAGGCTACCGAAAACGAAGCAGTCCCGCTTCCCTTTCAAACGCGTCTGCCTGGCTAATATTGTTGTCATAAAAACATCATAAAAATKGTTTCTCTTGTTCTGAAATACTTCTTTTCCTTCTTATTGATGAGAACCCTTCCTGGAGTTTTGCTCTTCCCGACTCCTTCACTTCGTGTCTCATTTCCCCTTCCTCTTCCTGGCTCCGACGCTGTTGGATACTGCCTCTTTATGACTTTCTTCCTTACTTGGCTCTGGATGTATGTTAACTGCACTAACTCCACTAATTATTTTGCATATCTTTACCTGAGAGACTATGAAATGAATAGGATGCTAATACAGTACTTTGCAATGGGGTTCAGGTTCTTTATTTATTAATTTTGTGTTTTCCTATTGCTGTCAAAATAGTTCTGGGAGTTATTATKTCAGAGTACAGCAGAAGCACTGGGCAAAAAAAGAAAAWAAAAAGTATTCTAGAGACGCGTTGCAGTCRTGCCCAGCTGAGCAGGGGAGTACTTAGACATTTTCCTTATAGGCACTGAAGCTTCAAAGATAAACTTATGCTTCTTAGTGGAAAGTAAATGGATTGATCAACTTTAAAGTTGAGTTATTTACATTCTGTTCTAAAATCAAAGTGTCCTATATGTAGTGCCAGGGACAGAATCTGCTACAAATACTGATCCTTACTACGTACCTGGACGTGTATCACCAAATATTCACCAAACGTATCTGACCAGGCTTTTTCATTAGTAAACTGTATTGCTAAAATGTTTCAATGTAGTATACTTTTCAGATGATACAGAAAACTAGGGCCTAACTTCTTCCAGGTAATTGAACAAGGAAAGATATTCTCAGCTGATTAGAGGTAAGTCTTTAACCAAATTACTGTTCCAGCTGTAAATCATACTGAAATCAGCACCACCTCTTTTACGATCAGTGCTTTGTGGTGTTAACATTTAGAAGGAAAAAAAAGGCCAATTTTAACCACATACATGCAGTTCACAGATGCAGACAACTAGATTTTGGTCAAGGTTTAAAAACAAGTTAAAATGGGCGATGCAATTTCCAAACAYGGGCTCTTTGGTAAGAGCCCTGTAGTTGTTTTTTAGTCTCAACATGTTGAGAACACAGTAAGTGATTAGCTGTGCCTTGGCTTCATGGACTACTGGGAATTAAATTAAACTGTAAGGGAAATAATTTATTTCCTGATCTGAGCGTCTTGCTAATGCATGCTGTCTTTTGAAGCTCTATCTGCTAAAAAACCAAACTTGAGCGTGTGAATGTTCCTGTTAATGAATGTGTATCTTGGGCTGATCTTGTACCTTTATAGAATGGATGGCCGTTTCTTTTACTTGCCTTTGATTATTTTGGTTTTAATTGCATATGAGATACTTTGATTTACTGTAACAGTCTGGTTCTTGGAGACGAACAGGGTCGACAATTTCATAAGGCTCCTAATAATGTGGGCAAGCTGTAAGGGAGTTTGTAGCATTTTGTAGCGCGGAGATCTTTAAGGAGAGCCGTTTCTTGTCTGTGCTATCRCTTCTTGCAGCATGTAACAGTGACTGGACAGAGTTCACCTCTCACAGAATTTACAAATGCCAGGAATTTTTTCTCACTCTGGTTGAGACATTTTCTGTGGCTGCATCTCCTGCTAAATCCTAGGCTATCTCAGATGGGTTTTAGGCTGATATAGACTGACTCAAAGTAGCTGCAAAGTAATCCGGCAACTTTGTGCAAGGAAATCATGACCCTTGAAATTTGCTCCCTTGTTTTATCTTATTAAATGTTCCCTATCCAGGGAAGGGGGGGGGGGGCAACGCTGGGTTATTCTTCCTTCGTAGCACCGTCTTTTGACTCCCTTCTTATTTGTGAAGCATGAAAAGCCAGCACTCCGGACTACAGCTCTGCCTGCCTCGCTGCCTTGGCGAGAACATCAGCCTCGTCYGCCCCGGTCTGGAGCAAGGGCCGCCTCCGTCGCTGATGGCCGTGGCCGGGACATGAGCRTTGCAGGCTGCTTCTGGAGGCTCTCCCGAATGGCTCTGCAGRAGGACTGCCCCAGCCTGCCCCGCACAGACCCTAGTTCGTCTGCCTCTGYGTAAGTGACTGGTTTCCCTTTCCTAAAGGGGTTTTTGGGGGTGAACAGGATGGTTCTGACTGGGGGTTGTTCCCCTCCTAAAACATTCATATGGTCAGTGCATAGGGTCGTGCTCGGCAGACGGAACGAAGTGTATTGGAATAAAAATACTGTGCAAGACGTCACGGCGCGCTAGCTGAACCGTAACTGTGTACTTAGAACATGCACATCCCATAACCTTCTCACCGTTGGAGCTGGAGCTCACGAGCACTGACTCAGAAGAGGATAAACCACAGCTCAGAGAAACACAAGGAGTCCCAGGTAAAAGCTTCGTCTGATTTCCTACAGGTAGGGCATCACTTAAAACTACTATTTTTATATGTACTGTAGCAGTATGCTTTCGTTAACAAAACTGGCCCTGTAAACCACTGTGGTGGGCTTAGGGTTCGTTTGCTGTCCTCGCTTTCCACTTCAGCCCGCTCTCAACTTCGTACAGCAGACGATTCGATCTCCACTCGAGAGCCAGCTCTCCGCGAGCCGCGGGCCAGGTCCGGTGCCTCCGGCCTCGGGCTGCATCGTCGCCCGTGGCGGGGCTCGGTCGTACACCCGTGGCCGGCTCCGTCGCCGCCGTGCGCCTGCGGACGCCTCCCCGCGAGCGGCTGGCCAACGCTGCTGCTGCACGTGCAGGACAGCTTCCGACCCGGCTCCCGGGGCCGGGCGCCTCTGCGGGCGGGAAGGGGCAGAAAGCTGCAATTCTGTCTTTCTCGCTGAGTTACTAAGTGACTACATCGCTGGGAGATAGGTCTGCATGCACACAGGTAAAGCAGAGCTGCTGATTAAGCTGCTGTTTTACAGCTCGTTTTCTAGATATAAGCTGCATGTTGAAACAGTAAAAATTCAGAGAGAGTAAAGTCGCAGTGCCTGCTGCCCCGTTACGCCAGCAGCAGACTAGCCAGCAACGCTGGGRACTTTGCGAGGGGTCTGGTCCACAACGTCTGTGGATTCATTGAATAACGTATCTATTTATCAGGCAGTCCTCTTCCTTGTTAGCATTCTGAATGCGGTTACCAAAGGTGCTCTTTAAATCTCATTTAGGAGGAGAGCCGCAGCCAAAATGCTAATGAGCTCTCCTTAATTGTAAACAGTGAGCACTGATAAGAGTGAAACTCCATCCTCTGTTCTGAAAGAAGTTCTTACGTGTTTCCTACTTACACGGCTTTTTATCTGATTCTCCTTCACTTCTCTTCTCAGGCAGATTAATAGACACTTGAACAGACGAATAACAGTATTACATCTTCATCACARCCTTTTGACAGACTTTTGAGATTGCAGAATTTTTTGGAAACTTATTATTGGGGGAAAAAGAAACCCATTATTGAGTGATCAGGCAGATTGCCTTTTTTTAGGCTGAAACAAACCATCCCATAGCATTCACATGAATGCGTTAGTAACTCTTGTTTAATGCTGATGGGACATTTCCTAGAATGTGATAAGTGTGAAACAGCCCATAGTTTTATCACTCTTGGTTGCTGCCCACTCCTGCTAAAAAAAGGTTGATTGTGATCATTAAGCTGCAGGTAGGCAGTGCCTCTGGACTGTAAAATAGGAATGTTGGTAGGCAGTGATGAAAGCAAACTTTGCTCAACACCTGTCTATATATATTGCAGGTTTCAGTGGCTGCCCAGCTGATCCATTCACTCTGTTGCCCGGGAAGAAAGAAGTGGTAAGTAAAAGCAACTAAGACAAAGTTTGTTTGTCTACTTATTACTATTGTTATTACTATTTAATTTGATTAGTTTATCAAGAGCTCAGCTTTTGTAGCTCTAGAAATGGCAGCAGAGAGAGCTAATGTTGGGAGATGGAGTGGCACCTGAAATGTCATCCAGCTGTCAGCATTTTCAGCTTGTGTTCTTTCAACTGCATTTACATGTTAAGGATTTTATAAAAAACATATTCAACTATTTTTTTCTCTTTTTTTTTTTAAAAAAAGAGACTAGATTTACAAAAACTAGATTATAATAACCAGATTTATTTTTATAGCTAACTACAGAGGAAATAAATGTATGGGTAGCCAGAGGTAAAATAACTGCCTATAACATAAGAAACTATTGTTTTAACTACTGTTTGGATTAGAAATCAGTGAGATTTTAAGTCATAGTATTCAGTGGTAATGAATACTGGAAAATGTCTAGGATATGATTAATGAAACATTATTGGAAGGAAATACTGACAGTTCTTGTGTTAGCATAGATAGTGTGTAATGTCTATGTGCAGTGCTACTGCAGCATCAGGCTATTCTTGATGGAAACATTTTCTTATGCTAATTCAGTTTGATACACTACAGTAAAAGGAATACGTTAGTCTAATGAGGTTAGCTCAACTAATGTGACAGTAGACAGGAATCAACTGGTATCTCAGTAACTTTTATTAGCAGCTCTTCCACTTGATCAGTAAGTCTTTTTAATGCCATTACTTTTTCCTCTCCAGATTCTTTACTATGTGTTTCATGTTAGGGATGAGGTAGATGTCTGATTTATTTTATTTCTTTGTTGGTGGGAACTTTTTTGTTTTCTTCTAAAAATTGTAATTCTTGTTTTATTTAAACACCTATTAGACATTTCAAGTAGTTTATTGACACAGTTTTGGTTTTGGGTCTTAAGAGACAGTGCTGGTGCTTTGCTTATTTGTGAAAGCAAGAATTAATGTTTGGGATTTGTTTTTTATCTGTACTAGCTTAGAAATGTGTTTTCTTTGTTTGTTTTATCTGTGTTTTTAGTTTTGCCATGTATTAGATTCATGCTTGTGAGAAAGAAGTCTCAGGGATCAGAAGGCATAAACAGTGAGTACAATGCTTATTTTTTTAGCTTTCACACAGCTATATCTTCCTTTACTGCAGCATCAGTTGGATGTTTACATCGTGGCTCAGCATGCTAACTTATTCAGAAAAAGAGCCCCGAGGAAGTGGCTGGTGCCAGAGTAAAGACAAGACTTGCTCCTAGCAAGACTGAATCACTGCTGGCATTTACTTAGCTTGTTACCTGTTTGGTTGCACTTGGGGCTTTGTGCTGCAAAGGAATAGATTCTTGGGCAAAATTCACTGATGTAAAGTAACTAAATGAATTTGTGCTGGCTGGGAAACTCTTCCTTCTCATCTCTACATAGTTTGCTTCTATGTTTAAAGTGGTACCTTTTGAGGAAAAAAATTCCTTCAAGGTTTGTGTAAGAAGGAATGCTATATAGCTGTGTATTTTCCTATAAAGTATGCATGATAAACATGTATATTTACCAATTCGTACAGCCAGCTGTCAGACTGGATGATAAATGCCTTTTTAACACAAAGTCTGTAGCACAGTGGTGAATGATAAGAAAGAGATATGTATGTGTAGAAATGCTGCGAAGGGGGGGGGGAGCGAGAGAGAGGAAGAGGAAGAGAGAGAGAGAGAGAAGTCTGGCTGAAATCGAAACTTGATTCAGGGCTGCTTGAGCAACCTGGAAAAAAATTCCAGCTGCATATATGGTCATGCTGGTGCTTGTTGCAGCTATTGCCAGCTGTATTTGAAAATACTGCTATTTACTCCAGAAATCTCATTTCATCTCGATTTCACTTTTTCTGTTCCCCTAGAAATTAGATTTCTTCAAGGCTTACTGCTTCATACTGCRTATTTCAGGCACAACTCGCCCTTTCAGTGAGCTGTCACGGGTGGAGAGGTACAAACAATACCATGCGGACACATGCAAATGGTGGCTTATATTCTTTGTGTTAAGTCCAGCAAAATCAGTAGATTTACAATTGTTTCTGATATAAAATTGAAAAGCACTGGAAGTCTAGCCCTACAGCAGAGAAAATGTTGTAACAGTTCAATGAATCATGCAGGAAGGCAGTGCAGGATAACTGGATGACACCTAGTGTTGCTCATATAATTCACCAGGGAGTTCAACTCGAGAATGTTGCAGTGAGAGAATAAACATGGCTATAAAAATCATGGGAGCACACTTTGCTTCRACTTTGTATCTCACATTTTATTCCATAGCTTAAATTCCATTGATTTCTTTTTATCTCCCCCTTAGGAGCAGGAGGCTTCAGTTTCTTTTCTGGCTAGAAAGGATGTCACAGGTAGTTAGCATTTTCCGAGGGAAACGAAAGACAATACTCACAAGGAAAGGAGCACACGACGCAGGATGGTGCGAGACACTTTGCTGTGAGAGTCGTTCAAACAGGCCGGATTACAGTTTGCACAGGCGTTAGCTTTCAGCCCCTTGCAATATGCATAGAGTATTTTGACCTGCCGCTTTCAGAAGGAAGTAGCTCCTGTTTCAGCACATGTCTGAAGAGGTGGATACTCAAATGCCAGTGACTAGCCGGACTCCAGCTACCCAACTACGCCCTGGTRCAGGCATCCCGCATGGCTCCTCGCCAGCGATCGCGGGCGCGGGAAGGGCGGTGCACAGACACCCAAGTTGGCACGGGAATAGGCAGGGCTCATCGCTCTGGGCACCTCATCCAACAGCTGTGGCCATGTGCTGTTTGGACCTGGWCTGGTGTGTCCTGCTGAAGCCAGTTCCTCGCTGCAGTGTGGGTGGTCACCGGCCCATCCTGTGCCCATTCTCTAACATGTTCCTTCACAGCATAGTTATGTTCGCAGTGCTCAGAAGTAAACCCCTGCTACAGGGTCACCCGGACAGGATCGCGTCCAGGTGGATTTAGAGTATCTCCAGAGGAGGAGGCTCCACAGCCTCTCTGGGCAACCTGTTCTAGTTTTAGACTAAGTTCTAGTCACTTATATCTTGCATGAAGTCATGTTGGTCTTTTATACTGTGTCTGACATCAGCCTTTCCAAAGCTGCAGCTAGTACGAGGGGCCAGGAACTGATGCAGTTAGCACTGTTCTGCTCAGCTGCAGCATCCCAATTTTCTTCTGAATATTTTTCTCAAGATATCAATGTTTGTCTTTGGGACAAGAAAAAATTCTCTGAGGGAAAACTGAAGAATGTACATTATCTTTGTAGCGTGGAGATTAATTAACAGCAAGTAACTGGACTCTTAACAGCCAGAGTATCAGGTGGCTGTAAATGATCTCCTCAGCTGTTTCATTTRACAGGAATTGGGATCTGAAGAAAGTTGACCATTTTGGTAATGCTTCAAGAATTTATGTGATTCCATTTTCATCAGTCTTTGATACCAATCACACAGAATTGTAATACCACTGCAAGCCCATATACACAAAGCAAATACAGTTAGGACCTCTGGTGTTCAAGTCTACCTTGCCAAAATAGAGGTTCATTAGGACTCACATGAATAGTTTTATATATGTGCTTATGAAGAACATCTGCTTCCCTCATAGAGATGTTCCATTCTCATTCTAGTGTATTTAGTATATAAAACAAAAGCAATAATAGCATATTATAATAAATATGACATACCTGTGGGATATGAGACGCTTATTATGAAAATATGCATTGCTAAATTCTCGAATGAGGAGAGTTTATTTTGGAGAAATAGAGGTAGTTCCTTTGCTGAAGTTTTCAAGCTCCAGTTTTTCTTGCAAATGCATCAGTTCAGTTTCCGTTCTGTAATCATGGAGGCTGAATCCTTTTTTTTCCATGCTGAATGTAAATGTAACAGAAGAGCTGTTAAAGTAGCTTTTGGCATCTCTCAGGCTGGTATTGTTTGGTATCTTCTACATCTCTCTGTGGTGGGAATGTATTGCCAATATAATTTCACATCTAAATTTCCARTGCATTATCATGGTTGCCTTTCACTTAAGCACTTATGCTGAGCAGTTATTTTTGTCTGTAGCTCTTAAAATGCTGAACATATGTAAATGAACTTGTTTAACAAGACTGTGGTGTTCYGGTACGGGTGGGGCTTGGAGGTTGTTCTGGCACAGATGAAAATATAAGAATTTGCTCAAAGCAAATGCAAAATCTTGTTGAAACARGTAAGAGTGATTTTTCTTCCACCTAATTTGAGATCTTCCTCTGTGTGTCTTAGGAGTTGCTATAGACCTTGTGCCACTAATAATGAGTGTGTAAAAAGTATAGGTTTTGTTAATATAATTCCAGAATCATTTTTCCYACTAGTGTGGAAAGGGAGAAATAGAGGATTTATGGGGGACCATAAATCAATACCATGCTTCTTACAGTAAGACATGAGTGTTTGTCTGTGACACGTCTCCCAGCTATAGTTGAAYGCAAGAGTAGGACGTGTGGCTATTGATGTGGGCAGGGACAAAATATTTTCAACGTCAGCCACGTAAAGGATCATGACTAGATGAATGATTAATTATGCTTCCCTACAATGTCTGCTAAACACAGTTGAACCTTGTTTACAGGAGCATGATACCCACTGTAATCCTGACTCTTGGAGGCTGGGCACAAATTCTCTCTTTGGTTCAGCCTCGCCAGTGCTCAATGTGGTGGCCACAGGGGAGGCCAAAGCTTTGCCAACAGCACAGGCCAACAYGTGTAGTGCCAGGCAGACCTGAGGGTGATGCTCTTCTGGGTAGGGTTGTTCCCTTCTCCAATCCCTTCCCCTGAATTTTCAGTCTTGTTGGCTGAGGGAACCACCTTGCAGGTTTCCCATAAAGGTTAAGAGTCCAGAGTGGAAATACAATATTGCCAWTTTTTCCTGTGGTCTCCTTGCTCCCCTTTCACATCTCTCACTCTAGTTCCCAACATTAGCCAAGTAAGTACTATGGCTCTTTCAGGTTTTGGTTCAAGAAATAGCTACCTCCTCTGCTCCTGCCTGGGCTAGATTTGTTATGTGTRCTTTTACCTGTACTTTTATTAGACCAGCAAGATTTGGCCAACAATTTTTATATTATTATTGAATAACATTATGATGCATGTAATGCCCAACCTGCCAAATGTGCTTAAAAAGCCTCAGGAAGAAAGAAGTTCAGGCAGAGAACCTGCACTGAGCAGGTGAGCTGGAAGTTTCCCATTGGTGCTGCTGCTATTTCAGCTTCGCTTACAGCATCAGCTGTGCGAGTTTTTGAGTGGCAAATGGCCTTTGCCCTTTGAATCACACTGCTCAGCAGGGATCCAGGGTAACAGGTAGTTGAAATTCTGGGGATTTCCTTCAACTTGTCTACGGTCACATTGCCCTTTATGTCACCATGAAAATGAACCAGTAAAAGCAGAAAGAAGATTATTTTTAGCATACATTGCCCAGATCAAGCAAGGCTTTAGGGAAGAATTTTCTAGCTTTCTTTGCTATGGTCTGTATATTGAATTCCTAGTTTAGTACAAGAGGTCAGTTAAAACCAGGGAATGGAAAAAGTAAGAGAGTCCTCTGAGTTTTTGTTGAAAGGAGATAAAATTAATTAATGAAACACTTAGGGTTTGGAAGGCAGTGGAATCTTTGCTTTCAAGACAGTTAAAAAAAATTAAACAAAAATACAAGCACAAGATGGAAATAATTACTAAAAATTGTGTAAACTGCATAAATAAATCAGCTGTGTGATTCCATAAATAACAGAGATAGCAATTTCACAAATAAAGGAATAATTGGTAAAGAGTAATAAAAAAAAACTGTGTTCAAGGACAAATCGTTTTCACTCCATTCCATCTCTTTTTCTCTTAGAGACAGTCTTGTTTCTTACATACCTTGTTGTGAGTTGAATATTTTAACTGCATACACATTTTAATGAGCACTACTTTGTTAGTCGCAGATCATGGCTCCTTGGCCTGAGGTGGAAAAGCCTGAAACCAATAACTACATAGGAGATGCTTCCAAACAAAACCAGAACATGTCTGGAAAAGAAGGAGAAAATCATAAAGGTAACGTGTACTTACCTGTGAGTTAGAGATATACCAGTCTGGGGCTTGGAAAAGACTGAAGATAATTAATTCTTTTTTTAATGTTCTATTTCATCAGGCAATGTAACTTCACTTGGAAATAAAGGGGAAATTCAACCTGCATTTTCCACAATAGCCCTGATAGATGAGACAAGACCAGAAGAAGAGGACCCATGGGCTCTGCCAGAGCTGCAGGACACGGGGGTCAAGTGGTCAGGTAGCCATTTCTCAATATACAAGTTACTTCCTTTTTTCGTCACTTCTGCTCTGTTTGTCTAAATTATTTTTCTGGGGTGATAGACTCTGGTGAACTGAATTGCAGACTTAAGCACTCAGGTTTTCAGATGTAGGCTTTATGTTCTCTATGTTAATTCCCCCACTGGTAAAACATTTGCTCAGATAAGAAGAATCTGAAAATCATGCTTATTGTGCTTAAAGCATGAGGAAATATATGGAAAACAATCCAAAAGCARTATGATCTTATTTTCAGGTTAGTTGTTTCTTTCTAAGTTTGGAGAGATGTGTAAAACCAAGGATCAATCTCAGATTTCATGAAGCCTTTGTATTATATCGAAAGCTTTTAACTGTAATTGTTCGTTAGTTAAAATTTGATTAAGAAGAACATTCTTTTAGGTTTAATCACACACTAGGGTCACAATGCTGTCCTTGACTCCATAGTCTCTGCTTGAGCGCCAAACTGTTCCAAAGAGAACAACGGATACATCGAACGCTTTTTTATGTATAACTTATTTGTTTTGCAGAACTGGATAGAAAAGGAAAAATCATTCGTGTATTGTACGGGATAGGGAAGTTTATTATCTTACTTGGATTACTCTACTTATTCGTGTGTTCCCTGGATGTGCTGAGCTCTGCTTTTCAACTGGTAGGAGGTATGAAAATATTTCTGAAATATCAAGAGTAAGCTATGAAAAAGACAGTACCTCTCAGCTGAGTGACCAGATTAGAAGCACGCGTCTTCAAGAACATACTTGATAGATTTGTACATGCAGATATAGGTTCAGAAGGAAGCATTTATGACTGAAGATTGACCTTCCTTGAAAAAAGCCTTTGTTTCTCAAATTCCAAAGTGCTGTTGACATCAGGGATTATTGGCCTGAACTTCTTAGGAAGTTCCTGATACTTTAGTGACAGTTCATGCAAGTGCACCTGTGCATAAATCCGTCTCATGTGAAAATCATTCCAACAAAAAGAAATGAGAAAATTGCATTCTTGATCAAAGCATTCAGCACTGAAATGCCTCAGAAATCATTTGAAAATGAAAACTACTRAAATGTATTTTTTAGCTACAGCCAAGAGTGTAATTCTGCTCATGGATTCAGAGGCGGTGGTGAGAGAAACATGTAGGCTTCTGGGTATGTAGTTATTCTGGATTTTTAGCACCAAAAATACAGAAACAAAACTGGGCACTGAATTACTCAGAATTAATAAAATAGTTTTTGGTAGCAACCAAAAACATTAAGGCACTAATGGCATTTGAATCTGTGTTTTTTCATTCTATAGTCTYTTCTTTGATGGAGGTGGTTGTATACAGTTCTCTGCAGAACTCACTAGAGCTTTTTCAGTTGATGAAATGAAAGAATATAAAATATTCTCTGATACCTGAGAAGCTGAGAGTTCAGGATCTGAATTAGGATCCCTGGACTATCTCACCTTGTCCCATTTTCAGCTGGTAAACATGGCCACATMCTTATCATTTTAAATCATTTGGTATTCTTTAATCAAATGCTCTGCTAATTCCTCATAGCTTTACTTGGCACTTCTCTGACTCTAAGAATATGTTTTCATAGGTAAAGCAGCAGGGGACATCTTTCAAGATGATTCTGTGTTGTCTAATCCAGTTGCAGGATTGGTGATTGGGGTTCTGGTGACCGTTATGGTCCAGAGCTCCAGCACTTCTTCATCTATTGTGGTCAGCATGGTGTCCTCCACGTGTAAGTCTGGTTACATTATTGTACTAGAGATCACCCATAAATCTCAGTGCAGGGTGCACTTCCATCTTTCTTATAATTGTAGAAACTTTGGGTATAAGAGTCAGGACCTCAGGAAAAGATTTTCACAGATGTTGGTCTGATATCAAATTAGAAAAAAAAAATCTACAGAAAAAGGTGTCCATAACTGTAATGAAAAGCACTGGATCCTTTGGCATTGAGTGCATTAGCTTTTAAACAGCTACGTATGTTCCTCTTGTTAACCAGTTACCGAACGTCATTTGTTTTTGTGGCAACACTTCAAAATTCTGCAGTAAGTAGAATAATGCTTGGGAAAAAAGAGACTTTCTCTTAATCTGGYCTCTTACCATGTAGTGAAAGGAGATAACCATGTGCTGCGGATTCAGTGAGGGTCACCAGGCTGGTCTTACACTCCCAAGGGGCTTGATTAAAGCAAACATATCTAGATCGGAGTGCCAAATCCTACTGGTGTCAAGGGAAATCGAGATCCCTATGACATTAATAGATGTTAATTTTCACTGGACCAAATGGTTTGCTGATGCTATGATTATTTCGCTGAGTGCTTTGTTTTCTGCTTTCTAGTGCTGACAGTTCGATCGGCTATTCCTATCATAATGGGGGCGAACATTGGCACTTCGGTCACAAACACAATTGTGGCACTCATGCAAGCTGGGGACAGGAATGAATTTAGAAGGTACCATGCTTAAACTCTAGCTCTGAAAAGTTTATTTTCTTCCTTCTTAACAGCTTTTCTTCTATATTCTCTGTCACTGTTACAGCCATTCAGCCATTCTCTTGTCCAAAATTTGATTGTTCGATTAGAAAAGTTGCAAGCAAACTTCTAAAGCCGCTTTAATGACCTATTAATACAGCAAATTTAAGTCATTTAGCATTTCACCACTTATCTCAATGAAGGTAAAAAACAGGTCCTATTTTGCTTTGCCATCAGAAATAATGATGGCAATTCTGTACTATTCTGCTTCATAAACTGTCAGCTTTGAAAGGACAGCAAGTTCTAGGTTGTCATCATTTCTCACATATGTGTCACTATAGTCAAAGTGTAAGGCAGTGTAGATCTATGGCTTCATATAATTGAAGAAAGGCATGCTGGGCTCCTTTGAAAGGTTTATGTTTTTGTAAGAGTCTGCCATTTTTAATACAATCTCACAGAAAGATAAATTGTCAAACTGCTCCCACCATTCCACCTACCTTTCATTATCCCTTTATTATGAAAGGATTGTGCAGAAAGTGCAGAAATATTACACTAATTTTGACTTATCTACTGTCCTCAAGAGAGACCTTGAATTTTCAAGGTTTTTGAAGTTCACAGTAAGCCAGATCTGATAAGTGTAGGGAAATTAATATCTCCACTATCAAATATATACRGTGACAACTTTTAGGCTGTTGCTTCGCATTAGTACTGAGAGAGTTTATAGCTTACTGGAGATGGGCAGCAAACTTGGGAGGAATGTGAGACTTTGGTACCTTGTTATTCATAACACAACCAGACGTAGGAAATACACCTAGCCAAAAGTGCATTTCTCTGAGCTTTACAATCTTGAATCTTTCATTTTACTAGTCTTTGTCAGTGAAACTGCGGTGTCCAAGTAGCCTATCCGTATGGCCTGCTCTGAATGCAATTCCCCTTCAAGCAATTTGTCATGGGAAGACAGAGTTACAGGATTAGCATTTCAAGGAATGTTTTCTCTTCCTTCACAGCACTTGATTTCAAGAGTTACATTGTAAAACAAATACAGGCAGACTGCACAGAACTAAGAGGACCCTGAGAAGCTATTAAGAACAGAGGAAAGATTGCCCYTGAGGAAACAGCTGTGCCTGTGCAGGCTCTGGAGAGGAAGGYGGGAGGGAGGTGTGTGGTAATGGTTTAGGAACATGTGAGAGGGCTACGAAGAGCATCTCCCTGCATGAGCCAGGGAGAACAGCTCCTGGGGCAACTCCTGGTTAAGCATTAAATATGCATCAAGAAGGGGTGAGAGACAAAACAGGTGGAGGCCATATAATGACTCCTTTCTTCAGTTAAGTAGTCCTGGCAGTCTTCTGTTATGGATTACTTTGTTTTGTTTTTCTAGTTTGTCTTGTTTCAGTTCCTTGGCTGGTTCTTTCACTTGGGCACCATGTGAAGAAAAATCAGTRCTCTATAAAAAAGCAGCCATCTTCTGTGACCCTGGAAATGAAATAATTCCCCTCTTGAAATGGTTTTCTTTCTCATCCCTGTGGTTTCATACCTAATTGATGTTTGCATATGTTGTTTAATTAAAAACAGCTCTGTCAGCTCTGTTTTTTAATTTCCTCTTGCAGGGCCTTTGCTGGAGCTACAATCCATGATTTCTTTAACTGGCTTGCTGTGTTTGCATTGCTGCCCATTGAAGTTGTTTCTGGTTATCTTTACCATCTCACCAGTGTTATAGTTGAGTCTTTTCATCTTGAAAGTGGTGATGATGCCCCTGAGCTACTAAAAGTTATCACAGACCCTTTTACAAAGCTCATCATTGAGGTAGGCTCTCTCTCACTTCAGCTGAAGCAGCTTATTTGGTTGTTACAACTAATCAAACTGGATTCTTTCTTTTATTCACATTTCATAAAGCCACAGCTCCCTATTTCCTGTTTCTATTTCCCCCAATTTCACCTTAATAATAAGCCAACTAGGAGGACTGAGAAGGCAGATTGAAGGCAGTCGCATGGAACGGCAACCTGTTGCCTAGACATTGGCAGATATGAGACACCCCTAGCACATTAAGAAGATCTGCACAGGCCTCAGAGAGATGACACAGAAATCTTTGGAAACTCTCACCTAGTCTAGGGGGGTAGCTGGAGAGCAGGGGAGAGCTCACAGCTCCTAAAACGACAAGTAAACACTTATACAGATGTGTCGGTGTAGTTGTTTCAATAGGATGGGTAAGATGAGGGGGCAAGTGATGTGAGGAGACTGAGCATGGTATGAGTGTTTGTGTGTGCAGAGCTGTACCTTTCTCTGTGAGTAAATCCCCTCCCTGTTGGGCAGCAGGCCCAGCAACAGAGATGGTTATGCAGACCTTGCACAGTTGAGCCAGGCATCTTACTTGAGTAGAGGTGAACAGAAATATGATGCAAGTTAGAATAATGATTCTTTTTTTTTTYCTCTTTAGCTTGATAAATCAGTAATAAATGCAATTGCTACAAATGATGAATCTGCAAAAAACAAAAGCCTGGTAAAGATTTGGTGTGTAACRGAAACCAATATGGTGAGTATTATGTTAAATTAGTTGTTAGGCTCCTCAGGAAATATATTACTGATCTGTAGTTGATACTCCTTATTATAGGATTGTGAAATTAGATTTTTAAATGAGTGTTTTTTTTGCAACAGAAAAAGAATGAAAACAATTTAATGTAGTTTATGCTCCGCTTAAATCAAGCGTGTCATGCCAACGGTGAGCATGACCTGGTTGCTTTTAGTACCATGCAGCCCCTTGCTTATCGGAACTGGTAGTTTGGAACCAAGCCTTTCACTCCTTTCAAATCCAAATGCCTTTAAACTCTGATACTCCTGCTGACTCCTTGGAAGTGGAAAAATTCTGCAAATGGCCACAATAAAATCTTTTTCATCCACTACTTATCTATCTGATCTAACCAGCTTTAGGCTTATGCATGTTAGGTTGATCTGCTGGCACTTGGTTGTTTCAGCTTTCTTGGAAAACTGCCTTCAGGCAAAGCCTCTGAGGACCTAAATCCTGTTGTTCTTCACCCAAGCAATACTGCAGCTTGAAGGCATCTGTTGCTCAGTTTGACATTAATGCATGTTTTGGTAGACTGTGGAGCTAAGTGCTTGGTTTGTGTTCTTCCACTAACTAACAAATAGAGCACTGAATAGCTCTTGGATCTCTAACGGGTCTGTTCCACTTGTTGTTATGCATATAAAAGAAATTCCTGAAGTCCCAAAGCAGAAGATACTTTGGGATGCGCAGCTGAGAGCTTAAAATTAAGTTCTTAGAGGAGCCCAGCTGCTATTGAATGACGATCTGGACAGCCAGTGAAATCCTAGCTTGGGTGATGGTGCCAGGAGCGGAGCCGCACTAATGCGGAGCTCTGCTCAGGTTACCCAGCTGAGGAGCCGAGTACTTCATCTCGGGTGAAGCAGCTTGCTTAGCAGGTGTGCYGCGCACAGCTGCCCAGCTAGCACTTCGGCTGCCTCTACGCTGTGCTGCCTGGGCAGGAGCAGCCTAACTCTCAGTGAGGTCTGAGCCTCGCTCCTTCCTATAGTCACCCCACTCTTAGAAGAAAAGTGACTGCRCAGGAAGTGTAGGTGCAGTACAGTTTTCTGTATGTGTTTCTATTGTGGCTATGTAGCTGCTGCTCATGCACACAGTCAAATTACAAGAACACGTGAAACTCCTACACTTTTGAACTGAACTTGGTGGGGTGATTGAACAGACTTATGACAGGGAGAAATTTGTGCCCTCCCCCCATTTTTTATTAGTACAGGAATAAACATTTTGACCTGCTTTGAAAATAAAGTATCTGGAAGAATTTCAAGMCAGCAAGAAGCAATATTGTTCTTTATTTGTAAAGGCTCATGAGCTCGGGTAGGCCAGTGACTTGACCCCTCACTGAAGATGTGGGGGAGACTGGTTCCATTCCTGGCTTTGCCCATTTTTGGTCATTCTGCGTCAGCTAGAGGAGGAATGCACATGTGGCTCTCCACAGGCAGTGTCCAGCGACAGAATACGATTTCCTTTACCCCATTTCTGAAAAAGAGATCCAGTGAAATGCATCTTAAAGATACCTCCTGTTCAGCAGTGTGGTTCACAGTAGATTTGGCTGGTAACCATTGCTGTAGGGGAGTGCAGTTCAGCAAACTGTCCCCTAGTTTCTTAATCTGTGTAAGGACTTATGGGCCCAGTGTCGTAACATGGTGCGTCTGGGCTGTGCGCTAGGGCTCTTTAGCAAGAGTGTTTTGTGGTATGAAGGGGAACTCAGGTTTGACTCAGTTATACTAATGCAATTATCATATGCATGCAATTACAGTTATCGTAATAATTGTAACTAGCTCTTAAATATCATTTGAGCTTTAGAAAGGAAAGCAGTAGCAGCACCTCCATTTCTCTAGGCAGGAAAACTGGGGCACAGAAAGGCATTGTGACCAGCTTGTAACAGAGGTTGGACTAGAATTGTAGTCTTTGCAATCCCTGTCCTGTGCGATGCTCGTTGGACTGTTAACTGCAAAGAACGCATGAAGAGGTAGAAGTCTCTTCCACCTCAGAAAGCAGTTGCAGTGGCTGGTGCAGGAATGTCCCCTAGCTGCAGCCTGACGTGAATCTCTTTCCATGAACCTCGACGTCAGTAATGGAGGTTCTCAGCTACTGAAGGCTTAGTTCTGTGGTTGTTAYGATGTAGCAGGTTTGGGGGAGGGTATTTTGGTACTTAAATGTTTCTTGGCCTTGAATAACAGAACCCCCAATTTTTTTTTAAGATCACAAAAAATTCTGCCTTGTTTTTAAAGTGATGCCATTGAGTTACACTCCTGCTTACAAATCTGTCTTCAGTTGATGAATGCTTGATTGCAGGAAAAAAATAGGAGAACTTTGCATGAGTTTTCCAGTGAAGGGATGTAGCTGACTGAACTATCTACTTTGTCTGGCAATCTCTAGACTCTGCAGAATGTCACAATTCCACCTTCAGAAAACTGCACGTCTCCTGAGTTTTGCTGGTCTGAAGGAAACTTGACATGGACCATCAAAAATGTATCTGAAACAGACTATATTAGTAAATGTAAGTATTAGAACTACTTCTCCTTTGGTAGTGTCTTTACTGAGTTAGGTAACTTTTTAATGGCATTAACAGCCCATTTCACAGGTATATGAGTGCTTGTATATTTATATGTGGGAACCTTGGTGCAGTCAGAGCAGCCTGTGCTCTGTTACAGTTATACAGCTGGAGTTACTGGGACCATCACTGTATCTGGCTGCATGTGGATCTCTTTCCATGCTCCCTGATGTCAGTAAATGAGGTCTTCAGTATCGTGTTGCCCTTGCTGTTCAGGTGACTTGGCGCTATGGTTACTTTGCCGTAGCGGTTTCTTGGATATCACTATCCTCATGTGCGCTGTTGAGGACTTTCAGCAGCCATCTGCAGGTGCGCAGCWGTCTTTGGGGAAGAGCTGATTCACCAACCCAGCTGGGAGCGCACCAAGATTTCCTTGTGCCTTTATATTCCCCTCCTTGCACAGCTTTGTGCAAGGTCACCCAGCTTCCGCCTGTCCTATGCGTGTGCTCGCTGTGTATTTCATAAGTGTATTTTATAAGTTTAAATGAATACAAGAGCCCCTGTTGCCCCTCTCAGGCACAGCCTTTTGCAGCCGGGGAGGCAGCATTTTCACTCCGTTCATCATCCCCTCAAGCTGTGTGCGCTTGGGACTCATCTTTTTAGGGGAGCATATAAAAATCATAGCTGGGCTTGGGGTCAGAAGCAGGACTGTGGCTAGGCTGATTCCTTTTCCTTTGCTTTTTTTTCTTTTTTTTCTTCCCCAGGCCGGCATCTCTTTGCAGATGCAAACCTGCCTGATCTTGCCATCGGTCTCATCCTTCTGGCTTTGTCCCTGCTTGTTCTGTGCTCCTGTTTGGTGATGATCGTTAAGCTGTTGAACTCCGTGCTTAAAGGACAGGTGGCGAGCGTCATCAAGAAGACCATCAACACTGGTAACTATCGGCTTTCCCTGAAGATTGTGCTCAGCAACGACAAGGATCCTGAGCACATTTATTGGCATCACGCGTGCTGGCGGATATTGTAGCATAGTTTGAGGAAAGTAATATTAAACCAAAATATACTCCTCCCCTCCAAACATTTCTTCTCCTCAGCACGTTATTTTCTTTCTTTTAATATCTATTAGTTAACAGCTTGCTTCTGAACGGGAGCAGATTATCAACAACAGAGACCAAAGTCCAGGCTCTGTTTCCTTATGTATAATCATTAGCTGTTAGAAATGTAATGTTCACGTCCTCAAAAGATAGCGCTGAAGTGCTGAGATTGTGATTGCCTGCTCTGGCACAAGACCTACGTGTTTCTTCTAGAGTAAGCTGAAAAAAAAGCTTTTAGTGATTAATAGTCTAATTTCCTTTACTCACTCTGTTTCATTCTTTAACGCTCTCTTCAGTAAAATAGGGCAGCCACAAGAGCCCCTTTTTTGACCAAATAGTGGTACTTCCTATGTGTATCTGTGTTATTCAGGTGATTCTCCTTGCTGGAATCATTTTGTGCAAACACCTTTTTTTCTTCATTCTTCCTTGCATGAAGGGAGAGGTTAGAACCTGTAGCAGGGAAAAGCAGTCCTGGCATGTATCTGATTGTGGTAAAAGAGAGGGCTCAGAAATGGGGAAGGCAGCAAAGTAGTCCCCATTCTGTCTTCTCTTGTCCTGGGCAAAGGCCACTGACTGAATCAAAAAAGAGGGCTAGAAAGTACTCAGTTGCTAGCTACTGTTCATTTGCAAACATTTTGATCTACTCAGTGTTCCTCTTTGTCTTCCCAGATGAAATCCTGACTTCTTAGCTCACTCATAAATCTGCAGATCATCATCTCAAAGATCTCTAAGCAGTGTGCTTTTTTTTTTTTTTTTTTTTTTTTTTTTGGGGGGGGGTTGTTGCAAGAGTGATCAGGCTGAAACTCATTAGGACAAATAACCTGATTTTTGCAGATGGGTCTTCAGTGTTTTCTGAAGATCAGATTTACGTGGCAGATGCCTGGTTGCCAAAACCAAGACAGTCTAGACATTTAGAAGCCATTGTGTTGAGCTCCATGGATGGAAACATTTCTGGTTTTTAATTGCATTAGAACATAAATGCTGCACTGGGTGAGGACAAAGGTGTGCCAAGTCTAGTACGCATGTCAAAGCGTGCCCAGTGGTGGGAGTCTGGGAAGACACTACAAAGAGCAGAGTATATTTAGAGCAGTAGAACCAACTCTGACCCCCAAAGCTTGGTATATGAGGAAAATATACAAACAATACATTTATTTTAAATATTTGATGTTGTTTTCACTGCTATGTTATATCTTCTAAATATCTTCTAAAGATAATGTCCTCCCTCTGTTTTTCAGATTTCCCATTTCCATTTACTTGGTTAGCTGGATACCTGGCTATGCTTGCAGGGGCTGGTATGACCTTCATTGTCCAAAGTAGTTCTGTTTTCACATCTGCTATTACACCTCTTGTTGGTAAGTTGTCTGTCAACATTGTATTCTTTATTCCTGTGTTTTATCTTTTTCATCATTCCAGAACCACTCAAACCTGTTTCTTTTCTCCTAGGCATTGGTGTTATAAGCATTGAGCGTTCTTATCCCCTTACCTTAGGAGCTAACATTGGTACAACCACAACAGCTATACTTGCAGCTTTAGCAAGCCCAGGAAGTACATTAAAATATTCATTACAGGTCAGTATAAACCAATGCTTGTTTGTCTTCATTTATAAACTGTGACCTTTCTGAATAAAAACCTGGTAAAATTAGCTCAGGTGCAAATATCCCATATTGGAACACGAATATTCTGCTTAATTTTGTGTGTACTATTAATGACACCTCATTAGTCAATCAGCTAGAGCAAAAAGGTTGTATTAAACCTTCCCAGAATGTTGATGTATGGTGAAATCTTACTTTCATAAATTTGGCTTGATTTGAATGAATTCTTTCAGAAATCAGACAAGGTTGGCCACTT
Organism: Rhea americana; assembly: GCF_003343005.1. Taxonomy (NCBI): domain Eukaryota; kingdom Metazoa; phylum Chordata; class Aves; order Rheiformes; family Rheidae; genus Rhea; species Rhea americana. Next base: position 10,826,835 of record NW_028186978.1, on the reverse strand, counting down.
GACCCTTGAGCATGCGGTCTTTGCAACCTGGAATTTAGGGCCCACATCTCTGACAATTCTCTTGGTAAATCCCCTATTTGAATTGCTCATTTCTGTAAGTTCCCTTCTCAGTATCCTAACTCTGTTTGTGGTGGGTACAGGGACTCTCTTCATTTAGGTGAAGACTATAAACCTACAAGATGGCAAGATGTGGCAGTGAGAATGGGGACATCTACTTTCTCACTGTAATTCTAATCTGAGTAGGTTTCTTTGAATTCTTTGTTGGCTCAGAAAAGCAGGCAGGTTGGCCTTGGGCACCCATTTACCTTCTCTAAAGAACATTCCAGGCAGAAGGCAATGTTTGAATGAATGAACCCTCTACATCAAAGAGTAAAGATAATTAGTGTTCTCTATGAATAGAAAGCATTTTTTTTACCTGCCACAATGAAAGCTAATGGCATACATGAAAAACAGAAAGAAGATTATACTAGTGATTTTATTGTCCTCAGGCAAGATAAAACAGAGGTAATCATGAGAAGATATTATCTTGATCAAGCTCAGGTTTTGTGATCAGTAGCTATTTTTATAACGTACTAAAAAAATCAAAACTGTATACTTCCATATTTGCTTTAGTTTGATAACAATTATAGAAGGAAAATAAGATAATTGGAGCAGGAAACTTACTGTTTTGTCCACATATGTTTATTTTTCCTGAATGACTTCTGAAAGCTTGAGGAAGTAGGTATTTCTTACACTTTTTTTTTATAAAGAAATTTGAAGAATATTAATTAGGTGTTTATTAAAAACCTCAGAAAAGCCCACATTCCAAGAATATCCTTCAGTGCCATATAAACTTTTAGCTAATTGTTGGAAAATCCTGGGTTTTACCATTAGCAATTTCTCAATAGCCTGAATGCAGTATCTCATTTACACTTCCCACCTTTTGGTGGTAGAAAACTTACGGATGCAGCACTCAATAACAAACAGTTCTCATGTAGTTCTCCTGCCTTACTAACAACAGGCATGTTTCCTCATAGTTGTTTGGTTTGTCAGCTTTATTTCTGATGAACTCCTTCTCATGCAGTTGAAAACTGCATTTTAAAACTTCTCCTGTCCTAGGAGATATGTTGTCCTCTCTGGGCTTGCCTTGTGTCCAAATGCAGTGTCCTATTTGCAGGCAGTAGATCAGTACTGTGGAAGATGTATTACTGACTCTTTGCTCCACACTCGGAATGGCTTTGCAGTGAAATAGCATTGAGTGAAATAGCATTGGACTAGATGATCTCCAGGGGTCCCTTCCAACCTCAACCGTTCTGTGATGATGGGAACAAACAAAGAGAGGAACAAGGGAGGGAAAACTATGGAGTCTTAGTAGCACTGGCAGTTATTATTATGTGGGTAAGAGTTTTTAAAGGTATTTTAGCTACTGAACTCCTCAAATGTTTTTGTTCCAGATTGCCCTGTGCCACTTCTTCTTCAATGTCTCTGGGATTATTCTGTTTTACCCACTGCCTTATACTCGGCTGCCAATTCGCATGAGCAAGAGCTTGGGAAACATAACGGCCAAGTACAGATGGTTTGCTATATTTTATCTTCTCATCTGCTTCTTTCTTTTGCCTTTGTTTGTATTTGGTCTATCCCTTGCAGGCTGGCCAGTCCTTTTAGGTGTTTGCCTTCCCATACTTGCTCTTTGTATTGCTGTGGTTGTAATTAACGTTATGCAGTCAAGGAAGCCACACTCACTGCCTGAGAAGCTCCAAAACTGGGATTTCCTACCTGTATGGATGCACTCCCTCGAGCCCTGGGACAATATGATTATGTCTACACTCTCCTTTTGTGGGAAACACTGTTGCGGCTTCTGCAAGTGCTGCAAAGTCAACACAGAACAGGAGGGTGCCAAAGACAAGCAGCTAAAAACTATGGAGGTTTATGAAAACACCATTGCGATGGCTGATGAAGAAAGAGGTGTAAGAAGGGTGTCACCTGCAGCTTGTGTTGAAAAAACAGGCACAAATAACACAGCCTTATAGTAGTGGATCAACCCATAATAGCAGGGATATAATGTAGGACAGTAAGGCTCTTGAAAACCAGCTTGGACAATGCACTGAGGACAGAGTGAACATTTTGTTAGGTTTCAGCAGCCAGTGGTATATCACTCGTCAAGGAATGGAGTCAAACAAGCTTGACAGAGTCCCCAGAAAATCTATGATTAGGTGAAAAGCTAGGGACAGATTTGTTTATGGAGGATCTACTGTGTAGTACATTCATCCAGTTCTATCAGTAGAAAACTAAAGAAACCCTTTGTAGTCCCATGAACAGAGGGATGAAAGGAGTGGTGAGCAATTCAAACTTAATTAAAAAAAATGAAACAATAGCCTCCCTGAGCTGTTGGATTATTCAGCAACAGTCACTTTGTTACCCATAAGGCTCTGTGAAAAGCAAAAAAAACCCAACCAACCAAACAAAAAGAATCCAAATATTTTCATTTGCCTGTTTGTAGTAGTCAAAATGGACAGCTGTAGTCTCAGTTTGGACAGAATCTGTTCTCTATGTGTGAAGGAAAAAGAAATGGTGGGACATTCTTCAGAAGCTCTGGGAGTCCTGCTGTGGCATGAAGGTATGCACAAGCCCATTTTGAGCCCTCTCCGTTTCCTTTATCACTGGGGACAGGAATAGTCATCTTTTGTCTCAAATTGAAGCCAAAATGTAGTTGCTGATCCCTTTGCCTGCTGAAGGTTACACATGAGGTTTGCGGACACCAGGTTGCCACTGAAGGGCTTGGCGGATTTGGGATGTGGTTCTGTAGCCGTCCCTCTCTCCAGATAGTCCTCTTTGATCTGTTCCCYGTGTAACTCCAAAGGACCTGTCCTGGCGCAGGTAGAGGAACAGTGCAGGAATGGGGAGCAGTGGCTGGAGTGAGGGTAGAGAAAGCCACCAAACCAGGGCTGAAGCTGAGAGATGCGTGTGCAGCTCTGGCTCTGTTTCACTGAGCCACAAAATGGCCTTTGAGAGTTGTGGTGGAGTCTGGCCTTGGAGCTGCARAAGAGGGAACCTGGAGAGTAGCATTACAGCAAGCACGGGACCTACGAGGTAACATTTGCTGGAGAAAGGAGTGTTCACTCTGCACCTTCACTGTATGCTCTGAACCACCCTCTTCAGGGATAATGTGAATTTTACTAGCAATTTTATGTAGCAATCCAAATCCCGAATGAAAATCTGTAGGTAGTGTAATCATATACAGCTTGCTGGGAAGCCACCTGTGCTCAAATCTTACTGTTACTGGTGTTTTAGTAAGTGCTTGTGAGACTGCTCTGAATCACAGAAAGACAAAATGTGTCATTTCAACATCAGCAAAAGAGCATTTCAAAGAAGCATTAGTACTTCTGCTGGCCTTCAATAGCTTAGACATGAGTAAGAATGGGATAATATCTGGGGTCCAACCACTCCAGGAAAAAAATCAGGTGGTTGGATGTAAGCCAAGGTTCATTTAGAGAATGTTTGTGTGGCTGAGTTGTAGATGAAATTCAGAACGGAAATGCTGACAAGACCCTTAGTTTAGTATAGCCACTCAGTGCTGTTAGAATATAGTAACCTCTGAGTAGTTGTTTTCTGCAAAGCTCTAGAATTCAATAGGCAGAATTCAGCTGACAGGTAAATACATACATTTTAGAAGTGAAAATTGGTTCGTTTACCTTTTTTAAGCTGATGTTTAAACTGGCAAGCTAAGTTGCCTAAAATCTGTTTGTAAATTGTATTCATACTGAGATTCTGACCTTTTTGTCACTGACTTGCAACTATAGAAATGCTTTATAACCAGAGTGAATTTCCCCAAGCACTTAGTTTTGGTGTAGTTCTGCTCTCCTTGGGTTTAGTAGCAGAGAGCAGAGTTATGCCAACCCATTCTTTTCAAAATTATTTCCTTTTCCTTCATATAGTTCAAACAGAATTTTGTCAGTATCTGATTTTTTTTTAAGTGGAATTTTATTATCTTCAATGATTGTTCTTAGTTTTATTCTTACAATTCTGGATGATTTCACAATCTGTGTTTCTTTAAATGTCAGCTTGTATTTTCTATGCTCTGTTTCTTCAGACATGAAAAAATATCCAGAATTCTTTCCAAGTTAGCCATCCATTGAAATAGGGAACATTTTCATCGACTTTTAATCATTTCTTAAACAACCTGTCCTTTATTTTCCATCTTGAAGTAAAGCCATCAAGCACAGTGATAATAACTTTCAGCAAAACATCAGAGAAAAAGCAAGTCTTAAAAAGAATCAGGGCAATAATTATATTCAGACATACCAGTACTTTGTGATTCCTCACTGAAGCATTTCCCCACGCTACATTCAGTTTTCACTCTCCTCTCTGCCTGCCGATGAACTTCTGCTATTGTTTTAGGCAGATTCCAGCATTGGCTTCTGTTTAACTCTCGACAGCACAACAGGTCCTGGTGTATTTTCCCCCATGCTCTTAAAATAGTTACACTTTATTTATAATTATTTGAGTGTACAGATTTTTTTCATAAGCTATACAGAAAAAGGCTCTGTGATTGTTATATATTACATATTTGAAAACTATGCAATGTTTATCTATAAAAATGTAAAAAGGAAGTACTGTATATTTTGTAACATAACTTTTAAAATTGTTTGTAACTGTGTATACTGCGTATTATAGAGCATATTGGATCCATGGATAAGTTACATAAAGATTTGTTAGCAATGCAGGAACAGATTCCTTAAAGATGAAAAACACCTACATACTTTCATAATATGGCTTAATGCACAAGGACATTGAACTCCACTTTTCTAACAAGAGTTGAATTTTCTGTAATGAGGAATTTTGAAAATATAAAGTTTCTAAAAATGCTTTTTAAAACTCTTAGACAGTATATCTTTTAACTGTTTTGAGGACAGTATATGGGTTTATACTTTATCACGAATACTCATCTTGTCCATCCTCGTGCATTGAAGGTAAAAATAAACAGAAGTTTTAAAAAATTAACATTTTTCACAGTATTTATTTATGTAACATGGAAGCTTATGGAAAAATAAGTGCACAGACAACTTTTATTCTGAGAGAATACAGTGTAAAGAAAATAAGGATAGCATTAACCACTAAAGAAAACCATCTGAAACCTGTGTGTTCAACAGAAATTTTTGTAGAAGAAGAAGAAAAAAAAAAAGAAAAAAGAATTAGCTGATAGGGCTCAGTGCAGTTGCGTGGGTCAGCACATTTTCCGGCAGGGTTCTGCAGCCTGTCCTCAGGGAAGGTAAGCACGGCGGAGCTAAGCAAAGGTTGCTGTAACAGCTGGATGCATGCTCTTACACCAAATGCTGTTTCACTGTGCCGGGCTCCAATTCTCCTCTCCATGGGAAAGATGTCAAACAAAGGCCAGAATGTTTCCAAAGTGCTTCTTGCATCTCATGATGCAAGTCATGTCTGGCTTATAACTGGGCAGAAATAACCATTTTGCTCTTGTTTGATTGAATCTGATCTATGGGGCTCGAGATAAAAGAGCCCGAGAGAAATAAAAAGTAGAAAAGTAGTCTTTAAATGCATTTAAGATTATCAAAAGCTATTGTTGGACTACCTAACCGTAAGATGAACAGYAGCTGAGGAGCCTAACTCCTGATGCAACTGCCATTCCAAACTACACCTTCCTTTAGCGAGATGAAGATAACAGAAATATTTCTTATAACATAAATATTTATGCAATACAGTATAAACTCTGTTCTTCCCGAAAATGTAAGCAGAAAGCACTTTAGACCTGTGATTTAAAACTTACAGATCCTTACACTYATGTGGAAATATGTCAATTCTGTGTGCCATCACCCTCCGTGACTCACTGTCCCTCATGAATCAAAGCTCATCCAGGAAAACACGTACAGGTTGTGCTGTGTGTTTCACGATTTCCAAACCCTTCGAGAGGCTACCTAGGGCAAAGTTCAGCAATGCCTATGTGCGTTTAGCAACAGGTATGTGCAAAGTGCTGTACTGATCGAAAGCTTCAGCTGATTGCCTAATTGCTCCTTTTTCTTTTTTCTTTTTTTTTTCCCCTTCATCTAGGCTTGCAGTTTGACCATGCTGTTCACAGCTTCTTTTGGAGCTTCTGATTTTTTTGTCCTCTCTTGAAGTTTCATGTTTTCTTCCCTCAGTTCCAAACTCCTTTGATAATACTCCTTTTATATTATTGGTCCTATCACTATCAAGAACTCTTATTAATCTGAAATGCTGGTTAAATTCTTTATCGTTTCTTTCTTCAGCTACACATGGGGGGAGAGGGGGCACCCACTCAGGTTCCCAAGACAGCCACTGGCCATGCTGTTGAGAAAGGCTCTGATCTACAGGTTGAATCTCCTCCACTCTCTCCACAGTAAATTACCAGGATACACTCGTTTTGTGTTGCGACTCCTGAGTCCAAAGCAGGTGGTTCAGGTGTTGGACCTAGGCACTAGTGGCTGGGGGAAATGCTCATCATGCTTCCCTGAGAAATGCAACCATGAAAAGAAATGACAAGGCAAAAGTGCCAAATTTGACCAAACTGTTTTTAGCTTTTAGTGCTCAGTGCAGCTGAGATAGACACCATCGCTAGATGGCTGAAGACAGCATGTGTTAGTGGCTCCAACAGCTGGAGCTGTGAAAGCCCCAAGGAATCACCCAGGGCCACAGCCTTTTCCACCTGCCCCAGCAAGGCTGTGAGACCCACCAAGTGCACAGTGAGATGCTGCAGCTCTCATTAGTGGTGGGGCATCTCTGTGGCACACTGAAGCCTGTCAGAGCAGCATGTGGTGGGTTGGAGACCACTCCTTGAAGAAAAGCAGCTTGTTCAAACACAATCCATCTGGAAAAGAAGTGAGAATGACAGAAAGAAAAATACACTGAAGAGGACATTACAGTCCCCATCTTCCCCAGTCCCTTCCATGAGCTCCATGTTATTCGTAGTGATGTAAATAAACATGGAGAGTCAATGACACTAAATAAAAGAACTTCTTTCCCTCTCTAGCTTTTTAAGAAGCCTCTCCTCTTCCACAGGCAGCATACTTGTCTTTTCCAAATGGGAGTACTATAGCTTACCATACCTGCACCTAAACACGACAACAAAAAGAATTCTGGCTTGAGACACCATGAGCACATATCCCCCATGTATAGGTCTCGTCTTAGTTATCCATACCAGTTCAAGGCTTTGGTTCTGTTTTCAAGCTGATTAATATATGCTGTTCTAGGGATCTAGCTCTGCAGAGCTACTTTGGTAAAGTAGATCAGAGATCCTAGGACAAATGTTATCAAGAAAAAGGATCCAATTGTGGAACAACTTTCTGGACAACTATTATAGGCAACATCATGCAAATATACCATGAAATTATCYGTGCTGCAGGCTGGTGTGGTACTGCTGGTAACAGCTTAACCAATGCACAGTGGCAAAGAATCTGGTCCTATCAACTAAAAATAAATAGTGAACAGTATTGAGCAAAAATCCACTGCTTCAAAAGCTGCACAAAAAAAAATATACAGTACACAGGCAGCAGAGAATGCCAGGCCACACTTCAGCTGTGCTATTTCCATAGTGTTTTGTCTGCGTTCAAACAGTTTTTCTCTAGCCAATTCCGGGTGTTGCCACGTGCTGACGGCATAGCACTGTATGTGTCAATCCACTTATAATATTTTTAGAGTGAATATTCTGTAGATCTTGTTCCTTTTTAACACATTTTAGTACAAAGGAAATGTATCATTCATTTGAGAGAGCTGAGTGTTCACTTTATATATTGGACAGTAATTAAACGGATTTTATTGAGCTGTCCTTAAACAGATTTCCCATAACAAAGGACATCTAAGTATTTCAACAAGACAGAGAAATAGAACGAGGGCTAATATTAAAATGTCACAAACATTCCATCTTACTCAGCACCTGATGAAATTTCCTAATTGCCATTTACACTTTTTGGGCGTATCAATCTTTTTACACTGCTCAATGTCTAAGTAAACATTATTGTGGCATAAACAGTCAGCGTAATTACCTGAGAAGATAGTTTGCAACTAACAACATAGTTGGCTGGCTTTTTTACACAATGCAAAAAGCATAAATTACAGGATGTGCAAACAATTTATGCACCAAATGGTCTCCTTGGTTAGGCAACATGCAACCATAATTAACATTAGGAAAATTTGTGCACGTGTAAGCTAGGATAGCATGAGGCCCTGTTTTAACTGACTAATGCTATGGCCTCAGGTACTGGATCTTAAATGACTACCAGTAGCCTTGGTATTGACATATAATACAAAAATATAGTACTGACTCTTGCTTGTTGCTTCGAGCTGTTATATTGCCTGAAAAGACATTTTTAAACATACCTATCAATATCATGAATGATTTCTTTCCCTATCTTCCTCAAAGATGGCTGTTATCCCRAGCCAATACTAGAGCACAATCTCAAACACTTGCCAATGGAGCATTAAGCAGAAAATGACTCCCACCATCTAAGCATAAAGCATCCTTTGGGTCTTGCTGGGGGACAGGTTTGGTGCAAGGAGTATTTCCGATGAAAACAGCAGCAATTGAGTGCCCACCACAGAAGGCCACAGACAGAAAGGAAATCTCCCAGACGTCAGCTGGCTTTACGTCCGGACCTGCCACACTCTCTCCTCACTGAGTGGAATCTCATGGGGTGGTTCTCACCACATGCTCTCCTGCTGGCCCCACTCTGAAGTGGTTTTAGAGTCACATTGTGCTTGTCTCCAGCTGAGCCATCTAAGGTGTCAGACACAGCGAGGTGGCTCAGCCCATGACCCACCAGTGTGGGGCTTGGCAGCCAAAGAGGTTGCGCATGGAGACACATTCTCAGCCCTCTCCAAACTCCACAACCTGGCAAAGCAACCTGGACCCTAGCTCAGGCCAGGTTGTTGGGGTCTCGTACTAGCAGATGGAAGAAACTCAAGAGGTCTAAGTGTCCTGTGGAAGTCTGTTTATCCTGCTTGCCTCCTTCTGCCATACTGGCCATGTTCTCACTGCCCTTGGAGCTAACACCTTCCTCACAGAAAGGGGAAAGAGGACAGGAAGAGCAAAAAGGATCAAGTCATACATTATAACTCAGGTAGGCGCCCATCTGCACCTTCAGTCCTGTCTACTTGGGACAGCTCTTCCTCCTCTTTTCCCACAAGGATTTGACCCAAAGGTCTGACCTCATGATTAAATGACTCCACATAGCAGGCAGGGATCACTTTGGATTCCTCACCAGCGATTTCAACACTAGCTTGACATACAGGAAGGGAATCTATTTAAATTCATTTGAGGTTAAAGAAAAAAAGAGCAACTAGTGAGCACAATGAGGCATTGTAAGCCCAGGTGTATGAAGCTGGTAATCCTTCTCCAGATACCTCATGGTCACAAGTGTGATGGAGCACTTCCAGTCCACACCACCTGCTCAGACAGGAGACTGCCAGCAGTGCAGTTAGGGTCTCAACAGCCAAGCCCAAAGCATTTGATGAGGTTGGTGAGGAGAGGAAGCAACTTGGTGTGTGGGGCCCCCCCTTCCAGTACAGGGCTTGATCTGRGGTGCTGCTTCAGGAGTGATGGAGGGGCCCTTCTCCTTCTGCAGGGTGACAGCTGGGCCTCTCTCCTCAGGGGTAGATGCACAGAGTGGTGTTGCTGGTGCTAGTGCAGTGCACATTGGTAAAGTGCCACTCATGTTATTGACTCAAACTGRGTAGCAAAACTGTGTGCTGTGGGATTCAGCTGAGGCTGCCCTGGGAGCCCACAGGGCTTRTGTTCTCACTGAAAGGCCCTTTAACAGCATCTTAATATGCTTCTGAGGATGAGAAGCATACTGGATATACTTATGGAAGAGATTACAAATCTAGCTGTCTGCTAGTCATCCTGTGATGGATAAGGATGTTGTATGAGAGCAGTTCCAACACTCCTGTTCTGTYAGTAAAACTAGTTTTTTTCCTGAGCAATATTCACCTACCTCTTCTAGATGTGAGTTAGAGATGTATTAGCCCTGAGAGGTAACTTTTAAAGCTGTTAAGATGGTTCAGGCATGTGTAACAGGTGACAGAAATGAATTATAGCTTACACTGGTTTCGTGCAAAACTTTGGAGAAACCAGCTTATCACACGACAGTACCTTGTAGGTGAAGAGCCTGTACCTGGAGGAAAGGTTGAAGCTACTTGTATTCAGCCAGCGGCACTGTTAATTAATAATATGTTTCAGACTATACCACAGGGTAAACTTTTGAATAAARGTAATTAATGAGAGGTTCAACCAGTGAAAAAATTTTACTATGAGGMCACTGTAGATAACTTCATAAAAGCCAGTCTGGGAAAAAAGCTCRGCTGAGAAGAGATGGAAGGATGACCTGGCTGGAGCATCCACAAAGGCAAACCATAATTCCCAGTATGCCCGAGGGCATTTCTAAGCATAAGGAATTGGGAGATATGGCCGAATGTGCCAGCCAGACACCCTCKTCTGGGCTCTTCCCCCATTCAGCACACCTCGCATGGCCGGTTCTTTATTGCTAAAGCAAAGCAAAATCTTGCTAGTTAGAATATGGCTTTACATCCTTGAATATCCCCAAGTAGAATTAAAATAAAGTTACACATGATTAAAAGATACTATTGATAAAGAGTTCAAGAGAGTGACCCAAATCTCCCCGTAGCAGGTATTATGGTTAAAACTGAAGCTGTGGCGTTCCTTCAGTCTGCTTTCTGGGCGGTATCTCATTAAAATCCATAAAACCCCTTGTGACAGCCCCTAGGTTGCTTGAGAGCAACCGGCTATGGGGCGGTGGGTTGGGTCTGGGGCATGGGGCCTGCCCTGCTGGAGCCCCCGCCGTGGGGAGCCACCTGTGCGGCTTTCCACTGTCTGAAAATTATGGGAAAAACRCTTCCCAAAGAGGCAGAATATCCATTCGCAACTGACCACGTCGGCAGAGAGCCGGTGGGGCCTCTGCGAAGGGCGGCTGGCTGCAGCAGTCGGGGGCAGAGATGGCCCGAGGACCTCCAGCCTGATCGCTGCTCCGCTGCCAGTGATGGCTGCCTGGTTAAATGTAATTCTCATGCCTGCAAAAAATAAACGTGGTSAGCGCTACTGCACATAAAACAGGCAGAACACCCCTTCGCGCTCGGCGTGCACCCGGCAGCGATGAGCACCCCAAGCTCAGCCAGGGCTCCTCGCCGCGCAGGGGGCAAAACGTGCTCTCCTCCTTTGCCTGCTCAAGAAGGAAAGCCACCCAGTATCCCGTGTTTTCCTCTCCCCAGATTTTCACTCACTGAACCACTAAAATGGCTGTGGCTTCCACACGCTTTTAATACTTGGTCTTACATGGGACCTTGTCTTCCTATTGGCACTGTGTCTGAAAGGGTGCAGGGCTTGATCTGCGTCCCAGGGAGGAGGTTTAATCTGTTTAGTCTGGATTGCCATTCATGTGACATGCCTTGATTTGCTTTCATTAGCAGCATGGGTTTCAACACCAAAGCAGAAACGGCAGTTCACATTCTGGTCCCATGTATTATCAGTGTAAAATAGTTTAGCAATGACTAGGAAGACTGGACAGTAAAATTCCTTCAGCATATCCCACAGCATCTTCAATAAGGTGCCTGCTATGATTAATGGAAAATATCACAGTGCTTCCAATGAATTTCCTATCCATTTCAGCACCATCTGCCATTGCCAATGTCATGGCACTTCTCCCAGATGCAAATCCCAGAGGTATTTAAAACTGCCTCACCTGGGCCAGGTGTATTGCTTTAAAAAGCTTTATAGGACACATTTTTGAAAGTGTGCCTATGCCTGTATTTGTGTGTTGCATGTCTTAGTCTTAGGTCTGCAAGTGACTAGTAAGGTGCTCTGTAAGACATAAACAACTGCAAAACTTTTTTTGAACATTCACRTGTGTTTACATACATGCAAGTAAGCAAATCAGGTAGAAATGAAAAAAATAAATACTCAAAATTTTACCTAACATTTATTAGACAAATTAATACTGCTCAAGATGGGCTAAGGAATTTTTTTCCCCCAGAAGTTTTAAGTAGTCCTTCAGATTTAAAGGATGAGAAACACTGCCCTAGCAAGATAGAAAATCTCAAACAGCTGAACTATTAAACACCTGAGGCACAGTTAGTGGTGCTTTAATAGCAAAAATGAGTGATTGGAAGCAGCTGAAAAAGAAGAAAAGCTTGTCATGGTGGGCTAGCTTCTGCTTTAAGGGTATGAGCCAGAAACTATTATGTATTTAAACTCCTGGAGATTAGCTGATGGTAGGCAGAGGTAATTTTAGAGATATGTGTTCAAGACTGTGGATGTTTAATGTAGAGGTAAATGGTATTTTTAAAACAAAACAAAACTTTTGATACCAATTAGTTAGTCTGAGTCTATTGTACTAGACCAGTAGGGAATGAGATGTCTATCTAAAGTGAGTACTTCCTCGCCTTGAGACAGGCGAGCTTTGGGGGAAGGGAGCGTGCTTTCGCTTGGGCGTATCAGCAGCATTCTGAAGGTAGYGTCCATTCATATCTTCTCCATGGTTTTACTGCAGGATGGTTATTTGTCCCTGTCTTCCTTCCCGAGCTCATAAACTAATTCCTGCTCAGGAGTGATGTACAATCAAGTCTTGTGCCAGCAGATAATTCTGTAGTAGATATGATGATTAAGCACTGAGGAAGACTATTCTGTCCCTGAATGCCCTCTCTTCCTTTTCTCTCTCTCTCTTTTTTTTTCTTTTAAGTAGGGGCAGAAGATACTTACACGTACTTATTACTTGTTATTGCTATAGTGCTTGGGAGTGATGGACCAGATCTTTCTGCTTCAGGTGTGTCTGAACACAGAKTAGAGTGATTGTCTTTGTGAAGAAAGCCTATACTTGGTGTGGAAAAGATCTATGAAATACGGATAGCCATCAGCTGGTATATGCTTAATGAAAATAATATTGCAGTAACTGAGATGCTGAGAGCTTTATTTGGGAGTGGATAGAAGAACCATATTTTTAGAGAGAAAATACATGTGGAGGACCTAAGCAAAGAGATATAAGCTGAATGCAGTGCCTTGGTGATGAGCAAGACAAGGCAGAATGGCCAGGAGAAGAAGCAGCAAGGAGTGAGCTGTGGTTATGGCAGCCTGAGCTCATAGCTAGTCAGCCACAAGGAGGTGAACTCGAGAGACCTTGCTGGGATTCAAGGAGACAGGTCTGGGGCTGAGTTTGAGCTACTYAGAGGGAGTAGCTCATTTTGTTTGCTGAGGTGCTTATTCCCTCAGGAAAGAGGGAAGGAAGAGGGTAAGTTAGTACAAGACCAGATCCTTGTCATGCCTTCCCTCTGAAAGCAGGAGTAGGAAGGGTAAGGAGTGGGAGATGGTCACTGAGAGAAGAGCTACTGGAGCAGAGGAAGGGGATGCTCAAGCAGAGCATGGCTGCTCATCCTGAAAGCATCTGGCAGTAGAGGACTGTGGCCAGAAACTTTGTTTTGGGACCTGGATACACGGGAATTTAACAGCGGCAGCTTCTGACTTCAATCTGGGGAAAAGGTCTGGAGGAAAAAGGGCTACCCTAGAACTTGAATACTATATGAGTGATAACATACAAGAATGGCAGGATTACCTACTGCATGGAAAGGTTTTGGTGGTTTATTCTTTGGATTTTTTTTTTTAATTAATTTCTCTGAACTTCTCCACCTATTAAGATCTAAGAACAAGAAGTTATATGGCAGACCCAAGAGAAAAGTTGTAGCTGTTAGGGCTTATTAAGGCTTGTTTCTACAGCAAGAACAACACTTTGTGTCAAAACTGTGCTTGGTAATAAGTAAAGCAGGAGATTACCTAAGGCCTTATGTGCTCAGGGTGGCTTGTCTGTTAAATATCAAACTTTGAAGAAGGCCTTGCTGCCTGAGTACCTCTACTGAGTACCATTGCTGGAGATCCTGCCTGCCCCCAAGAGTCGGGGTGCCTGGGTGCAAAGGGTACCACTCTCCATGGCAGCCCCTGAGCTGGGTGGCTTCCTCATGAGGAGAGGGGAGCTGGTTAAGAAGACAGGCTTGGGATACAACTTCTGCCCGCCTGGTCAGTATCCTGCAGAGAGGCCCACTGAAGTTCCAAGTAGAAATCCTGTTTGGCCTTGCAGGCTTGTGCCAGTTAAATTAATATCCATCTGGCAACAGCCCTCGCYGTTGTGGAACGAGGCAGTGTAGGAATGAAAAGCCCGTGAGGAAAGCTGTGAAGAAATTCTACCCAAATACCTGCCCAGAAGCAGAGCAGTGTCCATTCCTTAGCTGCTTGTGGTTTTCTCAGCCTTTTGTGGCACAAAGTGGTAGGAGAGCATAAGAAGATGGTTATAGCCTGTGGGAATACAAACRGGCTTATTTAGCATCAAAGCGTTATTACTTTTTATTGATGGTTAATAGGGAGTGCTTGCTCTTCCAATGATCTCAAATGGATATGAGAGTCCTTAATGGATGTCGCAAAGCAGTTTTTAAAATACAGATTATAATTTCTCTACTTGGGTGGAGCTCAAGAGCTTTGGTTCCTTGTGGCACACAGGACTCTCTGCTGGCAGGGTAACCTAAGGATAGAGGCGGTTGCAGCAGCTTGCAGTCAGATAAGGAAAACTGCTGGATAACAGTGATAAGAGTAAGTGATAGATTAGGTTCCAGCTGAGCCACTGGAAAATCTGATGCTCATTAAACAATGCTACTGTCCTAAACATCATAAAAAGATGACCATGCAGAAAAGGTGATGGTAACAAAGGTCTTGATATGCYGGGAGATCATAGCACATTATTTATTACCTGGACATGTTCTCACTTAATATATGCAATATACTGGATTGGAGTTATAAACTGTGTTTAATTGTATAAAATGTGATTAATTCAAGGTGKTTTTTTTGTTTGCTTTCCAAAATGTATTTAGGGGCTTAGAACTGCACACATTGACAAAAAATTGATGTCTAAATTCCAATATGTAAGATGGGAAAAAGCTGGAGTGAAAATTGTACAACTATGAATTATTAAAATAACTACCTGAGCGTGGAGGAAAAAAACTTGTTAGAAATATTAATTTTTAATGAAGCTGGACGTTCAGCTCCCGAATTTGCCTTCTAACTCCTGAATACTAAAATTTGACAAGAATTGTGGCCCTTTCTCCTATGGAGTGTGAATAGGAAAGGATWTCTCTAAATACTCATGTTCACAGATCTAACAGATGAACTTAATATTTCTCTCACAAAAYGCAAGTACAGTCAGCTGACACTCTTCAATGGTGCAGAGTCACACTGGAGCCTTCTCCTTGATTTACATAAAGTATAAATAAAGTATAAAGTCCAGTCTTTCTGCAATAGTAACATATTTCTATCAGAAACTACCCTTCTGAATGCTCCTTTGGACATTTGACTTCCAACTGATATTGTACACAGTCTGACTCATTACTTTTTTTTTTGTTGGCAAGTCATAAATCTTGAGGACATATTCACACGTTTGCATTGTTCTTGCAGCATCCTCCTTCCCAGGGATTTTACTTGCTAAAAGAAACAGTGTTCTTAACTTTATTGAGGTAAATATAATTGTCTTGTAACRTAGACTATGCACCTTGTGAATTCTATGTATGCCAGCAAATGTGTGTCAGCACAGACTAGCCTAGAGCAGGTGAGATATGGGTTGGGAGCGGTGGAACAGAAGCTGTGGCTAGGCCAGCAGCAGGTGAAAATCTGCAGTGTACAAGTCCCCAGATGACATGTCAACCGTTATCTGGGCCAATTATAGACAGAAATAGGTCTTCAAAATCTGTGCTGCTCCCTGTGGCATTACCAYCCAATGTCAAAGATCTAACGTACTTGAACGCAAGCTGAGTTCATGTACTGCTGCTGCCTAAGACTGTGGGCTGCTAAGGAGAAGGACAGTCAACCTCTGCTAGCTTTGGTTGCAGAGGTAACTTGGTGACAGTGCCTGGGCCAGCAACTACCTTGATAAGCTGTCCTTGAACTACTTTGTCTTGACTGGTGCTATAATCTGAGCACCTCAGTGCTGCCATGAACAARGTCACTATACTTGATGGTGCATTGCGGTAATATGCTAGAGAAATAGCTTTTTCTGGATGGGAGAGTGAGGGGGACTGTGAAAGGCTGTGGAAGATTCAGGACTCCAGCAGCAGATATATACTTTTTTTTTTTTCCTCTACCCCTCCTGTTGTCCCCTCCCTTGCTCCCTTACTGGAAAGTTAGTTTGTGTACAGCCAAACACAAATGTTGTATTTCTTTTTGTTTGCTTCCTCCTYCTTTTCTACAGCCAGCCTCAATTTAAAGCATCGAACTCTGGCAAGGCAGTTTTGGGTGTGGAAGAGAGGCAGAGGGAGATACACACTGAAGTTTTGGATGAACTCATCAGTAAAGTAGCACTGATACTACGCTTAAAAACTAAAGTTCTTCAAATACCCTAGGAGTGTAGTAGTTAACATTAGCACAGTCTTTGAAATATTTTGAAAATAATTCTCTTAGTGGATTCTTTGTAAGGGTGACTAGTGTATGACTTTACACCTCTGCAATAGGGACTCTTGAATCTGGCCTCCCATCTTCAGCCCGTCAGGAATTACACAAAGCAGGTACATAAAACATGTAGGTATCTAAATTTCTGCTTTCACACAAGCCCAGCTAGGAGGTACCTGGGAAAGTCACCTGTCATGATTTTTATAAGCGCATTTGTGACTAAAATTATAATTCCAAGTGGAAGAGATTTTTTTTTTTTAATGAACAAACCCTTAAGTATCCAGGGTGTTGCATGAGAACTTAAGTATTCCCAGTTCAGTGGTGTTGGAGCACAAGGTACAAGTGCGGGTGCTCAGGGGGTTGTGTTAGSTATTAAGCTGAACGTAGGTTTTTCTTTCTTTCTGCTTGCTAACTGAATTTGCACACAGGATAATAAAAACTTTCTTGGAAATACACAGAGTAACTTTATTACTCGGAATGCTGTACAAGGGCTTTTCTATCTCCAATATCAGCATCAGTGTGATAGTCTGTCGTAAGGCTGTTTCTCCGTGTGTACCAGTGTGGTGCATCCAAGCACTAAGGTGCTCCTGTGCAATTTTTTCTCACTGGACATGTAAGACACAAGAGTGGTGTTTTTTCCCCTCCCTTTTGCTGATGAGAAAGGCCCAGAGGGTCTGTTTGCCCATGGGCAGTAGCGAGGCTTGCCCTGGAGGAGTGTGCAGAGCAGGTGGTGCAGCAGTACTGGTGCCTGGGATTGCCCCTCTTACCTCTGCGTGGCCATCACTTCTCCTGTGGGTTTCAGTCCCTCCAGAGACATCTACATGCTTAGAGMAGTATATAGGTGACCACTTTTAACTCTATCAGACTGAGTTAGGTGCCTCAAGAGCTTGGCCACAGTTACTCTAGGCCCTGGTTTACTGGGATTCACATCTCTGCTCTAGTTGCAGCTTTTCAGTTCAGTAAACTAACTCCTAAGTACTGGCCTATTGGTCCCTCTAGAGGCTGTGAGTGATCTTAATATAAAACTTTTACTGCTCCAGTATGTCTGATCTTAAGCCAAGATTTGAAAATATCTAGAGGAAAATTTTCTGATTAAATAAATGAGAAATGTGGAGAATATGGAAAATTATGGGTCATTTCCCTCTGAGATGGTCTGTCCGGGTTTCCCCRGCTGGTATTGTTACTGACTGAATGCAAATGGACAACTTGCTTTCTCAGACTAGCATGCAGTGGTGGGYTTGAAAATGAACTCATAAGAACTGTCTATATGCAACTGGAGTTGCCTTGGAAGGGTATAACCACGTAGCCCTGTAATACAGTACTGCCATTGCCAGAAGCAGACTGTAAACTTTGTACTGAGTTTGCAAGGCCTCAGGACTGAAGCTTGTCATACTTGCTCTGTTTGAAACTTTCTTGACCTGCCTGCTTTGCTTTGCTTTGCTGTGCTTGCCTCAGCTGTGACAGCAATTTCTGATAGACCAGATGTCTGAGGCTAATTTGCTTTAGTTGTGTTTATCTTTGTGTGGTACAATTGGAGTTTTATATAGGCAGCAGTAACAAGCCATTATTCTATGCAGAATGAGATATTTGACTTTAAAATGATGGTGCAGTGTAGAGAAATACAGAGCTGGTACAACGGTGGAGGCCTTGAAGTGGAGACACAGGGTATGGCGTAGAGGAGCACAGGCTTGGGATGATAGGATATAGAGCACAGGCTGGAGCTGCAGGGCTGTAAACATCTTGCCCGCCGTCTCATAAAAAAAAAAAAAAAAAAAAAGGAGAGGGGCCCTGTTGCCCCTAGTTTTAGGGGAAACACAGTTTCTAACATAAGTAAATGGCACCATATATAGTAAACTTGGATGTAACCTGGAGCAACAGACCAGAGAATAAAGAGAAAGGTGTAAAAGCAAGTCAGCAAGCATAATGACGATGTCGAGTGGATGCTGGTGAGAAATAGAGTACTTAAACATTGCAATCATAGTAATATTACAATTGTGATATGCACTGAGTTTCTACTCCTTCTCCTGGTGTTATGCTTACCCTTCCCCTGCTCCTCTGGACCCTGAAGCTGGTGGTTTCATTCTGGTGTTAGCGGTGGGGATGTTATGGTGAGCTGTCAGCATCTGGAGTTTTTCACAGGGTGGAATATGATGTTCATGTTAATGATTTCTTCTTCCTCTCTCACCAGGAACAACTCCAGAAGAAGGTAAAGCATGAGTGGAAACTTTGATTTTATTTATTTATTTATTTATTTCCCCCCTGCAAGCAGTCAGTACTGGTTTGTGCTGGAAAGGCTGTCCTGTGGTTTACAAATGCCTGCTAAGCACATTGCTCCCAAGAGAGTAAGTCTCCAAAATGACTGTGAACATCTGGACTGCCGGAAGGCCCATGCTGACAGATAAGTCTATGAGAGCAGAGGGGCTAATTTTACAGYAGTTGCAGGGCGTATAAAAGCTTGTGGAGTCCTAAAGCCTACTACTAAGAAGCCAGCAGTCTTGGAGTTCATCTGCATAATTAATCTAGGCAAGGCCGAAAAGATATGCTTGGATGGTGGCTTGTGATTGTCCGTACTGCTTGGTGGAGTGCTTCCTGGCACGACTTTGGCACGTTCAGGTGTCCCTCTGGGACAGCGTCTGGGCATGGTTGAGGGGGTTGTATGGACCAGGGGCTGTTCCCAAAAGGCAGTGTGGATGAGGCAACTCTGTCCTGAGGAAAGGTTTGACTCCAGTCRTGCCGTACCACTTTCGCCCACGGTGGACCCTAGTCCAACATTAATTAGTTCATTAATACAGATTGAGTGAGAAAGATTGTGCAAGCCAGAGGCAAATTAAAGATACCTGCTGGGCAAAGAATTAAGGCCATGCCGTAATGAATACATCTTGGTTTCTACTCTGTCAAATTATCATTGGATCTGCCAGCAGATTTGCACTTTCTCCAGTTCACCACGTAGAACTGATAAGAAGAAATAGCAATGCTGAATATCAGGGGCTATCTAGAAAGTTGAAGGGTGGTAAAGGGCAGGTCAACAAGTACAAATTGGGGAAAAAACAGGAACCAGAAAATGGAGATGGGGGCAGGGAAGCAAGGTCCAGGGATAAATTAAATGAGAGGAAAGATCACTGCAAACAAAGTGATAAAAGCTTATTGCTGCCTGTTTTCTCTGAAGGGAATATTAAGATACCACCTCCAGGCATCTAATAGCATTGACCAAGCAGCCCAACCCCCTTAAGTCAATGGGTACCTTAACTGAAGTCATGCCAGTGCTATATGGATTGCAGCCTCAATGCTTCAGAGCATCTAATCTAAGGAAATTTTCTGCAAACTCTTCTAACGCTTACTGTAATTTAAGCATGACCTGGACCTGCTGCAATTATGCCAGTTATCTTTTCCTATCCATTTCAGTTGCTTATTACTCCTTATCTCTTTGGTTCTGATTCTTATTTCCATTAACCTGCATGTAACCGCTTTTAACACAGATGTATTTAGGCTCATGCTGAACCTTACATTTTGTACTGTAAATGATAATGTGGCCTTCTGGCATAGTAATTAGGCCTTTTCATAAAAGTCCAAGCCGTGATGTGTTTCCAGTGTGTTTGTACTCCCACCTCTGCTTTTGTCACTTACTCTCYTCAGGAATTGTTCCCCTTGCCTAGATGGCAGTTTGCATGGGAGATGGCTTCATGCCGGGATTCTCCTTATCATCCTTTAGCATCCTGGGGCCTGTCCTGCTAAAAATTCCACCTGTTTCTTTAGCCTCTGCTCTTTCTACATCCCAGTCTTTTAATCTAGCTTGTATGTTTGCATGCAGGTTTTTTGTTGGTGCTTTTTTGGCAGAGAAGGGTGTAGGAGAAGTCCTCAACCAGAGTTTACTTGAACTGTTTTCATATCTTTGTGCTGCACTTCATCCAGGATTAAGGTCAACAGTCAGCCAGTCTTAAATGTCATAGTCCGTTAAGGTCAATGGGGACGGCTTGCGTAGACTGAGAACTTGCTATAAAACAAGTCACTCCAGGGATAATCCATGTTTCCCATGTGCTTGTAAAGAGCATCTACAACGCTTTCCCAGTATGAAATGTATTTGTAGTACGTAATTGCAAAAGTACCTGGACAAATTCCTGGGAACAGCCCCATTTTGGTCACTGAACAGATTTCTATTTTAAAGCATAGCTTTTTAATAAATGTGAATGTGTAACTTAAAGCATACGTTCATGCTTGCACATTGGCAGGTAGCGCCCAGCACTGCGCTGGAAGCGGCGCCGTGCCGTGGTCTGCGTATCAGCCCCAATGAGGCTGCCTCCGTTCAGTCCTGCCTTGCTGCAGAGGTCAAAATCCTCACAACATCTGCAAACTTCGGATSACCAGTTTGAAACACCTACTGCGTAATCTTCAAAGACGTTGAGCGTTCAGAGAACTCACCACCACTGACTTTAGTTTTGAAGCTTATCGTCACAGCTCTATCTGTAACGGGTATGTAAGTCTCCCCTTTCCCTAGCAGTTTGATGCACTGTGTGTAATGCTGCTCTCCCTGTTCCCTTGCAGTAACACACGTTTGTTTATTTGGTTGCTGTAAACTGTGCACCAACGKTAGACAAACAACAGGGCATCTCTTTCGGAAATAACCACTCTCACATTCTTTGTTGGTGAAGTGCTGTAATTCATTTGCTARGGATGATTGAGCTGAACCAAGAGGAGAAGGGAGGGGAGGGAAAGAGGAAAATGGACACCACTTAAACTGCCTCAAGCCTACTTGAGTTTTGCAAAAACTTTATTTTCCAGCCTGCGCCACTTGGATGGCTAGACTTCTATGAAATATAAATAAGCAGTGTTTTGGCTCTATATTTTTGAATTGTGTTAACACTTCCACGCTCCCCTCCTAAATACTCATTGTGGGCTGCAGATAATATGATCTTCAAAGGTTTTCTTTTAACTTAGGAATGATAATGTTTGATTATTGCAACTTCCTTTTATATATATTTCTTTCAGATGCAGTAGAACCATGTAGCTGCTTAGCTTAACTAACCATCCTCTCTGGGAATTGTACATGATTCTCTAGGTTTTCAAATAGCCTCCTAGAAATCAGATCTTATCGTAAATGATGAATAATTAAATAATTGTTATTTCAGCCTTAAGTATTGCCAACTTATTGTGGAGCATTGCTTATCTTTTACATRTTTTGATGTTAATTATTCTTGGTGGGAATTCTGACGTAATAGCTAACAATAAACAAAGACCTAATTATTAACTGTTGGCGTCAAGAAATATATTGCAGCTTTGGCAATTCTCTTTTGAGATACAGATGTGACATTGTATTTCTGGCCAACCTCGTCCAATTTGCTCAGTACTAAAGCTGAGAACGTGAACCCCCTTTTGGATAGGAAACTGCAGTCACACTGACTGCTAATGCTAAATTCTGACCTATGTGTACAAACTCTTAAAATACAGCTGCTCCAAGGAGTCCATAATTTCAACACATCAGTATGACGGCCAATCACACCA
>NW_028186978.1:10779683-10803974 GCF_003343005.1 Rhea americana | reverse complement strand
TATTTGGGAGGGTATGTATGCATGCATTTATTTCACACTCGAATTATTTCTTTATTATTCCTTTCCTAATGAAAACTTCCACCTCTTGATGGAAAAACAAACGTTTCCAGGTCTGCTCTGTGAGAACTCTATTCCTCAAAGCAATGACTGATTGTCCCAACCTTTAAAAAAAAAAACCCTTCACATAAAGTCTGAAATAGAAAAATATTTTTATTTACAAGAGTAAATAATGTAGTGCAAAGAGAGTGGATTTAACCTTCAATAATGCATAGATTGATGCAATTTATAATCTATGTGATTTAAATAATGTTGCAGAGGGGTAAGTGTGCCTGCTTTTAAAGGTGAGACCTTTCCTACAGCCACTTACCTCACAGCTTAAAATCAGACAGACATTATCTCCACTCTCTATATATTATCTATATAATCCCATCTAGTATTTATCAAACAAATAGCAATTTAAACAAACAGGTGTCTTTAAAATTTACTCTAGGACCAGAAATAAACCCTTCCCAATATTAGCTATATAAGAATCTGAAAATAAATTGTTCATTCATTTTGTTACTTGTCCTGATTTTAATATTCATTTATTGTTTGTTTTTTTTTAAAGGAAGCTGCTTTCTTTTGGGTGGGAGGAGGGGCATTAATTGCTCTGTTCCCCAAGAAATTGCTTATACTTTGAAGCTTTGACTTTCAAGGGTTAGCCAGCAGAACTACCATGTCATGATCATGTTGCAAATCTTCCCAGTATGCATTTTTCTTTTAAAGGAAAACACTTTTTGTATGAAAGATTTTCCAGGATGGAATACAAGATGCCAAAAAAAGTCGCTGTTACAACTGTGTGCACCAGCCAAAGCTCTGGCTGCTGTGCTGTGGGACGTGGGCAGTGCAGGTGGCTGGCTCTCATTCTTCTCATGTCCACGCTACCAACTTAGTTGAGGACATCAGTACAAGAAACTCAAAGGTGGTAAAAGGCAATTTGATAAGATTTTAGTTAGGTGAATAAAATTTATCCTTCATTGAAACTGGTGGGAGTTTTACTCATGCTTCAGTTAGTTAGGCAAAGATTTTGTGTCTTTTCTTCTAGTCCATTAAAGAAAAACTGTATGATCGTATGTTGAGTCTAGTGAGAAAATCAGTATTCTTTATTTATTTGGATTGTTAAAGAAGTTGTTTAGTTTTTTTTCTCCTCTATCATGGATAAATTAGATCAGTGGATTTCCCTATGATTTTGGCTGGTGGAGTGCATCGTTAATGCTAATGAACAAATAGGGCTGCCAGTTTTTAGATCTGTAACTGTTCATATCATAACCTTCCCCTCAGCTGGTAACAAGATGATTTTGAGGGTTTAACTCCTGCTGTGCTATACCACTTGAAAAAGAAGATTCATCTTGTTGTTCTGGTCTGGAAGCATCCTCATTATTCCTCATGGAAGAAGGTTCATCTAAAGATGGTTCTGATCTTGTTTCAAGAGAATTACTGGCTTCAGAAAAATAAAAAAAAAKTAAAATACTTACAATATTATGTGGAATTAAAATAATAATAAGCAATATTAAGAAGATAGATAAGACTCAAAGGCCAGGAAACATTAAAATAAGAATTCCTGTAACTTTCACTATGCCCTTTGTATATACTCATATTATTCTCAAGTTACATCCATTTTCAGCTAGTAAGAAGGAAAGCAGCATTTCAAAATTATTTCCATACTGGACATACTTATAGTTACATGTCTTATATTCTGCTTAATTTTAGTCTTATTAACTATAAAAAGATTATTTGAATTTTATGTTTTTGTGGAGGATCTTTTTTAAAAATAATATTCCCTATTGGTGTAGGGTATGAATTTAACTTATTTTTTTCCTGTATTTTATTTCAGAAAATATTTTGTCAGAAAAACAGTATTTTTGCAAGAAAATGCATTTAGTAGAAGAAATTTTCTTCTAACTGCTAATATTTATTTCACAGCTTCCTGATCAAGATCCCGTCTTGTGATTTAAAGTGAAATACTGCTCAATGCATTTCGAATGACGCCTTAATTTTGCATATGACAATAGTTTTTTTTTTTTTCCYTGAGCAATTCAGTTTTGTCTTTGTATCTTTTTCAAGTTGGGGAGGAAAAAAGAATAGTTTTGAGAGGTAGAAGTCTGATGTTTAGTTTTCCGTCTCTTATTCACCTCTATCCTGTCAGAAAGAGAACATATAGAAAAATTCTCTAGTGCCAGAGAGAAGGAAGAGCCTGAAACTGCTGATTTTGTGTAATTGCTGATTCTATTACTCATCTGAAGAGGCATGAGCTGTCTGCTTCCAAGCCACTTCAGTGTACCAGCTCTCTGAACCTCCCCTTTACTCCCACTTTGTATCTGAACGGAATCCAGTCATACTAGGGAACATGGGCTTATCACATGTTGCAGAAACAACATATGAAATCATAAAGTCATATAATTATTCCAACAATACTGTATGTTGAGGGACAGGAAATAGCCTCTTATTTCCACTCAATCTCCTGCCCAGAATGTCAATGTTAAGTAACTCTGAGCTACTCTCTCATCAAGGGAAATTCTTCAGGAACTAACAGGTTTAAACCAGTCATTTGTGCCTGATTTTATCCTGCCTTTTTCAATAACCAACRACTTGCATGTCAAAGAATTTGCTTTTGGTAGGTCTATCAAAGCTAGAATTCTTTGATTTATTTTTAAAGATCCATACTGAAATAAAAAGATCACTCTTCTGTCTTTTCTCCAGTTTTACTATGACAAATACTTACCAGATAGAGACTGAAAATACTGCATTGTAAATGCAACCAGAATTGATAAAAGAAAGGTTCCCATGAAGTATATCTGTGAGGATAAGTTTAAAAACATGTTAGATCAATGCAAAGTCCAGATACTGCTCCAGATAAACTAGTGCTTGTACCAAAGGAGCAATACATACCAGAGTAGATTGTAAAATATTGTTCCAGAAAACTCTTAGATGAAAATAAAGCAACGCTAATGAGCATGGACTAATTGATTCTTGGTTGCTGTAATTCCAGCACCTATAACAAAAAGATTAAAACAAATGATTAGTCCTACTCTGCAATTTTGTAACATCTATCATCTGGGAATCTCAAATGGGTCTGCAACAACCCTCAATATCCCAGAGAAATAGGCAGATATTATCATCATCCCACAGATGGTGAAGTAAAAATTCATAAAAATAACAGATTAACCTCATTCCGCAAAGCATATCTTACCCTAGGAGGACACTTTTATTTTCTGATTAGTCAGTAACCGGGCTAAGTATCCAAGCTATCCTTGCCAAGCAGCTATGTACAAGGTTGTATCCAAGTTACTTTGTTCTAACTATTGTCAGCCAATAGTAGTAGGATTCACACAAAGTTTAGAGCTACAAAATTTAGCTGTTCATGCAGCAGATGATTGTGAAACACGCATCAGACAGTGGAAGGCTGAGTAATGTAGTGAGTACTAAGTGCTTTAGCTGAGCAGTTACTGGGCACATCTGTTGTGGGGTGAGTAGAGCTGCCTTCCAGGGTCCATTAATGAGAAGTTCAGTGACTAGAGGACACTAGAGACAGCTAAGATTTAGACAGGTTCTTATTTTAAGTTGCAACTGATTCTTTCCTACCAAGTTGAGGAGGTTGAGGGGTGTGGGTGTTGGTGGGAGGAAATATTTGCCCCTGCAAACAGAAGTGCAGGACAATGTGAAATCACTGCAGGGCTGTCTGCTCCRGAGTTAATCTCACAGCAAAGTGGACAGATTCAGCCCAAGCGAAAGCAGAATTCAGGCTAAAATTGACAATCCCGGTTGGACCAACTGGACCAGGAAGCCCTATTTATCTGACAGGTGGTTTTGTGCAGACTGGAGATAATTTAGGGCACAAGCATAAATTCAGGCTAACTAAAGTGAAGAAYAATTTCAACTGATTATTCATGAATTGACAAATAGGCTTTTAATGTTGATATCATCTTCACTTTTTAGGGTCACACAACACTGGCAAAATAAAAAGTAAAGCATTCATTCTTTGTTCAATTTATTAACCACTAGCTCCTTCTTCCTTAAACATCTGAAAGACAGTTTTGCAGAACCACCAAATAACTGTGCAAGCTTTCCATTCCCATGTACTTTTCCAACATACGTTGCTTTATCTAGGGAAATGAAATCCAAGTTCTGCACTGGAACCAGAGTTCTTTAAGTGGTTTGTGCATGGACTGTCGGTATGAGCAGTTCAGAAAGCAGATCTGTAACCATCTCCCAGACCTGATATTCTGTGCCAGTATGTCTTGAAGCACAGTGTGAGAGCAGGAATACACTGAAGTATCTTGAAAAATCAGAATGTCTTTGCAGAGTAAATAGGAAGGACTGCTATTATTGCAGTTGCATACTTTTAACAATTCCTTATTAAATTATGCTTTGTTTATCATTAAAAGATTATTTTGGACAACATACAAATTGTCAGTGCCTATATCAGGAACTTAAGTACAGAATTGGAAAAGATCTCCTGGATCATTAAATCCATTCCCTGCCATTTCAGGTAACCATGTATAATCAAGTCTCTTATAATTTGCTGTAACTGAAGTGTATTTAGGCAGTTTAAGATTAACATGCATTACAAGCATGTTGATCTTACCTCTGTGTAATACCGTTAAATCTTACAAGGGAACAAAGTTAATAATTCTAGGAGTTGTTGCTCTCAGAAGTAAATGTTACTCACATGGAAAAACAGAAGATATTGAGAACTTTGATTATGAAGCAGAAAAAGACTCACCTGTAATAAAGTTCCTGAAGAAGTGAGGTATTGCTAGAATGCACAGTTTCATCGATTTCCAAGTGATCCAGAATGTAGGAAGGTATGGAGTTACCCTCTTCTATGAGAAGGGCCAAATTAAAGAATCCCTAACAAAAACCAAAGTATATACACTTTGAATCATTAAGTAAAAGTTTTCACATGTATATTTAAAGTCTAATGCAAGCATCATATAGCTAAATAATTATAACCATCTTCTAAAAATTTATTACAATGTGAGCCATGTGATCATCACTGAATAACTAGACAGCCTCCTTTCCCAACCATATACTCAGGTGAATACTGAAACTGCAAAAGAACTAGCATTCATTTGTTGTGACACTGATCACCATTTTCTTAGAAACTAGCTGAAAGAGGTTCTTAGCTTTCTCATTTTTAGTTGCACTTTAAACAGAGCCACAATAGCAAACTGTCAGGTTTTAGCTACTGGAGAAATACAGACTGAAAGAAGAAATGGATTCATATGCTGTTCTATTACCATTTAATTTCCTTACACCTAGCTCGCTATACACCACCAGCAATTGCAACAGTGCTTCTGAGACCAGAAATTAGCTCCAAGCAATTTAAATCCTAATCTTGCAATTTTTCCTATTTGAACAAGTTTTAGGCATCAGACTTCGAGGCATAAAGATGAGTATGTAGGAAAGCTACTACAGGATTTACCTTTGGTTTGGCTTTCACTCTTTAAAATAACTGTTCATGTGGCTCTTCCTTCCTTTGCTAGTTGATCAGTAATGTTTTGTCCTAACATCCTCAGAACAGAAATCAGCTCTGCTATTTGGTTTTGACTAAGCTCCCTCCCACATGAGATATTGTCTGGGGAAYAGGGATAAGGAGAGCAGAATAAAGCATCAGGGATACTCCAGGAGACTGCAGGCAGAACACTTTAGGTCTTCAGTAACATGGCTTGGTATAGCTTTTCATTATAAAACATTTTAAGATGAAGATTTTGCTGGTGAAGTGAATGTACTGAAAAAAATGCACTATAGGATTCACTCTATAAATGAAGGGAAATGGACCAGTCTTCTTTATTTCCTAAAACAACAGTGAACAGTACTGGAATAAAGCTCAGGCAGTCTATTAACTTGCATTAGTGAAAATGCAAAGATCACAACAGAATCAACTGTGTGAAACCAGAGTAGCACTGAAATTAGCCCATTCAGCTTTAGCTCTGAAGACAGTCTAATTCTAGGCTGTCTGTCTATTCTAGGTCTATCTTCTATTATCATGAAACAGCAAATACTGACTCATAAGGTATTTTGAAATAATTGTAACTTTTTCTAGGAGGTATGTTCAGTACACACGTAGCCAAGTAGAATAACTAGTTTCAGGTTATCCTAAAAACTGGTGTTTTACTAACATGTTATGAATGCAGACCCACCTGTGAGTCTCCCTCTAATGCAGCTTGTGCATACATCCGCACTGAGAGCTCAAGGTCTTTAGACTGGTTCTGGTAACCATAGTAGTAGAAATCTCCCATTTTCAAATAAGCTGTGGAAGAAAACAGCAACAGATCATTTAAAAAGTATTTGTAGAGACAGAATTAAACTATGTGTGATGAAGAATAATAATTCTATTTAAAGCAGCGTATTAAAAATAGAGATATTCCTTTTCTGTGACTGCATCTCTGACTACTTTACATCAGATTACCTAATGAAAWTGTTTCTCCTGGCTGAAATTTTTCCTGTTGCTCTTTTATAGAGGAATTTAGTGARTAACACTGCTACTTTTACAAAAATTGAGATTTAGAGATTTTATATTGTATTTCTTCTTCACTTACTGAGTGTGTCTTTGGGGAAACTGTAGWCCTACTATTTAGGTTAGCCTTACTAACTTATCACACTTAAAAATATGCTATTTAGGCGCTTGTTCTGCACTTGTCGCTATCCCCAAAATACAGAATGCTTTGCTGAAGTTTATTTCATTAGTTTCAAAACCACACAATTCCAGGACAACTGTAGGAGAAGACTTCTCTTGGTCTAAATGGAAGTGATGACCGGCAAATCTTTTATAAACATCTTTCTCTGATACTGCACAGTAAAAAATGCTCCACCAGAGCAGGCACCGACTCAGACAGGAGCAAGCCTGTCAGTGCATTAAGCTATGCTAAAGAACTCATAAAATTCCACGAGCGCCTACGCTAGGCTTTCCCAGAATGGTCTGAAATACCTCAAAGCCTTGCCTTGTCTGTTGACATCAGCTACCTAAAAATCCTGTTTGTTTCTAGAGTGGACTACAGCAGAGCTGTTCTAGGAAGCAAGTGTGGCGTCTTGCCCGCCTGCTGTCAGTCACTGGCTGAACAGCAAAGGCTGCAGGCAGGCTACGTGGTGTGGTGGGCACCAAAGCTGAGTGCATGGCACCCGAGCGTGCGGTGAAGAAGGAACAGGGTTCCCCTCAGGCCTATCAACTGAGTCATTCCAGCCCCGGCCCTGGGAGCGTGCCACCAATACAGAGCGGCCTTGAAGTCACCCTGTGCTGTGCTGATGGTGGAGCCTGGGAGCCTCCACTGCCGCGGTTCGGCTCCTTCAGACCCCAAACCYGCACAGGGGACTTGATCCTCTTCCACTATTGCAGACAGGAGCCTGAGATAAAACTCCTCATATGTGACTTATGTGACAAAAAGACAAAGAAATAAAATCCTTCTGTTGCTGAGGCCAAGGAGTCTTCTGTCATCTACCTCAATGGAACCAGAGTCTTACTCCTGCAGCTCTGAACTTCAAAAGCTTCTCTAATGTCAGATTGCACCATTGGATCTGCAGGAGTCCAGCCAAACTGCACCTTGCTAAGCTGGTTACAAACTCTTCACAAAAGCTATCAGGGTTGTGAGTTCCTGTGGCTTCAGGCTCTTTCAGTGTGCTATTTAGTTTCAATGCTGCTGTGTATTTCAATGAATAGCTTGAATTATTTTTACACAGCACTTGTTCACGTGCTTACTACAAAGCATTTAAACTTTCTTGTGAGACAATTAGATCAATGTTTTCAAATACTGAGTAGCTCTTTCAAAAGCACCAAAATTAATTAGTCAYGGAAGGTCACAGATGTATTAAAATTTAAGGTCAGAGAAAAAATAACTAATATTTGAACAAACCTTCTATTCCAGAAAGGCATACATTTTGTTTCAGAGAGACAGAGAATCCTTAAACTCCCCCAGGTAATCTGTGCCAATGTTAGTAAACTCTGTACCCTAGCAGAAAAACTCAATAAATTAGATAAGGAATTCTTTAGCTTTCATTAGTTTCTCATGAATCAATTATGATATAGAAGTATACTGGCTTTTAGATTTTCTCTTTGGTAAACTAAACAACATAAACTCCTAAAGTATTCCACCTTCTTTTTTTTTCTTTTTCTTTTTTTTTCTTTTTTTAACCCTTGAGTCAACTTCTCAGGCTTCTAAACRTCTTGCCCTCTCCCAGAGCTCCACTTTTATTAAAAAAGGTTTTACCCATTTTATCCTATAAAAGGGAAGTTCTCAGAAAACCTGCTCTGAAATACATTCCTTAAATACACTTTTTGTGATATTTTTGTCAGAACACTCTAAATAGGAAGTCCAGGAAAAGCAGAGATTTCTCTTTTAAAGATGACACTTATAAAAAAAAAAAAAACGTGCAGCATTTTTCTAGAAGATCAATCCTGTCTCTTGTTATTGCAGAAAGAAGAAAGAGCTGAAAGAAAGAGATAGATTAGCTTTTAGCACACGGTGCAACTTGAGTATGGAGAAGACAGAAAATATGAAACTCCACGTTGGCCTTTATTCTTCCTTCAACTTTCTCATCCATATAAAAGTACTATTTTAAAAGTACTATTTTTCAAATAAAAGTACAATTTTCCATATAAAATGTAGTATTGAAAAAATAAAACTGCACTCCTTTGGAGATCTGAAGTCAGAAAGAGCTCTTTATACATACCAAATGAAGGTGCATTGATTTGAGAAACAGAGAAATTATAGTATCTCCAAACACAATCAGTTGCTAGRTATCTCGTTGCTAGGTCCTGGAGAGAAAATAAATTCATTCATTTACATCACAGGTAAGATATTACGATCACATTATAATTAATGAGTATTCCTTTCAGGATAATGTATTGTGAATACATTTACTTACTGGTCTTTCTTCACAGATGTGTGCTAAATTTGACTGTGACACTTCAATCCCAGTTTCAGCTGCTAAAACATAATGCAGCAGAGCTTCATGCCTAGTATTAGATAAAAAAAAAATCAGTGAAAAAACTAGCAAAAATCACAAGCCTTTTAGTTAGCTAAAAAATACTAATAAATGGATTCAATCACTTAGCAAAATTTAGGTACAAGGCTTAAAAGCAAGAGGCTGGGAAAACCATGCAACAGCTACATCTACTGGCAACACTTAGTGTAACAAACTGTGCAGGAGCTCAAGAATCTTCAGTTTTCTCTCTTGTACTAAGGCCAGAGCAGCTMCAGTGAGCATTTGCTCTTTCAGAGTGCAAGACAGATGATAAAACTGAATTGATATTAAGCCCAATTATCTATTTAAATGTTTCACATAAAACTTACTTAAAAAATCCTCCACTTAAACTCTCTAATTCACACAGCTGTGTTAGTATCAGTCAAACAAGAATCTGAGTAATTCTTTGGTATGTTTTAGCCTTTTAGTTCTACTATTTGTCCTGTATGTTTAGATTATAAGCTCTGTGGAACAACAAATGTGCAAGTGAACAAGCCCTGGAACAGTCTCAGTCACTCTATGGACTCTAGGCACTACCGTAAGTAATAAAAGCTAATTTACACTAATAAAGCAAGTAATAAAAGCTAATTTTTCATTTGCAGTGTAGTAGTTCAGTACTACAGTACAGTGGTACAGCACTGCCTCTGATTCCAGAGGGTAGTTTCTCTCTCATGTTCTCTGTCACTGATCTACTCAATATTACGAAGATTAATTTATTCAAAAGTTAAAAGGTAGACTTTTAAAATACCATATGTTTCATTTTAAAAGTCTGAGATATAAAAAAGGTCAATCTGTGCGTAGTTTTCCCTGTCAAAGCTTCTAAGGGTCATGCTTTCAAGGACTGTCTCTGCAATATAAAGCTAAAACCATGGCAGCTTTTTGGTGTGTTGGCCTGTTTAACGGGAAACAAATACAGTTACACATATATTTGACATCAGAAGCAGGGGTTTAAGCCAAGAAACTTGAAATAAAATTGGTGCAAACAGTTGCCCCTTACAGAATAAGCAGCTTTAGTCTCCTGTTTCCCAGCTGCCTCTGCAAGATTCCAAATTCTTCCTTGTATTTGTCTTGTAAAAATGTCTGGAATAATGGAGACTTGGCACCACTAGACTAATTCATGATACCTGCTGGGACGTTAGTTCCAAGCTAAAAAGAAATTTCTCCTAGAAATAGGTTGTTCCAAAATGATCCACTGAGCAATTCTTGTAGTGAGTTCTTCCAAGTCTGAAGTATCAACTGACTGCAAGCAGGGTCAGGCTGTGTGATACATGAACCACTGTGTTAATCAAATATGACAGTTTCTATGGTCTGATGCCTGCCCATATAGAATCTGATGTTTACGCCTACAGGCAAAAATGGAGCATCAACCTGGAGGCTATTTTAAATCCTTTTGGCTCATTGGATATTGTGGCCTACTATGTTTTAGGGAACAGAAAATATTAACTATTTACAAAAAAAAAGAACAGATCTAACCTAACAGCTTGAGTTTTCATGACGTGGCAGAAGTTCTGCTGTCAACGTCAGTTTGGATTATTGGTCAGTACACTGAATTCACTTGTAAAACGTCTTGCCTACTACTTGAGACTGGGAATGACTAAGGTCAGCAATACTGTGCATGGTAAGATGTGTCTTATCTCAGCACTGTGTGTCAGGATTCTTTGCAGTGTACTTTTAGCTACCCTGAAGCTTATATCCCCTGGAACTTATTAAAAAATAGTGAAGAATTAAAAAAAAATGAAATGAGACATTAGTTTAATTGTTTTGGCTTTTACTCAGATTATTTCTTATCAAGTCCACAACAGCCTCAGGGCAAAAGCATCATTTGTCTGCATTGGGCTGATGCAGCATGAAGTTCTCAACAACGTACTTTCAGGAACTCTCCCAAATTTCAGCATGGTGTGGGTCTTGACAGCTATACCTAGYCGACGTTGTACTCTATAAACTCTTTTCCACTTGATTGTTAGACTCATTGAAGTATGCCTTTGATCAGTTCCTATATTCCTTTATGTCAGTATTTGCCACTGATTTCAAGGTGCTACAATTTGTATTTTTTGAGGTGATGGCCTGATGTTATTTTATCTTGCTAGTACACAAATAAAAAATAGAAAATAAAATTGAAGAGAACAGAACAAACATACCATGAAAGTTCCAGATAAGCGTTGAGAGCTTTTCTGATGACATGACCTAAGTAGCCATTCTTCTCTGCAACGTGTTTTGCCCAGCTGTTGAAAAGAACAAACAATAATAAATGAATAGCTAACCCCCTGTAATTTTATCCCCATTCACGTTGACTCTACGGACAGGAAAGGATGTGAGATCGTTTAGCCCTGACTTCTCCCATAAGACAACTATGCAATTTCACAGTAATTGTTGCATCAACATTTTAACTGTTGACTGAATGAGAACATATCTGTTCATACATCTCCACAAGCGTATCAGAGATACATTTTTTCTAGGCAAAATTACTTTCTTTTTCTTTGAAGAAAACAAAGTGCTGTAGCTACTCATCATCATTTTTGTTGATGGAAAATATCAATTCTACCACAGCAGGAGCTTGATATCTTTTGCTGAGCAAATATGCCTTGATTTGTCAGTCAGTACCTGATTTTTTTTTTTTCATGGAACAACTCAGAGACTGTGTGCCTGCAAATATGGAGGTTCTCTAAAAGTTCTCAGCATCTCTGAAAATGTGCTGGATATTTAGATAATACACGTATTCATGTGGATCAAACTTACTGCAGGGGAATCTCTTCTCAGGGAGGAAAGTACCATGCAGTAAAAGATATTTACATCATAGATTTAAAAATCACCAATAATCAAAGTAACCAGGAAAACATTGTCCTTTAACAAACGGCTTCATTGCTTACATTACGGCTTTTTCTGGATCTCTTGGGAAGTCTTCCATATTTCCTGTGATGTAGTACAGAGAGCATCGTAAAGTCCCTTCTATATGTCCCCCTTGGGCAGCTTTATAGAAATATTGAGCAGCTACTGTCTGTGAAGAAACAACGCACAGTTGACAATGTTGCATTATTTATGCTTATTAAGCTTTCTTTTTAAGGACTCATTTCATTAAATAAAAAAAGGCATGTGGCTAAAGAGATCAGGTCAGTTTAACTACTTTTTGTATAGTTAGGTGAAATGATTTCCTCTGTTCTAACTTTCTAGTAGTTCAGGCTGGAAAAAAAAATAAAAACTGTAATTCTGCTAATATAATGAATTTCAGACCTGAGTAACCAGCACCTGGCAGCATACGAGTTTCTGTGTGCTGACAAAAGTAGGTCAGTGATTCACTAGTAGAGAAGTTAATAATGGACTCTGGAGTAGAGAGACAGAACAGGACTTTTCCCCTGGAGATGTCTAAGTGAACACTGGGATGCTGAGGAGCAATGGCACTTCTCAGTGTGTCTTGCAGTGCACAACCACAGCTCCAAAGCCTGTGAAACTCACTGACAAACGTAACACAGGCTAAGTAGGCAGGACCAGGGCTGCACAAGTGGGAGAGTGGTGTGACTCTCCACGTCTAATCCTCAGAAAAAGTAACATGCAGTGCAAAACAAAGTAGCATATACCCTGAGATTCGTTATTTCAGGAACTTTTTAAACATCAGCATCTGTTTTATATGGGTGAGCACGGGCTTCAGAATATTGACAATAGCCAAAACAAAGTGTTTCTTTTCCTGTGGGTTTGGTGAATAAAGAAATCTGGGTACTCTTATGAGCAGTTCATTTTGAACTGTGTATTTTGGTTCCTAGGAAAGGAAAACGTGTTTTGTCAAATGCATGTTGCTGAGCACTTGCTGCTGTTGGCTGTAAAAATGCTCGCTGCCTGGAGTACATCCAACCTCAGAACTCACAGGCCACACTGAAAACATCTTTTAGCTCCAAGTACAAGGCCTGCTTGCATTTATTACAGCCTGCATTGCTGTACTGTTGTGCTGTCTTTGCTGTTTGGTCATAAATTACCAACATAAGGCATTTTTGACAAAGTTACTTASAGGAAGTATAATCAAAGTAAATCTTTCCCGTTAGGGAAAATAACTTTTCTCATTGACACATTCAAAATTAAATAAATAAACAGGCCATGTCACAGAAGGGCAAAATAAAACACTGCAATCTACCAGGATTATATTAGAGAATTACATTTTGCAGCTTGAAGAGCTTTTAATATGGTGTTGAGGTTCACAGAAGCTATGTGATGTAGCATAACTGTTTAGAAGACCTAACTGTTTAGGGACAAGCTTCTGCTGCTTTTATTTTTTGTAGGAAGCATCCTTTCCCCATAAAATACCAGAGAATTCACTGGGACTTCTGCTGACCTGAGCAGCTACTCTGCCTGAGTCATGGTGGCAAAAATTAAAGTCTTTAAGAAGGTTTAAAATCCAAGACCTTTCCATTTCTATCTCAAAATCAATTTGGTAGCTATTTTTAATGGGATTTGTTGTATACTCTGCAATGGTCCCCTTTGAAGGCATGAGAATGTGAGAGAAATTGAATGAATCAGATGATGCAAGAGCACACAGTATCCTGGTTGGAGTTAATGGAAGGTGAGTTGGTCCCAGTAGCTAAATCTGTACTTGTTCTGTTTCTAAATTAAAAGAACACAAAGACATGCATGACAGAGATATTTGAGTAACATTTCTCAAAACAATCTGAATTTCCCTGTAATACTGTTCTCTGTGACAAAAAGTATCAAAATCTGACTCAGAGTGAACACAGCAGTCTCAAGAAGTCAAAATTTTGCCATAAAAAAGTACCATTAAATATTCACTCACCTGATTTCTACCAGGCACTCCAGGGAAAATCCCATCTAAATAAAGGACTCCAAGGTTATATGATGCATCTGGATTTCCCAGTCCTTCAGCAATTAGCCAATGCTTGGCTGCATTTCTGTAGTCTCTTTTAAAATTGTGGTAATACCATCCCAATCCGTTCACTGCTTGGGGCAAGCCCTTGAGGAAAGAAAAGAGGAGGCTGGGGTCACACTTGGTGCTGCTATGGATCACCCTGTGGTTCAGACTGCGAGCATTTGGTGAGCTTGCCTGTCCAGCCACAGTTCCACTCATCCAGGACTAAGAGATACAAAAGTTTGCTGGCTTTTTTTCTGCTTTTCTTCCTTAAGGCCTCATGCCGAGAGCAAACTCTCTCCAGGCAAGGGACAACAAAGACATTCCCTCAGAGTCTGTCCGGCTGTTCAGAAAGGAATGGTTTCACCCTGAAATGCAACTCCAGCATCATCTTATTCTATACAGTCTTGGCCCTGTCTGTATTCAGATTTACATCTTGTTATTAGCAAAGCCCTACGGACATTGTCAGTAATTTAACTAGTTCTGGGTTTCGAGCTAGAAATGCGTCCAAGGTCCAGGTATGGTTATGTTTTTATACAAAGCAAGCTCACTAAGAACATGTCTTGGCTTATCTGTCTGTACTAGATCATTAAATGGAGTGAGGCTCCTTTCCTCTGTTGTGCCCCTCAGTGTTATCCCCAACTCTGGAGAAAGTAAAAGATTTTGGGATGTCCGTGTCTTCTCCTTGAAGTATAGATGATGAGGGGAGAGAGAGTAAAGTCTTCTGCTGGTCCCCAGCATCCACCTGGTAGAGTTCAGCTTCTAAAAAGGCAATAATTCTAAGTAGAGTGAACCACCAATAGTTCCAGTGAAGATAGGGGGCGAACCAACTGTTTACACACAATTATGATAGTCTGCTTTTTATATGTATCAGGGTTCGTTATTATTAGCACCTGCTATAGATGATTATGATCAAATATTTATCTTATTTTACCTTGGCTGCTGCTTTCTTCATCAATTCTAAAGCACGTTTTGTGTTCTTTTTCACACCTTGACCCTAAAAAATGGATAGGTGAAACAATCACTGTTTACAAATACTGAATACAAGCTAATGAAAATTCACATATAAATTCCAAATGCATTTTTACATTGAGTCTATTATTTACTAGGGCTTATTCAGCTCTGAAGAGTTACAGTAAAAAAGTGGCTTTGTCCCAATCATTCCTTCATAGCTTTACACAAGCTCAGTGATCCAGTTTAGGAAAAACAATTTCACTAATTGACCGAAGTGATTTTTATGGGTAAATAACATCTTATTTCTTTAAGTTTCAGTAAATAAAGAAGAATGAGTAGCATCAACCGGTTCACAGAATGTCCAGAATTTGGCAGTGGATAAGAGCTCTCAGCTTTCCTGAAAAAGGCTGTTGGGTTGCCTCTAGAGGACATACATAGATGTAATGCTGATGATATTCATAAAAAAAATGCAGACAGATCAAACAGACTAGGAAGGCTCATGCCTTTGTCAGGGATGCTTAAAATTAACAGAAGAAAAACTTGAGCAAGCATTTTGTACAGAATAGCCCTCCACTGGCACAGGAATGAGGTGAGCATCTAAGATGTCTAACATCTCTAATCTGTGGTATGCTAGATTGCCTTATGGGCCACACTGCTTAGCTGATACAGCTTGGACTCAGGGAGGGTTATGCCTGAAAGTTTAGCCTGTGTAATCTGCTGCTTCTAGTTCAGAAGGCCCAACTGCATGGGGAGACTGTTAATTCCTACTCAGACAAAATCTGTGCTTAGAGATCTGAGAAAGAACATTCTGAGAAACAATTTTAACTTCCACCTACATCTCTACACCTAGGCCTATGCCTACTAGCTGGTTAAATCTTCAGGGGTGCCAAGTCACTAGGAAAAATTAGCGTCTATGATTTTGGTGGGATTTTGATCCTGAATCAGGCTAGGAATAAAGTAACTAAACTTAACTTACTCTTTTTTATATTGTTGTGCATATCCGGTAAAAAATAATATTAGATTCATAACTACTGAGTGATTTTCAGAGATAATCTAAAAGCACTGTGTATGCTCTCACAATGTGTCACTGCAGATAAATTATGAATGTTTCACATACGTGAACATTCATAATTTATCTGCAGTGACACGTTTTTCACTCAAAGGAATGATTTTTGAAGTGAAAACATAAAACATGACTTACCTTAAATAACACAATTGCATAATCATATATTAACACTGGATCTTCTGTTTCTATTGCACCCTTTTCATACCATTCTATTGCTGCTTCAGGATTTTTTGCGACTCCCTGTTGGCCCCAAAACAGCATCTGAGCCAATCTTTGCTAAAAGAAAAGGTAAACATCAGTGCAATAAACATTAGCATTGAACCTGGAACCAAAGGAGAAAACTTTCGCAGACTTAAATGGATTTTAGATATGGGAAGAAAGTTTATTTTTTAGACAGTTTGAAAATAGCTGGTTATCAGGAAAATTCAGAGAGCGTTTCCAAGGCTGAAATGTACTGATAATAGACCTACAGCAGGTTTGGCTTTAGCAGGTGTCAGTACCATGAAAGTCTGGCTTGATTTAAGTGCAGATGTAAAAGGTAAAGGCACTGGTAAATGCATGCAAATGGCTCAGTRTTGAGGCA
The DNA here is from genome assembly GCF_003343005.1 of Rhea americana. NCBI lineage: Eukaryota > Metazoa > Chordata > Aves > Rheiformes > Rheidae > Rhea > Rhea americana. The sequence continues at coordinate 10,787,525 of NW_028186978.1, read as the reverse complement.
TGACATATGACGCCAATCTGAGACCACCAGCAGCAACTGCACAGTGTCAAATATACACCAGAGATCAGAGAAGGAGGTTGCAATAATAAGTCTTGATCACCCTTTCCTTTTGCCTTGAATCATTGTTACGGTTGTTTGCATGGCCACTGAATAAGGTGAGACAGAAACAAGAGAAACAGCTCAAGCTCACAAGTAAGAAGTAATTCTGAGCGGGAAGAGAGCAACTCGGTCCTCCGTAGTAATGTTCGTATGGACTCTGCGGAAGTACGTACACAATGTGCATATAAAACCAAGAAARGGGAAATGTATTACTTTGTACCTGTGCAGCAGCATTTCCTCTTGTTGCTTCATGTTTTAACCACATAAAGACGTCACCGTTTTCTTTCGTTTGAGCTTTTAGCAGTTCATCATCCATCAGCCTCACAGTTTCAACAAATGCCTGAGAAGTAGGTGAAGAGAAGGAAACCATTACACAACAAATTAATACACTTATCACCAAACGAAAATGTTGCCTTATCCTTAAAGGCTTGTGCTCAATTCTGGGTTTTAAAATACTTACTGTTCCTTTGCTGGCCAGTGCATTTGGGAACATCCTTACACTCAGTGTAAAACCATTTGCTGTTTTTTTCAGACAGATCATTTACACTGCCCCTTTCAATCTTTCACGAGTTTGTGTAGCAGACCGGCATACAGCCAAGCCCTTCCTAAACAAAACCCACTTTTCGGTCAGCCTGCTTTCTCAATGCAATCGCTCAGAGACTCCCAGGATAACCTGAACTGCTCCTGGGAATGAGAACTATGGCAGCGAAGAATCTTTGACTTATTCAGGATTCTTCCTCTAAAGCACCACAAGGAATTATTTTCTCCAGAAACATAGAGTTTGCTTTAGAAAAAGAAAATAAAGAAGATAGAAAACTCTGAGAACTGAACTCATGGAATATTTGGAGACTTGCAGTTTCCAAACTTCCTATTGGTAACAGAGACTGCAAAAGCACCACCATCCCTCAAGTAACAGAAAAGCTGTGAGAAATCTAACCAAGACAAACTTTCTGTGATGCTATAGAGTGAAAAGTCATGGTGAAATGCCAGTTCATAACATGATTCGGCTATACCCCTATAACTAAGGTATGGCAGGCTCAGGATCGATGCTGGGGGCAGCAGTACAAAAATGTAAATCTACTCCACACCAGAAAGACATGCCAAGATACCAGCAACAGAACAAAACTTCTTGGGTTTACATGCACTTAATAATGGTAAAGAAGTGCTTCTGTTTCCTAAACTTGCAGCAAAAACAATGGTAAAAGCCAGAAGGAGGCTTTTTAGTTTGTACAGAAGTATCTTTTAAAAAAATCAAAAACAGGCAACTAATAAGCCAGTGGAAAGCTTAATGAAGCCCTGCCGTAAGACACAGCATCTAGGTGGCTCTCTGCTGGTTTTCAATTAAAATCTATTTTTTCTACTACAATAATCAACAACAATTCTTTCTGATAGACCTGCACTCTAGTAGTGGTCTAACCTGTTAAGTACTTTTAGTGATAAAGTCATGTTGTCTTGTTTTCAGCAGCTAGTTCTGAAATGATTTTGCTGTTAACTTTATCTCCTTAGATAGATATTAAACAGTTAAATCTTTTATATTTGACTACAGAAAAGATATATGTAGGGAGAGGACAATTCACCTTTCACTCAAACTTCTTGAAGTTTGGCTATTGAAATAGCAGACCAGACAACAATCATGTCCATTTAAATTAATGAATAAGAAACTGGGTGAGGAATTAGGGCCCAAGAATAAGACTTAGATTTTACTGAAAGATAGGCATGTGGATAATTCTGAGGATTTAAGCCTAGCTTTGATTTGGATTCCTCCTTCCTACAAAATGAATTAATGATACTTACACCTAGTTTGGGGGATTTTGTAAGGATTAGATAAGTTAATGTTTGTAAATTATCATGAAGAAGAAAATATTTTGTCTACCTGATTAATATTAACATACGAAAAGTCATTTGCACAGAGAAATTCAAGTACACTTAAAACTCTTTTTACCTGTTCTCCTGTTATGGTGTGTTGATCCAAGGATGTCTTTATTGCAATATTACTGTAATAAGCATATGACAGCTCCAAGTCAAGTGGATAATTATTAATGCCTTGGTAATGTTTATAGCCAAGATTCATCACAGAAAGTCTCTCATTTCCCTGAGCGCCAACCAAACTATACAGCAGCCCCTGGCAAAAATCAACAGACGTAAGTAAGAGTGAACTCACTGCACATCTCRCAAGTTTATCATTTTGGTGGAGATTTAAAGGCAGTATACAAAGAAGAGAGTGCTCCTAATAGCAGTCGATACACTAGCTATATCAGGTACACACTGAAACAGAATGCAGCATAGTCCTGATGTCTGTTACATATAGAGAAAGCTCTGAAAGAAAAACTAGACTCAACTACTTTTCAGGTACTGCCCTTACTCTGCCACCGAGTGTGCAGCAATTTTTTATGCCACTACATCATAGCATTAAGTATATTCTTTGATAAAAGAATATCTGCTCGTACAGAAGCCCTTTTCCAGTGATATATAAACACACCTCCCCTTTATTTGACCTTGAAATGGAACACACACAGATGTTTCAGGTATTTGTTGCTACCTAAATATTCTGGAGTTCACATGCTGTGTAGTTCCTCATCTGAACCACAGCCAACTTTCTCCTAAAATATATTTTTTTTTCAAAAAATATAAAGGTGCTCCCTGGGTCTGCCCAATTTTAGACAACTACAAGCAATCTAGGTGGTTTCAGAAGTCACTAGATTTAGTAATTTAATTAAACTTTTTAAAAGCAATGATTTAAGTACTAAGATTTTGGACTACAGTGGACTAGCAGCACTCACATGGCCAGTTGTCAGGTCTCCACTCAGGAAACAGTAAATTTGGGCACTTCTGATTACGTGACCATATTCATATGTGACTAATGCCACATTTAGTGCAGTATACCACAGGACTTCTTTCCCTACTGCACTATGCAACCGTTTCACTTTAGGAGACTCTCTTAAAGTGAGACCTTTCCATACCTTTTCACCTGTGATTGACTGTGGGTGACTGAAGGGCTATTCCCTCATCCTATCTCCCCAGTGACTGGGAAAAGCTGTATGTTTCCTGCTGTTCACTTTACTACCTTCTCTAGGTCTTACTAAAGCATTCGTTTGCTTGTTCTGAATCAACAGGATAAAGACTCCTGCTTTGGAGGATCAAATGGCGATCAGATGAGGCAAGAAAAGCCACTTCCACTTCACTTTTTTTTCTTCTAATGAGCCTAAATTTATCCCATTTTATAAACTGCCATTAAAGGGTAATTAATTTCACAGACAACCAAATGTATTAAGTATACTACCTTTGTACGATCCACAGGCACACCTAGCCCCGTTTCAAAGATAACTGCAAGGAAATAGGAAGCCTTATGGTATCCACAGCAACTGGAGTCCACCAAGAGAGGGATAGAGGAGCCTGTACTGCTTAAGCCATCTGCACTGGATAGACCCTTTGCAACCTTCTCAAATATCCTCCAGCCAACTTCTAGAACTGCATCATTTTCATCTTCTAACACTAGAAATACAACATAGGATGCACAGTTATTACARGAGTTTAAATTAGGAATTTATTTCCCCTTCTTAATTCAACTTTACTGAGTTGGAATTTGCTATTCCCTCTCAAGCCAAACATCATCTTCAATGCAGACTGCTGAAATTCCCAGAGATGCAAGGAATTATTGAATAGGAATGGTGAATCAAAATCAAAAATGCTATCTCAAAGTAACTAACCATCAAAAACGTAAGTATATCTGTATTTATGCGTTTTACTTAACAAGCCATCCTCATTTGCAATACAATATGTAAGCTATGTGACATTCCTTTGCTGAATTAAGTGATATGGAAAAAAAATCTATAAAACATGAACTAAAGTCAAAGTATGCCACCCTGTATGACATGTATTGTAGAGTTATTTCGGAATAATAAGATAAAATTTGATTACCATCTGGCGAACTGAAATCCATCTCTCGCAACAGTTTGAACAAACTGTGGTATTTTTCCCTGAGTTCTGTTCCCCACATGAAAGCCTCGCATTTGGACTTTTCTCCATATTTGTGAATCTGCTCTGAATAATAGTTTTCATAGTCACCTAGAGAAAATGAGGCATTTAAGACTTGAATAATGTCTTAGGTGGTCTTTAAAACAAACTTCTAGTAGAAAAAAAGATATTTTTAGGATAAATTAAAAAATCATAGACAAAATAGGAATGTATTTAACACAAAGCAGTGTTAAAAACTGATACAGCTAGCACAGGTCACTCAGAAGTACAGAAGATACAGTCTATTCCATAATCTTGTCACAATGCAGACAATCAAATTCTAACTGGAAACATAAACTTGTGTTCAGCACACATTTAAGTTTTGTTACCCTTCTTTTATTAAATAAAGCAGTTGCCTTGGTATAAATCTGTCAATTACTTCCCATCAGGCAACTGCAGAAGAGATACTCTACAACGCACAGTTTTGGGAAAGGATTTAAAATACATGTGCCCTTTTTGTCATTTGGGAATTAAACAGAGGAGCGGAAATTAAAGAGCTTTACATTTAAGCTTGAAAACATTTCTTTTTCCCTTTATGTGCCTGTCTTTTTACAGGAAAAAAATCAAGAACGTGATTTAAATCTGTAGCCCATGGCACAAAAGCTTTTGTAGGAACAAAAAAACAGGTTTAGCCAACAGTAATGAGGCTAAACATGTTCAAATTGCTTTYYYCCCCCCCCYTTTTTATGCGTATAACCAAATTTAAGTTTACTTTTGATAATCACTATCCAGTCATGGTAAAAGAAAAGAGTTTTCCGAAGATGACAGTTTAAWATACGTATCTCATAGATCAATACTTACAGACTTTTTGCACAGCTTGGCCTTGCCTTACGATGTGTCTGTACTCAGAAACTATTTCTTGAATGTCCATGCATCTTTCATAGTACATCTCAATTTGTTCCGTTGTTTCTTTGTCGTAAAGAGGGTTAGAAATCTAGACAAAGGCAAATAACGGATAAATGACAACTACTCTGTTGTTGCTGTTGCWGACAAACTTGCTGTCTCACAGGAAAGATACTGTTCACAACAAAGCTGTATTATGTTCATGTGCCAGATAACCTGATGCTGACCACAACAGACTATGGCCTTAACGAGTTAGCATAGTCCAAGATACAGTGGATGAATTTCCAATCTCAATCAAGCCAATGGGACTTTTACCACTGGTTTCAACAAAACCAAAAATTAAACAAATGTGTTCAGTACTGCATCATCAAAAACTCCGAGAAACTGAGCACCACTGAAAGTAAGTCGTTATTTATATGTAGAGTTAGGAACACTGCTTTCACATTCACTTCTAGAAAGGTTGTCTTTTAGCATTTGAAGTAGTATCTAACTTTTCCAGATTTCAGCAGAAAATGCTCATACATTGGTTATATATTCCCAAGTTCTACTATGTTTGATAGCAAGTTTATCACTTGGTAAGAGCTTCAATAAACAAGAAGGTCCCATGTCTGTCTGCACTGCACCCTCTTATGAGCCTAGTGAAATTTCTCTAGGTAAAAAAAACCGTAACTGGCTGCTAATGCTTAAAACATTGTCAAATACTGCTTTTGTTTACCTGTTCCGTTTCCAGCACATTAAGACGATAGTATTTCACAGGTCCAAAGAATGCTTCAATACCATTTGCATATCCACTGCCTCCAAGAACAAAATATCCAGCAGTGTCATCATAATAGAAATCTTCCCTAAAACTTGAGAACATATGAGAGAAATAAAATGGCTATTAGGAGGTACTATGAAAGAAAAAGAAATTTGTATCTCATAATTTTGGTAACTGACAGCCTGAGGTTCATTGCCAGCATCTATTTGTTCTTCCCATCTGTTTACTCTCAAAATCTATTCTGCAATCCAGTATGGTAAGTTCTGGAGTAGATTTAAAAAATAACTTGATTACAAACATTAAAACATCAGAGTTTTTTCTTTTGCTGACATTGCAGGTGAAGTTTTATGTATCATTAAACAATCTCAAAGATTTCAACTTCACCTCTCCCCTGCACCTTAAAATGGCACGAAAATTTAAGTTCTCTGTCTCTTGTAGTTACTATCTAACGTTTTACAGTTTTCAGTCTGTAAACCACAAGGAAGAGAAAGAACAACACTGAAATCTGCCATGCAATTTATTATTATCTAGTTTCCATAAGAAAAGTTTTTTTTAACTATTTCTACAAGAGAGATTCAGTTTTAAGTTTGAGTGAAAGGKGATTATATAAGATCTTGCTTTTTTAAAAAAGGCATATGATTCAGTTGCTTAGAATCAGAGCAAAAAGAATGAAACCAAGACCTCTTGACAAGAGAGGTATGAGTAAGAAGTCCAGTAAGAAGTAAGAAGTACGAATAAGAAGTGCAGCAAAAGGGGCAGGAGACCTGCATGGGTGAGCAAGGAGCTCTTAGCCAAATTCAAACAGAAGAAGAAAATACACAGAATGTGGAAGAGGGGACAGGCTACTTGGGAGAATTATAGGAATGCAGCCAGAGTATGTAGAGATGCGGCGAGSAAGGCTAAGGCCCAGYTGGAATTGAGTCTGGCAAGGGATGTCAAGGACAACAGGAAGGGCTTCTTCAGATACATCAGCAGCAAGAGGAGGACTAGGGAAAATGTGGGCCTGCTACTGAATGGGGCAGGGGCCCTGGYGAAAAGGGATACAAAGAAGGTATTCCGTAATTCTGCCTTCTCTGCTTCAGTATTCACTGCTAAGGGCAGCCCTCATCAATCCTGTAGCCTGGACATGAGGGAGAAAGTCTGGGGAAGGGAAGACTTTCCTTTGSTTGARGAGGACAGGATTAGAGACCTTCTGGGCAGGCTAGACATCCACAAATCCATGGGCCCTGATGGGATGCACTGATGGGGACTGAGGGAGCTGGCAGATGTTGTTGACAGGCCGCTCTCCATCATCTTTGAAAGGTCCTGGAGAACTGGAGAGGTGCCTGAAGACTGGAAGAAAGCCAGTGTCACTCCAGTCTTCAAAAAGGGCAAGGAGGACGACMCAGGCAACTATAGGCCAGTCAGCCTCACCTCCATCCCTGGTAAGGTGATGGAACAGCTCATTCTGAATGTCATCTCTAAGCATGTGGAGGCAAAGAAGGTGATCAGGAGTAGCCAGCATGGATTCACCAAGGGGAAATCCTGCTTAACCAATCTGATAGCCTTCTGTGGTGGAATGACTGGCTGGGTAGGTGAGGGCAGAGCAGTGGACGTTGTGTACCTTGACTTCAGCAAGGCTTTTGACCCTGTCTCCCGTAACTTCCTCCTACGTAAGCTCAGGAAGCGTGGGTTAGACGAGTGGACAGTGAGGTGGATTGAGAACTGGCTGAAAGGCAGAGCTCAGAGGGTTGTCCTCAGTGGCACAGAGTCTAGTTGGAGGTCTGTGGCTAGTGGCGTCCCCCAGGGCTCAGTACTGGGTCCCATCCTGTTCAACTTTTTCATCAATGACCTGGATGAGGGGATGGAGTGCCTCCTTAGCAAGTTTGCTGATGACACCAAGCTGGGAGGTGTAGCTGATATACCTGAGGGCTGTGCTGCCATTCAGAGAGACCTGGACAGGCTGGAGAGTTGGGCRGAGAGGAACCTCAGGAGGTTCAACACAGGCAAGTGCAGCGTCCTGCACCTAGGGAAATATAACCCYAKGCACCASTACAAGCTGGGGGCCGACCTCCTGGAAAGCAGCTCTGCAGAGAAGGACCTGGGAGTGCTGGTGGATGACAAGTTGACCATGAGCCAGCAATGTGCCC
>NW_028186978.1:10764920-10779022 GCF_003343005.1 Rhea americana | reverse complement strand
CTAAGGAAAACAGATAGTTTCAGTGGTAAAATTCTAGCTCCCTCACAGCAATAGCAAAACTTCCCTTGACTTCAGTGAGGCCAGGATTTCATCTAAAGACTGATCTCAAAGCTCCTGATCTCAGTTTTAGTGGGGCTTTGGGTCAGGCTCCAGTACTGGATTGCACAACATCAGATAACTCGTATTATCAACGGAAATATTCAGATCTTGTCCAATGTAAACACAGTACTATATACTGGTTTTGAGTGTGTAAGAGCAGAAAGAAAGCCCTGACATTTTGACAGTCACCTACAACCACAGWTAAAAACTTGTACCGCCCCCAATCCCATTCTCTGCATCTAAACACGTACACATATTACTTGGCACAGGGAAAAATACTGCTTACGTAAAAGACTGATGATGATGTCTTTTCAAGTTCTTCCCAACACTGCTTACTTCTATCTAAAAGAATATAAAATATTAGTTTTAATAGACTAAATATTACAAGGTATGTTGTTTAAGCCACATAACTCCTAATTTTTAAAATCACAGGTGCAGCTTGTTGTATCTCCTCTGTGTTAAAAGGGACAATGTCACTATCTGATTTATGTTAGAAAACTTAATGGAAAGCATTGGCACTGGTCTGTGCTGGCCAATAACGAGAGAAGAAAAACAACATAACACAGATGTTGCCTGCTTCAGCTCTTTCATTCCTGYGTTCAGTTATGAGACATTAGTATTTTGCTGAAGCTTTCACTCTTCCAAAGTGTGAAAGATAATTTTGCTTATGCACTGGAGAGACACTAAATTAAGAGAATATTGATCCCCTCAAAAAGCTGTAGCCTACAGGTGAAGAATGGCCTTAAGGCTAAAATAATACACTATGGTTTTAAAAAGTCTAGGTTGAGCTTCTGTTTCTACGAGAGATATATTAGGTAGACTTCCAATGCCAGAATGGTTAAAGGGATTTGCACACCAGAAAAAAGAAGCTAAGATGGGATTTTCAGACGTGTTGGTGTTTTCAAAAACTGTCTGAGAACTCACGTAAGCACCCTGCAAAATTATCTGAAGTGCCTGGGAACCTTTAGGGATTCATCTGCATCTTTAAATGCTCATAAAATCTGACTCTACACTTCTTCTTCCACTTCCCTGGCCTTCCCTAATTCATGAGTTTTGCCTAAAATCACATTGGATTAAATACATCTAATGGAGGACAGTGAAATTAGTGCCTAAATAAGGAGATGCTTGTGCACCTTTTGAGGATTTAAAAACTTGCTCCAGAAAGAAATGACAGTAAGATGGAACTGAACCAGAGTGTCATCTGTTCCAGAGAATGGCTCTAAGTACTGGAATATTTTTTACTTTGGCTCTACTTCCTCTTCTTTCCACAACAGKGCTAATTAAACTTATTGTGGCCACCTTATTTAATCCAGAAGTGCAAATTATTTGACTATTGGTTTTACCTCATGCCTGAATAAATTCATTCTGCCCTGACTGAAGAAWTATTTTTCTTTGATTTAATCTTACAAGCAATCATCAAATTCCCAACAAGAAGGCACTAATACACCTTATGTCAACATTGACAGCAACAATTACATTTGCACCTGAAGCTGAGTTTTAATCCACACGCTCTTCCTTTTCCATGAGCTTAAATTATAACTACAGTTTAAACAAGCAGAGAAAGACAGTTTTGAYTGCACAAAAGAAAACACTTATTTTACTTTTCCTTTTAACAAAATCCTTTAAAAGGATTAATTATATTAAAAATATATTATATTAAAATATATTAATTATATTAAAAATGACTGTACATTCCTACCTGATTTTCTTGCAAGACAAGCCTGCTCTATGGAACTTTGGCTCTGTTTAACCATTTACATGTTTAAATATAGGTGGGGTACAAAAGSAATGGCAGTAATTCAGACTACATTGCTCTCTATTTCAACTTTATCAGTCTTTTACCTCATACTTCAAATTTGTTTCAGTTGTTCTGCTGATTAATTACCAATTATTTTTACGATGCAAAATGAAATCAATTCAATCATTTTCACACAGAGAGAAATTGAGAGAGAGAAGACTGGAAAAAAATTTGATGATTTTCACACTCTAATGTCTTAATAGCAGGAGTCAGAAACAAGAACTTGGGCAGGGAGACAGACTTGTTTCCACAGCTGCTTTTGGAAAGTTTTTTGAAATTGCGATTTATTAAAATGTGAATTATGTGTTTGATTTACTACAGAGGGATGGTGCAATAGTTTCTGTCTTTTAATAGCAAGCAATTCTATGCTGTTTTGTCAAATATGCAAAACTTAGGGAACTGCACATGCCATCTGCTCTTTTTCCTATGCTAAGTAAAAGCGACTGGAATATAGAGGTATGTTTATATAACAGTAGATTTTAAATTACCAAAAAAATGTTAGTTTTATTGGAAAATGCTGGTAGTCTTTCTGCTGTTAGCAGCAAAACTATCCTGAAAACAACATCTAGTCAAGAGGCCTGCTACTGTACACAGAAGTCCAGACACCTAAATTTTCATATCAGAATGGCAAAAACATTTGAGCTTCCAAGTCCCAGTCCCCAGGGGCTACTCACTCCACATAACTTTAAGTATCTAAGTAAGGTATCTAGCTAGAAACACTGGTTGCCTACATAGTCAGAAGTCTCCAGACAGCAACTGTGCACCAGGATACCCACTGAATACACAGTAATTCTAGGTTCTTATCTTAAGCATTTAAGCTGATTTCCCAAAGTTGGATGGTCTGAACATATCCAGCCAATTCCTAATTTTTGAGTTTTCATTCTTTTGCTATGTGAACATGTGCAAACTAAACTATTTCTCTCAACCTTAGCTGTTAAAATGGTTGTCAGAGGCATAATCAAATTAGACAAATCTCAGTCTTGTTCCCGTAGTTCAGTAGCACACATACCTGTCCACCCTTAAAGGAGAGATCCAGTCGAAACCATTGCCTCAGAGGAAGGCTGAAGCTAGTTTTTACTGCAAGATCATCTCCTCTAATGAGGTGCATCTGAATATGGACATAACCTGACAGAGGAACAACACAGTAAAATAAAAACAGAAAAAAAGAAAAGAATTTTCACAAAAATATTGATATTAGGAATGGATTTCCTATAGCATTATTCAGAATGATTCCATTTTCTTTATTGCCAACAAAGATGCAGGGACTCACCAAGCAACACATCCATTCTAACAGAATCACACTCCATATTTCAGGTACACATATCAGATGCTAATGCATAGACTCCCACATGAATTCATTGGGTCAAACCATTTTTTTCTGAAGGAYAAACCCATGCTAAAGTTAAGACAAACAAGAAGAGCACTACAGTTGATCTCAACCACTAGGAAGCAGATCTGACTTGCAGCAAAGAGCAGAGGGGAACAAGGAGCATTAGTATCTACCCAATGCACTACTGTTGGCATACAACAAAAAGCGCGATGAACAGGTACAAGACGACCCTAGACCCTATTACTTGAAATTGCAGAAGTCAGACTCATGATCTGAGTTCTTAAAAGCAGAATAATCTATTACGTTAATCTAGTCTACTGCTGTGAATAGAACAGGCTCTAGAACCTCTTCAGCCAAATCTCGTATCAAGCCAATAACTTCTAGTTGAATTRTCATTTTTGTTTATTCTTTACAGAAAAGTTTTTAAAGGAAATAATATGAACAATGGAAAAGGTACCACAGCCCTAAGTCAACTAYTCTATTGATTAATTATCTTGACTGGTAACATGACAAAGAAAATAGAAACAGCCAAAATTACAGAAAGGAAGAGATTAGTTGTGAAACTTTACAGASAGGAACAAAAAGTAATGTCTTATGAAGGAACCATCTGCCTCTCAACCTGTYTTTGGATCAAGAAATTAGAACAAGCTTCTTGAACGACACAGTACAGGAGAGAACTTGAACCATTCGTACTCTGAGGCTATTCTAAGTTTTCTTTAGGATATAAGAATTGGGTACAATATTACAATATTGATGAAGGCTGTCTATCAAGATCAGACTGTTTAATCCCAGTATATTTTTCCTGACCTACAAGATTCAGTCCATCCTCCTGACAGTACACACTGCTCTTGAAGAAAAAAACAGGAAAAGGAAGAGAGATTTCTTGAAATTAGCCAAGATTAGATGCTATGCAACTATTTTTCAGTTTTACTCCATTAAAATCGAGTAGCTACTTTCCTTTTCAGACATAATGGACAAGAAGCAGCATTTCACAAGTGATCAGTTTCACAAAATAGGTCTGATAATGTATTTAGAAATGTTGTTCTTAGACACAGATCTATAAAGATTACATTAGTCCCCTTCAGAAGGCCTTTTACACTATTACTTACCTTCCTCATGTAGAAATACAGCAGGAGTACTATACATTTCTTTTGGATCAATAAAATAGAGTATGCCACACAGATCCATTTCACAGTAATGCAGTAAATAGAGCCAGATTGAAACGGTGAACCTGCATGAACAAAAAGAAACAATCAGTCCACTGCTGATGAGAAATCTCCCTTTGGTTTTTAAAATCTCTGTCATTTGAAAAGCATGCATCCCAYTTTAACTCAGCAAACCTGTTTTGCACATGTAACCTTCAGGACAGGACACATCCGATACAGTAAAAATCTGAGAACGAAAGTACTTAAGATTTCTGGATCTGTGACTTCCTCTTACCTCTGCACTTTTGTGGTACGAGAGGAAGGGAGTGTAACCTGAATCAGTTCCAGAATGKTGGATCTGAGCTCTGGCCAGATCCTGCACCAACAGGGAACTGAAAAACACACTGAGACAACTGCGAGTCAACCTCATGCAATCAGACCCCTGGACAAAATCCTCAAATGGATCTTCTTGTAATCTTGATTGTGGAAATCAGTAAAAWCTAAGATATCTCTTCTGTGCTAAATGCCAACTGTGGAAACGTGCTTGGGAAAGGTAGTTAAAAACGAATCCAGCCTCTGGATAGCACAGGTATGAACAGCTGTCGCAGAGTTATCACAGGATATATAAAGGTGGAGCCAGTGCAAACTACGGAGTTGTAGCGAATAAAAAGCAAACCAAAGACCCAACAATCCTATCTATTGATCAAATTCTGTACAAAGCTGGAGTGATTTCACCGTCTTTGAAGACATTACAAAGCAGATTTGCTGAGGCACTAAAAACAGAATTTATACTACAGTATTTGATTTTTAGGAGCTCCTCTGTGCCTGACTTGAACTGCTTACAGTGCTATTAACAGGAATGTGACCACTTATTTCTGTAACAGCAAAGTTTGGATGATGCTGAATGCTTTTGAAAATTCTAACTCCAGTGGTTATAATGAAACAAAGTATTACAATTATTATTACAGAAGTTCTCTTTTCTTACTGACTTTTAGGAGGAGATATCACTTGTATTTTGCATTTCTACAATTAAGAAAAATGTCAGTATTTCTTTATTTATGATAGAGTTGGGTCAGCTTGCCTTGTTTCCCTTCAGAAAAGCTACAAAACATACAGTATCTTGCATCTTTACCTAAATGAAACCAATGTAGGTCTGAAAGCCTAACAGCTGATTTCTACTTCAAAAAAAATGCAAGCGTGGTGTTTTCCCTAAGAGTCTACACCTTCCGTAGCTCATAGTGCCATATCCTCCACAGGTAGTATGCGGGTGAGGTAGAACGGTTTATAAATCATGATCGCTTGAAAATAGATTATAACCTACAGTCAAACACTGTGCTTCCAGAAATACTACTTAGGCTTGTATATCACTCCTGCCATCTTCCATCTCTGGTAATGCAGCAAGCTTAAATGCTGCAGTCTCCTTTCACTCCTTGACTGTCAGTCTGAGCACATGACTGTTCTGGATGTATTTCTTGGGACCAAGAGTTTGGGACAATGCTGACTCATTTCACATTTTCCATTGCTGCAGAAGGCTGTAAAGACTGCGTAGTCCCTTACAGCCATACTCTAACATCGCTGCAGACTGTCCACTGGCAGCTTCCTAAAACGACAGCTGTCTATCTGCAGTCTGCTTTTATTATATTTAAGCTCATCTGCCCTGTTAAATGACAGAAGCAAACCTCTATTGGAAAGCTTGAGTTCTTTAGTAATCTAAAGCCYTGACTGAAGTCAAACGAGTTAACTTCAGTTTGATCCATCTGCTTCTGTCTTTTGGTGCAATGGGCAGCCTCCATTCACTTAGAGACACCTGAAGAACTGTGAGGACCTCTCGCTCTTCTATTCCACAACCTAGCTATCTGAGGCCGTCATGCAGCCACCATGCACAGGCAATGCTTCATGTTAAGACTGGAGAGACAACTTGAACATTGTGGGGAGGGGGAAACTGTGCAGAGCAGGGGAAGAGCCATATAAATCCATGCTATATATTCTCATCCAACCCTTGGTGCCTCCATGCCAAAACCAGAACACAACTGCACTGGTGGGCCAAGGGCAGTAGAGGGTGTAAACCCATCCTGAAGAGGCTAGGAGCTAAAAATTGCTCTGTACTTATGACTTCAGTGCATATTTTGATGCTGTTAGTTCCTAGGGAATCTGTTCTAGCTGGCAAGGCTTTTTTGGCACTCTTCTTGTGACTACAAGCCAAATGCAAACCAGCAGGCAAGTGCAAGTTCCTGTGATCACTTCCTGTCTTTAATAATGTTGCCAAGGGTAACAGCCTCTGGTGCAAGGGAGAGGTACGTCTACTTGTTCCTCTGAAGTACAAAACATGACTGAAGAGTTGTGACAGTTTTGGGAAGGGGGAGATGAGTAGAGAAAGGCGACCTTCCCGGTGTGATTCCTCTGTGACTGAACAGCGTGCAGGGCCCAGGTGCTTCACTTGTGTGAAACTAGGACCCTCTACGCGGGAATGGTGGAAAGAAACAGTCTAAGCTCAAGCTGGACAATTTGTCTAGGCAGGGGACTCTATCACCAAGGGCCTGCTGCTGCAGAATAAACTAGAGTGTGAATGTAAAAAGAGAAAGCTGTTCCACACTGCCTGCCCTTGCAGGAAACCTCTTCCGCACTTAAGTCTGCAAAGAGTGTTTGAAATGCAGAGCTCCCTGCAGCGCAGAAAAACTCAGGCTAGGTAGTCATGAGACAGCATTGGTACCGGAAGCAGTCTGATCATGACAGCACATATAAACTAATTTATCCACCCACAGCACCTACCCAGCTAAGTTACACCTACCCCTGCTCTCTCTTTTGCAGCACTGCRCTAAAATAAGGATTCTTCTGAAATTGAGCTTAATTTCTTCCAAAACTGAAAGAGAACAGAACAAATGCCTAAATAGTTTCCTTTTGAGACATTTCTCTTATCAGTASGTAATATTCTTTTTATTGGTGATATATAGCCTAAAAGCCTAAGCTCTGACTATAGCCTTTAATAATTAATTGCAACTAATAATTAATTGCAATTGCATTTCAGTAATTTCCTTGTACTTACATTGGATAATCAATCTGATGTTGTCTGACTGTCTCAAGTTCTCTGTTTTCAAATCGTTCAAATTTCTTCACAATTCCTGTTTTCTCCCCACTGGAYGCATATATGAAGCTGAGAATCTGGACACCATCTGCAAAATACAACCTTTCTTAATCTGCCAGAAAACAAGCATTGACAACTGCCCCKCCCATTAACAGCTCATACTTGTACAACGTCAAACATATGAATCACAAAACAGATTAAAAATTAATGCAAACCTCAGAAAGTCCTTAAGCACAAGTTAACTCTTTGTTTCTAAGTACATAACAGTCTTGGTAGTAGTAACCCACAGAAAATAAAGTGACATGGAGTCCATCCCCAGCAGCTATTTAGAAGCAGGGACAGCATGGACTGATTTAAATCTAAGATACTTAAAGCACCAGTTATAATGTCTGCTTAAATTAGTGAGGAGGAAAACTTGATTTATATTATTCMTTTAAATATCATTCTACTTTTGGTTATACCTACATGGGAATGCTCTACAGCTCTTGGGCTTGCCCTCCGTTTTATACCAGCCATATGGATAGATATTGCCATGCATAATGCTATACTAAATCTAACTGATAATGCTGCCTCTACTAACAAACAGGAAAAGTATCTCCAAGAGCATTATATACTATCAGCTTTCCTACAAAAATTAAGCAATTAGATACAAGTTGAAAAAAAAGAATTCAAAATATTATTGCCTCCTATTTCTTGTTACATTAGATATTTTTATCTATAAGGTACTTAAATACATTTATTTAAATAATGCATRTGATAATGTTTCACAGCATTCATATGCTCTTATTACATGTCTTCAACAGGCATTTTAGAAAGCCTCTGAAGGTAGTAACTTCCTTGTTCCCCTGTTCGTCCTCAGTGTACTTGCACGCCAATGTAGTGAAATCAAATGATACAAATACTTTTATTGAATTTTCTAGGAGATAAATCTTTGAAAACAAATAACTGTTTTGCTTCTAGGTTCTGCTCTGAATATATAGTGAGAAGAAAAAGAGTTATCAGTAGATGTAAAACTAGAGATAGGCAGAGAGACAAAAATCAGCAGAACTCTGAGAAAACGTGGAAAGTAGAATTGTGGGTTTCAGTAATTTATAAAGTTGGATAATATAGAATATAGGCTTTATATTTAGATAAACAAATACAAATACTTAAATATAAAAATATGCAGCAAATAAAGTATTTCTCTTGCTAACTAGTAAGATACCCCTACGATATAAAAACTTATTTTTATAGGAATGCTAAAATTTTATGTTTGTGTTAGCAAATTTTAAGTTATTTCTTGTTTACCCRATGATAGTTATTTTTCCTTACGATTTGCGTGAAGCCGTATTTGAACAGAACTCAGAATTGACTAAAATTCTCAAACGTAATGCATCTATTTAATTAAAACTAATCTAAATATACTAGATAAATGAAAAAGTAAATTTATTAAAAACATTTTTGTATTTAAAACTAGTTTATTCTTAAAGTAAAAATTATTTATCCCACTTGAGTTCAGGCAAAAAAACACTATAAAAGTGGAATGGAAAATGAAATACATCTGTTTCTGAAAACAYGTCCACAATCTTAAGCAGAAGTCAAGTAGACTTCCTGTATGAGAATTACGTGTGTAGGAACTGCAGAACTGGCCCTGAAATAAGGGACTGAATAAATCTTTCTGAAGAAAATCTCTCTGCGTGATGCCCACTGACATCAGTGAGCTTTAAATAAAGTTCTGTGAACACACATAGAAACCACATGGCAGTGCTGCTAGAAATCTCCGGCTGCCTGTGACAGAGCAAGCCAGCTCCGAGGGCGTACAGGTTCGGGGTCATTTGCAACTCTAACCCTGTTGTTATTAAGCTTACGTATTCAACAATATAGGCCACAACATTTCTGCCACAGAAGTAAGTCATTCTACATAACATTTATTATTTACTACAGGTATGCACTCTTTAACAACTCAAAGATGATGTTATTGGGCACCAATAGTTCTCTTGAAAAMAAATGAAGTGACATCGCACATACCACTTTCATGAGGGCACTGAGGTATCCTGTTCGCCTGGAGTGTCCACAAATAGTCAGCGCCCCACTGAAGACAAACTTTGTGGTCTTTATACGGGCGTTTAAAAGGTGGAACTGCTTCTAAAAAAGTGTAATTCCTAGCAACTGCCCGCTGATAGCTTTCGTTCTGCTTAACATCATAGCTGCTATCCAATGCATGACTAATCCATGCGTACAGTATCACGCTGTGCACTATTATTGAGTTTCTGATGATATAATCATCTCTGTAAACCATGATGCTTGGAAATTTCAAATGTACTTGTCGCGTTCTACTAACATAAAAGTTCTTCTCGTCCTTCCATCTCCTTCTATATACAGACACCCCAGTCCTGAACTCTGAGGAAGCTATTGCTTCCAGGCTGACAATACAAGGCTTAGAACATAAATACTGAACTGAAACCTCAGAGTTGTTAAGAACTTTCTTTTCCAAAACGTTTAAATGAATAAAGTCCACATGATCCATGTTTTGCTCAAATTGCGGAGTGACTGCTGTTGTCCGTAACGTCTCCTTTCCAAAGGATGGCACAAAATTCTGAAAAAAAAAAACCCAAAACACAGAACTAAGTTTATGTCATTACTAATATATTCACAGTAACAACAGAAAACAGCACAAGCAAAAAGTTTATATACAGTGCTCAGACTCCAAAATACAASGACTCTTTCACATGGCAAGTAGCAATGGACTACAGAAGAGATGCTGTCAAAGTTTTCACAGTAACAAGTGGCCTACATCAAGTTAAAAGTTATATAGGCTTCTACACACAAACTGTATTTACAGGGTGTATCCTGCCTTTTCGCAAGCAGAATCCGGTTTACTAAGATACTGACTTAGACGTCATGCTATTTACACATGTTCCCACAATCAAGCTAAAGAACAACTACTAAAATTTATTAGCATTTGTTCTTCATACTGTTCCTTAGTTGTACTGCTGCATCCTCAAGTTTCTACACATTTTGAAAATTTAGGAATTTTGCTAATTCCTAATTTCA
Source organism: Rhea americana (assembly GCF_003343005.1). Lineage (NCBI taxonomy): Eukaryota > Metazoa > Chordata > Aves > Rheiformes > Rheidae > Rhea > Rhea americana. Next base: position 10,768,535 of record NW_028186978.1, on the reverse strand, counting down.
TGCAATTATCTGAAAAGCAGGAATAACAGCTAAGGCACTTAGCACCAGTTTCCTGAGAACGAATTCAGGTTTATAAAGCTCTAGGAGCTTAGTACAGAAATGCTCTTATCCTGAAGGTGCACTTAAAAATCCGAGCAGCAAACCAGCAGACAGCACTTGCTCAGCTTTTGCTCTCTATAGCCACATATGTTAGAAAGTGCTTTGGGAGTGAGTGCCTTGGCTGGGSCATACACCGGGATTATCCGATGTGATGTTTTCTCTAAAGCTTCAAACCACTCTTTTGTTCCCGCTGTGCGGTCAGCAGCTGGCTTGAGACACCGCCAAGGTTGCTGGGGATTACTCAGCCTGGAAGGCCAGCCACCGACCCCATGCTTCTGTCAGCTTCCTTGATCTAAAATACYCAGAACTGTCACTTAAAAGTCACTGCTTTTAAGTGTGTTAAGTGTTTAAGTAATGTTAAGTTGGCCAAACTTTAACAAACTGGACTAAAATTTATCTTGGATATCTATCTTGAATTGCTTTGGGTTTTTCATTGCAATTCTTGAAACGTTTAAAAGTGTCAGCCAAACAGTCTGCAGATTTCTACCAGAAGTATGATAATATGACTGGAGGACAAGACCTTGCTAATGAGCCAAGATGGGGATCAGTAAAGTCCCTTATGATAACCTCTTCTGCTTTTTTCTTTGTAAAAATTTCAAGACACTGCTTGAGAGCTACACTGAAAAAAAYGTTAAGGTGGTGAAAGTTCCAAAGCTGTAAATATTATGAAAAGCCAGAAATAAGACTGCCTATACAACCTCCTTGTTCCTACAGATGATGCTCTTGCATTTAATGATATGATTGAGTGCTACTTTTTCCCCTGGAATTTCTACATCCTTAAACATACAGGAGGCCTTTATGTTGCAAGCGGAACACAGCAGTATAGGAGAACAGAGGAGAATATTTTCCCTAAAACTTTGGCTTTATTTAAGGCAGAAGCTGAAAGCTGTAACTGAGGAAGGAACTTTTGGAAGAGAAAGCAAAATATCATTGCGGGTGGTTGAATAAATTCAGATAATATCCCTAGTTCGTATCCCTAGGTCTTTCCAAACTTGTCACTTACACCAGTTTCCACAAGAACAATCAACTGTTTTTGTTTTCTTGGTGTCTAARAAGAGACACAGGAGGCCAGATACGCAGGGATGCTGAATGTTGATAATTATATGTATAATCACTAAGATGCACACTTTAAACAAATAAAAATGCAAAACACTGCAATGTCAGGATTTAGGCTGAATACCTGCAAAAAGCAGACTCTTCACAGTAATAGCCTTCCTCCATCTCTGCCTCATTTCTCATTCTGCAAAGGGATACTGTAAAAACTAAATTAACTTTTCTGTCCCTAATGGGAAAGCACAGTAGAAACATCCATTCAAATCTGACAGATTTACCTGCAGGCAAGAGTTTAAATGATATCTGTTAAGTAGGGCCTAATGAGGGTGATAAAAAGGAATAGTTAGCCTTAGGAAGCTGCTGCTCATTGGAAAAGTTTCCTCATCATGTAGTAACATATATACACAAAAAAAAACAACATAAAAGTCATCAGACAACCTTAATTTTAATACTAATTCTAACCTTTTTCAGGTTTTGCCTTGACAAATATACTATTATTTTAAGATTCCTACATAAGTCTTCTTTGGTTATAGGTATTTCTAAAACCATTAAAGGTACATCACAACAACCACAGATTGTTTCAAACYTTTTTTACTTGGTGGAAATCACTTGTATTTATTAAACATCTTCCGACCTTACAATAAAGAACGTTTCTAAACAATCTGATCTGTGTGATGTATCATCATCTTTCTCACGACATAGCTCCCAGATTATGAAAGTCAAAATACACACAGCCAGCTCTCAGTTATCTGAGTGATTTATCCAGTGCTGAAATACAGCAGCTGGCTCCCAGCTAAGACAACGTGGGACTGGCAGGGTTTATTAGCTTAAATGTAGCAGCGTGTGCATGTGGCTCTTTGCTTCCAGGCTGAGCCTGAGAGAAATTTAGCTGCTTTTTGYGCTGAGGATCTCAAAGTAGTACTCTCTGCAACCCAAAGTCAGTCCCAGGGAGAACAAGCTGCGTGTTCCTAGAGCACCGAAGCGTGRTGCACGGTGACTGCCAACTGCATAAAGTCAACTTCAGTTGTGTTGGTTGTACTGCCTTGGACTGCCTTGGGCTTACTGCCAAAACAGCTTCGGTGGACCTACATAAAATTGCTTCTTTGTACTTGTTGGTGCTGGATGTATTGAGACGCATGTTGCAAGAAAACATGAATCATGCTTGGGTCTGGTGTTAGGTCAATATCTAATAAATTCTTCTGGAGGCTTGTGTAGTAAGGAGCAGAGTGCACAGAGCCCTAAGTAGCTCCACACAGATTCACTCACAGGAGACGAGAGACAGGAGATTCTTCTAGACCGTGGTTGAGTTTGTTAACCACTTGCTTGCCTCTATATGGTGCTCGTCAGCATACTACGTAACATTCATATTATCTAAATGTTTCTACTCTCTTATCTTTTTCCTCCCCATTACCTCAGATAAGGAGTATACATTATCCCTGATTATAGAAAGCTAGGATGAAAGGATTACCCAATGCATGCTATTATGAGATTGAAATAAAAAAGGTTCCCCAGTGTAGTAAATGGAGCCCTTAACTCAGGCCAGCTACGCTGGATTAAAAACGTTACCATAAAAGCAACAGCCAGAGATCAACAAGGAAGGCGCGGGGGYCTCACTGTGTGGGGCAACTTTGTGATGGATATCCTGACTGATGGAGAAACCCATCGGCATGCAGACCATCTCTGAACTTAACAGCCCAAACACATGTATGCTCTGCTTCAGGAGGAATTTGTCAATTTTGAAACTGTTCTCAGCAACTTCCAGKCCCATGCAGGAAGCAAGAGAGATCRCATCTTTTCTGTTCCCCTCAGAYCTCTTGGGTAACATGAGGAGATTGTCTTAATGAGTTCGACTCCTCCATTTCCATTTCACGTTCTCCTTGAGGCAGGGAGTRTTGCCACATCTCCCTGAGCCTCTATTTCAAAGTCACCCTCAGTGATGGATAGTGTTACCACCTACCTGCATCTGCTCAGAACTTTACCCAGCACCATCAGTAAAGTAACACCAAGTTTGCCAGCTTGGCGGGCGCTCGCACTGTTGAGCAATCATCTCCAGCTGATTTCATAGAACTGCTCCACAATTTTTCAGAAGCTCTGAGTTTATCACAGTCACATGATTATTTTTATAATCACACAAACTATACATTTTTTCCCTTGAAATCTTCTGGATCTGGAGAAGGTTGCTCAAGTCATCCCACCGAGTGCTAAGAGAAAATCACTTTTCACAACAATTGGCCAGAAAGCGAAAATTTTGAACTGCRAAATATTACAGAAATCACCCCAAATTATCCCCTTATTAGCTGGAATAAGATCTCAGCGGGGCCCTCCCCTGTGGGAACTCCGCATGACCTGATGAAATCGCACCTGCTCGCACGAAGGCTGCAGACGGCCGCGGCCTTCCACGCGCGAGCACCGGCCGCGCCACGCCGGGCTCGAGGCGCTGTCACGCTACCGGGAGGCGCCCAC